>NC_083631.1:14923120-15254561 GCF_963584025.1 Labrus mixtus | reverse complement strand
ATCTAAAATGTCAAACACAATTTTATGTGTGAAATGATTGAACACCAATTTATCATTAGTAAACGTTTATCAAAGTTAACACTGTTTATATTTCAAGTTTATTCTGGCAATACTGTATATTATTTGTCTCAGATTCCTTTTTTCGATTATTAAAAAGTTGGGGCACTGGTGGCGCAGTGGTTAGTGCACGCGCCCCATGCATGGAGGCTGTCATTTCAAGTGGGCAGCCCGGGTTCACATCCCATCTGTGGCCTCTATCCTGCATGTTGTTCCCCACTCTCTCTCCCTGATTTCCAACTCTATCCACTGTCCTATCTCTCCATTAAAGGCATAAAAAGCCCAAAAATAAATCTTTTAAAAAAAAAAGTGCGAGGTGTCGGGAGAATCAAGTAATACTAACCACCTTCAAGGACACAACTTCCTGTGACGATCATTGAACATGACATCTTTACGACACCAAAGTTAGTGCTGAAATAATCATTTCTAGCATGATATAAATCTTTTTTTAATTACAGGCAGTCATGCTTCAATTTCTACTATTAGCACTTTTGACTGTCTATTAAGTAAGTGCAGTAAAAAATATATCATATATATATATCATAAATCTTTTATGTTAAAGCTAACAATTGAGTGTAAAAATACTACAATACTTTTCAAAACAAAAGAGATGACATGAAACATCTCTTTTTCTGACCGATTAAGAGTTAATCTATTAATTTATACACAAGTGTAAATAGCATTCATTGAATTTTGTAACACATTTCCATAAAAATGTTCTTATAAACCACTATCCTCAGTCCCCTGTCTTCAGAGCACTCAGCACTGACAGGACCAGACACTCCAACAGTGTATTCTGGATTCACTACTGGGCCTGAGGCATTTCATTTGCTAAGAGGCTGTGTGCTTCTTCTTCTCTGATAAATGACATCTTTCTGTCTGCTTTGGGAAGTGGATCAGTGTAAATTGTACCACTCAAGGTCTGGCAGCAGCAGCAGCAGCTGCTTTCTCTCCCCTACAACACTTTGAGCTGCATTTTCCAAAGCCCTGTCTGTGACAATGCAGCTTTCCTTCATGTTCAGATGCTGGTCATGCCTTGCCTTTGGCCATGGCCATCCGTTCAGAGACACTTTTAATGGGGGCTCCTTTGCGGCTCACTTTGACATGGATGAAGAGTGTGGCAGGGGACAGACTGGAACCGTCTGCCTTCAATAAATGAACATGTCGATAACCTGAGAAGAAAGAGTCAAATACACACTTTACTAACAACATAACACAGTGATTTCTGTTTTTTCATCTGTACAATGGTCTCTATGTGCACCTGTTCGTAGGCTTGTGAGAGGCACAGTGAACTGCCCCACAAAGTCATTTTTGGCAGTGTGATCGTGATCCTCCACTACAAACCGAACCAAGGCCAGGTCAGGGACCTGCAGCTGAAAGCCCAGGGTGCAGTCCCATCTTGGGTTAAAACCTGTAGAGGGCGCACAAGAGCTGTAAATACATAGACCAGCGCCTTCCAAAGAAGCCAATCATGGCGTTTGACAGAAAATACTCCTCCAAAAAAATATGTCAAAGAGCTGCACTGATAAATGCATCATACAAGCAACATGATATACAGCACAACATGATTTTACAATATTAATAGGTGGGCAAAGAAATATGATACTGGCTCTGTGATTTAAACGGTACATTTATTAACATAATGTTTGAGCATTATTGTCAATTTAATTCTTAAGCAGTCTCAGATTTACCGTTGTTGTCAATGCGCTGGGTTTTGTTTCTTGCATTATCAATGTCCACACCATGAATTTCCACCCACACTTGTGGGTCAACAATGGAGCTCGCCTTCTCTGTGTTGATTTTTGGCAGCTGCTGTGCGGATATTATCTGAAAAGGATAAAATTAGTGAATTTTCACATTGAATTCTGTTGGGCAATTCAAAAATATACATTCAGATCTGTATAAGTTTCCATTTGTAAAGCCTATAATAAAAAAATAACACCTAGACGCTTGAAGCTTTGATCCCCAAACATATATTGGTAGAATTGTGAAAATAAATTAAGCTAGCTACTTACAATGTGCATACATTTCATTGACAACGATTGGAGGCAAAGAAAATACAGATACATTTTACAGTATGGTCTCAGTAAACAATAATGTCAAAGCTGCATAAAACAGTGACTTATGATGAATGGATTGGAGCCATTGGATAATCACTCACTCGTATGGTCAGCTGGGTGGGGATGTGACCTGGGCCTCCTCCTGTAATCTCCGGGTTAAAGTTTGACGTTGGGCTGCACAGAAAGCCGGGTTTAAGAATGTATCCACAACGACCGTTGGGCAGGAAACGTCCCTGGTTCAGGTCCATCTGCTCCCCAGGGGTCTGGAAGTTCAGAGCCACTGCACAGCCCAGAGAGAGGAGTCAGTAAAAGGGCAGGACTTATCACACAACTTACAACAAATTCAGAATTACAGCTTCCTGTAATGCAGGAGCAATCTGCAGAAATGAGAGGCAGTATAACACTTCTCTGGCACTAACTGACCATATAATGTTTTTCAAATGATTTGCCGTAATTTGCTGCCATCAGAGCAGCATCCTCGCTTCTAGTCTGGAGTACTAACCCATCTGGCAGCCACCATTCCACATTTCCTGAGGATCATAGTTGGATGATTGCAGGCGCTGGCCGGAGGGGTAGATCCGGCTCAGCTGCCTGCTGTTGTGTTGCACAAAAAGCTTTCCTGCAAAAGGAAAGATGGAAAACCACATGTCATGATACACTGGAGGCTGATTACATTTTCTAGAAGAATCAGCTGCAGCAGAAAAATGTCCTAAAAATCTCTTTGACTTTCTCTCTATCATGTCAGGATGCAATTATGTCCAGTGCTGTACCCGAGTCTTTGATGAGCTTCAGGGCATCATTCTCAGAGAAGGAGGACATTTCATTGGGAGGTTTTTCAGTTATGTTTTCAAGTCCACAAAAGGGAACGCTCCGGCAGTACACCACCAGATCTGACAGCTCGGGGCTCAGTTTAGCACAGACCTGTAAAGGACAAACACGTAAAAGAATTGGTTAATTATCTAAAAAGTTCTCTTTAACAGCTTCTCAAGTCTCCCTGATCTGACCTTTGCAGGATCCTTCTTGGGCGTGCTCTTACTGCTGCCTGCTAGTTCGTCCTCAGAGCTCGAGGAGAAGCTGGCACAGCTCCCATTCTTACCCAGCTGGCCCAGGTGAGGAGTATGCTTCTTCCCTTTCACCAGAATACGCCCCTTAAGCTCCTGCACAGAAGGTTTGGGGGACAAATTACCTCATTAGAAAAACAGACAGCCTGAGGTGTTGGAAAAAGAGATGCAGCTGTGTATGTCTGTGTGTGTTGTACCTCAGGAGAAGGCAGATCCTTTTGAGGCTGGTCACTGAGGGGCTTGGTGAGCAGTTTTCTACCAAGGATGGTGCGGAGGTGTTTGGCCATGACGGCCTGCTGCTCCACAGAACAGTGGTTCTCCAAGGACAGGATTAGAGGGTACGGGGACGCCTGTAGGGAGAAACACAGTATCACTTGTATGCCAAGTAATTAAAATGCAATTACCGGTAGATCACATAATAGCAATGCAGGACCTAGCATTGTAAAAACAAAATAACGCAGGCTGTGTAAGAGCCAAGTAGGTCGTGGAAGCGAGGAGTCAGGCAATCTGTATTTATTTCCTGCTCACTTATTTAATTAGCAGTAAAGAGAAGCAGCAGTCTTTCTGCCACAGCTTAGGATTTACACTATAAAATGTGTTGCTCCTATTACCTTAAAGGCATACTGGTTGATAGTTTCAATAACCTCCTTGAAAGGCACTTTGGAGGTGAGAGTGTGGCCATGGTAGATGACAGGTTCACCTTTATCTCCATCCCAGCAGTCCAGCTCTACACAGCGACAGCCCTGATTCAGAGCCCTGTCAGTGACATACACACATTTAGAATCAAACACTACAGGAAAGTGAAATGTGTGCTGTTTGTTCATGTTCAATGTCTAAAAACCTGATGTATGGCTCAGTGCTGCTGGCACTCGTAACTTGGTCCTTGGTGAGGTAAGTGTTGTGGGACGAGGAGATGAAGTAATGCGCCAAAGGGCGGCTCATGTCCTGGTAGACTCTGGCATGGTCAGGGTTAACCACATCATTCTCCCGGGACAGCATGTACATAGTGAAGCCATTCTGGGTCATCAACTGGTGCTTCTGAGCTGAAATGAATGATTATTTAAACTGAGTCACGCAAGACATGGTAACGTAAATATAAATAGTAATTACTGACAGCCTCCTTCTCTCAAAGGGAATGAGCTAGCCGCTAGCTAGCTATTTTTTGAGACACTATCTACTTAGCCAAGTGTTAAAAAACATTAGCAAAAACATCTATTTTTAAAAATATCTAAAAAATAACGATTACAAATGTGCACTTTAATGTACAAGATGGAATTTAGGGCAGATCATTTCTTTAGTCATCTTACAATTATATTTAGAAACATATCAGTCATAAGTGTAATTTAGTGTACCTTAGGAAATACTATATAACTTTGGGTGGAAACATATAAATGAATAACAGTTATATTAATAATATACCAAATGTAGCATTGTTTAGTCATATAAACACAAGGAGAATAGCCCCCATTGTCTTATATGACAGCTAGCATAATGTATGCTAATGTTAGCTAACTTTGGGCGAATCACATTTCTGTACAAAGAATCATAAATGAGTCAGTTCACCAAATGTATGACTCCAATTTCACCACTGTAACCAAATCTTTACATTTGAGTTATAGTAGGCTAAATGATAAAATGAAGCTTAGCAATTAGCATCAGAAGATGTTTTACCCGCCTTTTTAGTCCTAGGCTAGGTCTTTTTTGTGATCCAGCAAGTACGTCCATGTTGAATGTAAAACTGTTAGTGAGCTTTTTTTTGCTTTCTTGTAGACCGTCTTAAGAGGTTTCCTGTATTTGTAATACAGGAATTTATTAATTTTGTAAGTCTGTTTTAGGACTACAGATTAAACTTAGCTTTGTTCAAATTTTGGCATGTCTACATATAAATATATTGCTGTTAGGTGGCGAAATATGCATTGTCCTATAGAAATAAACAAATAAATGACGTTGAATAGTCTTGCTATGATGTCTTATAGTGCATGTTTTGTACGATTAATTTTATTTATGATATCACATATATGACATTGTGTGTCCCTTTTTTATCTAAATTATAATCATCCAAATTTCCCACTTTCTTCTCTCATTGACCATGACTTGTTTGACATGAAGGTGTACAATTTTAAAGCACCCAGACTACTTTTTCCCCACATACCATGTTCAGTTTGAGTGTGTGTGAAAGCCGCTTTTCAATATATCAGCTTCCTGCTAATCGTTCTCACTACTTTGGTTGCCTTAAACAAAACACTCAAACTGCTAGCAACATAAAGTGCACCATATTATTGTGAGGCATTTGATTTGCATTTGAACTCAGGGTAACATTCACAGGTAGCGGCTGAATCACTGTTTTGTCAGTCTAGATGCAGCACTAAACCCTAGTGTTTAAGTGAAAATTTAGTGGGCTCTCTCTTCAAAGCCTATAATGACTACGTTTGGGACCTACCCCAGTCATTGAGCTCATAGGTGAGGATGAGGCTCTGAGCATGATTCAGTGAGGCGTCTTCTCCTTGGTCTCCCAGGAAGTCTCGCAGCTCAGCAGTGGCGAGAACACAGCCGTTGCTTGAATAGTGTCTGAACACGGAGTCGAGCTCTGGCCGCCGCAGCAGCTCTCTGCAGAACTCTTCAATCTCTATATGATCCAGACGACCATCACCTGATCGGTCACACCTCTGGGGAACAGGGGATCAGTAGGAGTTTAAAAAAACAAACAACTGAACACACACAGAGAAAGACATTCTCACATCAAACACATTGTGCTTTTATTTTGAGGGTGGTTCAAAAACCCCATGGGGAAAGAATCTCCATGATAATTTACTCAGCTGTGTAGACTTAAATGAAAAATATTGCTCTCTGAGGAGGGTCAGTATTGGAAATTGCATCAGGAAGGCGCATAAAAACCAACAATGTAGCGGTGATAGAGTGCTGAGGGACATGGCAGGCAGTAATCCCCTGCAATAAAGAAATAACTGGCTCTTGATTTGTTGTAGGAGGGGATAAAGATGTGGAGGGGGGGGGGCTGCTTATTGCCTTTAGCTGCTGGTTTAGTAATTGAGCAAAGACTCCATGTCACAGTAAAACAAGCTCATATTAAATAAATCTACTGACCACGAGGGTAGAATATTGTACACATGAGGCTCCTGACCTTGAATAAACAGTAGGCGTACTGCTCGCTCAGGTCAATGTTAATCATTTGGAGCAGGCGCTTGACCTCGTCGTAGCTCATCTTGCCGTCCTGGTTCTGGTCTGCTCGTTTCAGGTAGCCTCGGATCCAAGTGTGGAGGGTTAAGGAATAAATTCAGACAGAAGAGACCTATTGTTTGTCCTGGAGCAGCACTCTCTTTTTTGAGTCAAATTCCACAATTTTTTCAGTTTTAAGTTAATAGAACATTCAAAACACTTGAATAAAACACTTCTTTTTTTTTGGCCAGACATCATTATGATAGAATCCAAAAATGTGAGCCTATCGTTTAGTTTGCCATTGGAATCCCTTTAACACTTTTACTGTCACATTAAAAATCTATTGTTTATACATTAGGTGCCAGTTTATAGAGTACACAGAGCTATACTAATTTGGTCTAACACAAAAGTCCTTCAATAAATTCTCCCTTTATAAAGGTTTTGTTGCTTTATTTTAAGAGCGGTGTTGATTCACTTTTATTATCGTTTTGAAGGCCTTTGTTTGTGGGGCTGTTAAACTATAAATTACATAGATGTGTTCCTGTTATTAAGCCTCATTGCTATAAACGGGGTGGATAAAATGAAACACACACCTGTCAGTGTAAAGCAATACAATTATAAAACGACCTCAACATTGCCTTCCTGCAGGAAGGATTTATGACAGGACTGTTGAATTAGATGGAAATAGTTTTGGGTATGTAGCTAGTGATAAAACGGAGGGGTTAAGCTGATATCTGCCACTTCAATTTCATGTAATGCTTCTGCAAAAAAAAAAAAAAAGAGTCGATGGCAACAAGACACTAATTTTAGGTCTCTGTCACCTGCTCATGGTACTGGAACAGAGAAAGCCCACACATTGACATCACACTGTTTAAGAGTCACCGGGCTGCTGGAAATCGACAGTATGATACATAACAAACACAGTGACAAGATAGGATAAACATGATCCTGATGATTCAGATGTTGAAATATAAACAGTTATTGAGAGAGAAATAAACCATGAGGCAGAGACGATCACTACCTGATATCTTCACTAATGGTCTGCTATATTTAGGCAGGACTTTTTTTAACAAGTCATTACAGCTCTTCTTAGCTATGCTGTGGACGTGGGATGGTACATTTGATACCACAGTCAGTACCCTTAGCAATGCTGCTTCAGCAACACTATATTTATTATTTACGCGTGTTGGAAATTGGGCAGGATATTGGTCCAGTTTTTCGTTTTGACTCATGCTGGCCACGTGCTCCTTTAAAGTGCGGAGCCCTCGCACCCAGCGCTGAGCTTCCACCTCACAGGGGCACAGCAGGTCCAGGCTCTTCCTGGCGCCTCTAAAGATCACTGTGAAGCACCGGTTCTCCGGCACCGACCCTGAGAGACGCCTCAGCGCCTCGGACTGGCAGCCTTCACGCACACATTCCACTTCTGTCACTGCGACTGGACGAGGGGCAGAAGGGTTCAGAGAAAAAAAGAAAGGGTTGTTGAGTTAATACAGCTTAAGCAGGAGGTCACAACAACACTTGGAGCAATGTTAAAGGTCAAACATCACGAGTTTTGCAGGATTCATAAATTCCGCCGAGCAGAATCTCATGACAACAAGATTATAAAATATATCATGCAGTCCTCAACAGGATAATTTTAACCTGCAACTTTATCACTCTTAACAGCTCTCTCTGCTGCTGACAGTAAATAGCAGGGCCTTCTTATGGGTTTTACAACAGTTACCATCTCAACATGGCTTGTTTATTCATAGATTTATGGGGCTCATTTATAATATATGACAAAAACTGAATCAGAATTAAAAGTCTACAACCATGCTAGCTAGTCTGTGAGGTAGTGTTGTCTAAATGCTAACACCAGGATGCTAACACACTCACAAACTAACATTGCTAGCTTGTACTGTAAAGGTTAAAGGTAGGGTAGGCGGTCAAATATTTAGGGGTCAGCGTCTGGGACTTTATCAAATAAAAACGTTATGATGTATGTTGAGATATGCCACAGAAGCTGTTGGTAAAGCTTGATAAATCAGGGTGTGGTTTATCCTCTTGTTAACATGATTGTATGTATGGAACTTCTTTGCAAACCATGCGATAATGATCAGGGTAATTCGGTCTGGACCAAAGTGGTGGGCTTACTTGATCTAATGGAGGATCTAAAACTTCTGTGTATCTCGTAAATGCTGAGAAGTTGTTCCCCAGAGAAGACAGCAACAACAAAACCACACTGTCTACTAGCTGATGCAAACACAGCTTGGTCTTTTTTCTTTTGTGGGATGCCTGCAGAGTGGTGAGCACTCAGCTGGGTAGAAAGCAGTGCCTCCTCTGACAATAGCCTCATTCTCCTGCTGGAGATCATTAAGCCTCTGCTGTCCACCTCTTCAAAATTACTCAGCATTCCTGTTCTGTAGTTATCCCAGAGACATGGCAAAAGCAACATGTATATGTGTGTGTGTGTGTGAGTGTTAAGTGTTGCATTCTGTGCCAAGTGCTTTTGATTAGAAAACTTAGCACTTAGCTGCACGCACCAGATCACACTGGACCTGGAGAGGCGCCTGGAGCTCCAGAAAGAGGAACTAACCCAAGTCTGAATTCTGTATTCACACTAACACACACAGATATGCTCCTCATCCGCCTGCCAGTGTTTGCATTATCAGAATCTGCTCCACACTCTTGTTGACACAAATTGTAAGGAGTGTTACAGACACTGCAGCTCCACCACTCCAGGGTCTATTTCGAGTGCGGCTGCAGCACAATCAAGTCGGCCTTCACCTCCCGCTGCAGCAAAATGCAGCTCGCCCACCCAGCCACTCTGTAAGGCCAGCAGGTTGTGTTGCATTCCAACATCAGGATGGTCAGTAAAAACAGAGCAGAGGTGGGGAAGCTAAAGGTCAAGCTGCGAAGAAGAAAATCAAACTGGATGCGAGAAATGGATCTTGGTTAAGTCATATGACATGGCTTTATCTTTAGCACTGATTCTAAGGGAAGAGTTATCCCCCAAAAAAATTTTTTAAATACCTTACTGTGTCAAAAAGGAAAATATGAGGAAACTGAAACTACAGGCTCTTCTACCCTAACCTGTTTTTCCAACAACCCAATAAGATGTTAAATCTGTGTCTTCTTTTTTTTATTAAATCTCCTTCTGTAGAAGAAGAAAATATATTTTCTGCACAGTGACATTCTCAACTTCTTCAAAGGCATCACCCAGTTTAGAGACAACATCCCACAAAAGGTTACACTTGACTGTGAAATGAGAAATAAAGCATCATGAGGATTAAGTTCTCCTTTCACTTCTTTTCTGACAATTACTTTGCTTTGATAGTTTCATTCTTTCCCCTTCATATGCCAATGGAAATAAGGCGATGGAAGTTTTGATTTAGTTTATCTGTTGAAGGAGCTCCAGAAATGTGTCCTCTTACAGCCACATAAATCCAGAAGGTTTGACCTGACCAAAATCGAAACATCAACTCAGTTGCCTTCAGTTTTTACGATGTGCTCACAGTATTTAATGGGTCTGTTTTTTACCTTGGATTTTGCCTCTCAGGCGACTGCATGCTGCCCTACCTGCTTGTTACAAGGTTCATTGTTAACTTTTAAAACAGTAGTTTGAATGGTCAAATAATAAAACAAAAACAATATCCAAAAAGTACCAGGCACCAAGAACATTCTAGATTATTGTGTTAGTGCATCGTACTGCAGAAATGTAATGGCTATTTTTGATATAAATGACACTGGTTATTAAGGCAGATTGCAGAGCCCTTGGTTAGTTTCCCCACTCACTAAGGAAACAAGCTATAGAGGAAAGTAGAGGAGAGGGCATGAGATGGAGCCAAGATAAAATAGCGGAACGACTTGGAACAATAAGCTGGCTGAATGAGCCCAATGACTCACATCCAAGAGTGTACTGGGCTGGTCGAGGGCCTGATTGGCCGTTTCTATATCACCTCCTATGTAGATAAGCTTTTTCCTACTAATCTGATATCAATTAAGTTTCCTCTCTTTTCATCAAAGCCAGTTCCGATTCATGAGCACACTCGCTTCCAGATTTTCCTATTCCCTTCCTGCCCCTCCTTACTTCTTGTAGTTAACTACCTCACTTCCTTCGCTGTTATTCCACCTTAAATTCTCCCTCTGCCCAGTAGCGTTCTCTTTTCACGTACGGGGCTCTTATTACTGCTCTTCTTAACTCTATCAATGGCCATAAAGCCAACCCTAAGCCATACTCACAAGTCTGCTGGGCTTTGGCTTTGCGGGAGCTCTTGGTAGATTCACACCACACAGTGAGGCCGTCCTCCAGCAGCCGCAGGTTTCTGCTCTTCTGCCACCTTGAGGAGCGAACTTTTACCATGTTGGAACCTTGCATCATCAACCGGATGTCCTCATTGTCCTGCATCTCTGGAGGACACACAGAAACACACAAAACAGTTTTAAGTTTGAACTATTACTATAAAATGTGATTCACTTTGACAGCATGTGTTAGCCAGTTGAGTCACTCCTGCTTATGTGTCGTTTTATTTTGACACCATGCTAGCCTAATGTTACGATACTAATGAGGTGCATACTGTCTGTTTGTGACTACCTTATTGCCTTCTATCTGTTCTTATTCTACAGCACAATATACTCTTAATGTGACTCATAATAATACACTTTAAGTTTCATTTTCAGCAATGTTTATCGTTTTGCAATTTTAACACCTAATATAGCCTTTACTAATCACTCACACTTGGTTAGCTTAGCAACAGCAAAGCTTTGAGCTAAATGCTAACATCAGGATGCTAACCATGTTGCAGCATGTTGTACTAGGTTCACAGTCTTAAATTAGAACGTGGACACAAACTAAAGCTGAGGTTAAAGGCTAATGTTAGCATGCTTTCATGCCCAGAAAGCAACAATAATCCATCAGTGAGGAAATCAAAGCATGAATGTTTTTTTCTGTGTTGTTAAAAGATGTTATTGACCTGTTCCTCATACAGCAGCTAGGTTTTGGTTATTAACCATAGCTTTTGTCAGCTTTTACAGAAATTTTTTATAGAACTCCAAAAACAGTAATGTTCATCATCTTGACACACATGTACAGATCAGTTCCTTCAGGAGTTTTGTTCCTGTCAGTCCAAATAAACACGTCAGGCACAGGGAGGCTTGTTTCATTTCTCTAAAATCCACTTCATCAAACTCTTTCTGTTTTTCTTCAGCCTTAAGCAGATAATCCACCTTTTTAAATGTACCCATTCTCATAGAGTCATTACATGAACCTGACCTATTTGACCACATTCATCGAGTTGAAGGTAATAATTAAGTCATCCCTTCTTTGCTTATACCCAAACTCAAGGCTGTGTTTTATATACAAACCTTGGAGGGAATTGACAAAAAGTGCATGCTGGTTAAAAAGAAGGTTTTGGTGTGCTGAGTGAATTAGAAATGTATTAACAAAGCCATGTTTCTCTTTTTGTTATAAAAAAAAAAGAACTCTGTACTGTTAGTTCAAGATGAAGCTGAGAGAAATCGACAGCCGAGATGTGAATCAGCCATGATATTTTGTAGATTTATTCCTCCTTTGGGGGCGAAGAAGGCCAGCAGACTGCAGGAAAGCGTTACAGTATGGAAAGTTGCAAACGCGTGTGCTTGGCTGTAATGGTCATACTAGTGTTCCCTAGCTGTTAACATCAATGGAAATGCAATCAAAAAAAGAAGACAAACGCAGCGCCTGAGACGGAATATGAACTGATCAGAGCGCTGAAAGTATCAGAGAATGTAGGAGAACATAAAGGAGGAAAGCAGGAAGCCTGAGGGGTCTATATAAAAGTTGAAGTTGAGCCATTTATGTACTGTAAGGTGCATATGATGTATCTCTTAGAAAATAATAACGAAGAATATGTGCATGATATTTTGTATTAGCAAGCTCAAGGCTGTGTCTACATGAGCTCGTTTGGTTTAATAACAACTAAAGCCCACATGATTACTCTCATGGTCGATGAGTCAATCTTTGGAGTATGGAAAGCAGATTAATCATTGCATCATATATAGTGATGATTTTCTCTGTATTTTTTCCGTTTGGATCATTTTACACTAGAAATATCTTAGGCAATGACTGCGTGTTGGAGCATGTACCTGAAGATGTCTTCTTTGCCTTTGAATAACTGTCGCATAATCTAACTGATAGACCAAAACTTTTAAGGTCATTGGGGAAAGAATTGGCAAACACAGGGAGTCAACAAAAAGCCTCGAGCCAGAAAGATGATTTGGGTTTGCAGGTTTGCAGTTGAAAGGACCATGCAGAGAGTGTTGACACAGCAGCTTTCCGACTCTGATTCCAAAAGTTCAAGCATGACGGACCCACGGTGAGCCTGGGTGTAATTTAATACTGTGGAGTGGACGTTTTTCAGGGCTTGATTTTCAAATGATAAAAAGTGTGCTCATCCTCTGAAAATATTTCCCCAGTTACTTACTTAGTTTGAGGCTATATAAATATCTCCAAATAACATGTAAGGAACTGTATCTTAGTTCTTTTGGCTAAAGTTAATGAATACATCTATTTATGTTTCTTAAACCACGTGTCACGTTTTCACAATACTGTTGGCTAAATTGAAATGGAAACACAAGTTAAGTTAAGATCCAGACTGCTGTGTATTATGACAAAATAAGTTATACATACCGCTTATAAGAACAAGTGTTAATCAAAAACATTCTGCTCTCTCACTGCAGGGTTGAATGGGACCTTTCTCTGAGCCACTTTCTGTGTCAGGACTGATTGAGGTCTAAACAAACACTCACTTTTGTCACGTGATTTTCTCCTCCGTTCACCACTGAAGGTTTGTCTGGACTCAGTTGGCATACTGTCTTTCTCTTCCCTCTAAATCACCCTCCTCATACTGTCAGTGCCAAATGGCTAAAGTTCCTCAGAGGGCCCCCAAAGCTATAGCACAACAGAAACTGCACTACCCACCCCCACCCCCGACCTCCCACCCCTACTTGAAACCAACTACAGCCGAGCATTTCTCCCCATCAGGGTCGAACACAAAGAAATCCCCCTACCAACCCTCCATCCATAACAACCCTGTTTTTCCAAGCTGTTACCACATGCAAACCATTCTCACAAGCAGAGCACATGGACCCGATTAACTGCAGGTCACTGAGTAAGCTGCCCAAACAGCCTTAACTATCTGTCTCAACCCACTGCTTTACCTTTTATTGTTGCCTGTCAGCCTTAACCACAATCTTGAATTCCTACCTGCATGGTTTTGAAATATCATCCAACCACAACAAAACAAGTTTGCACAAGTCTGCAAAATGTGGCCTTATTTTGATACACTAAGTGCCTCTGAAAGCCTATTCATGTGGCTGCAAATGCAGGGATGGGCATGATTCTTCAGGCTACAGAGCTGAATTGTGTTTTCTCCTCATCGTCTCCTGCTGAAAATCTGGTTGACATCCTCTTCATCAGACGGTCAAGGCCCTGCCGACTGGCTAGCAACCGTGCTGATGTATTCTAATGCAGCCATTCAACACGGCTCAGAAGACAAATTAGAAGAACAGGAGAGTTTGCAGTGTTGGAAAGAAAAGACAGTTTTAAGATGGAGAGTATAAAACCATGCAAGCTGCTCCATGACGTTCTACTTCACAACAATGCTTTGAGCTGAACACTTCAACCAGCATGTAAACACGCTAACATAACCTACTCCTGATTTTCTTCAGGTTTGGCATAAAAACTAGCTAATATTTGATCAGTAGTACTAAATAAAAGTAGGCCTACCAGCAAGGGTCTCATTTATAAAATGTACGTGCGCCAAAAACCCGGAAATGGCGTGCGCACAAAATGATTCAGATTTATAAAACCGTCCGTACGCACACCTGCACGCAATGTTCCCTTTATAAATCACGATCCACCTGGAAATGTGCGCACGTAGATTAGTCCCATGTTCCGCCCTCTACACGCCCACATTCAACCATAAACAGTCAATGCAAAGCAGCTCGTGAATGAAAATGCATACAAACGAGGGGGGCAGATCAAAGGTTTCCAGCGCTGGATCGCGGCGGAACCCGGAAGTTTAGACAAAGAAACGAAACTTTCTGACCCAGAAACGGAGGAGTTTGTGAATGAAGTGAAGGATTAAAATGGACATATCGGTAGTTTGCTGCAGCAGGAGGATCACAAACTGAAGAAAAATCAGAGAATGACACCACGTCGCTGCTGCATTCACGCCGGCCTATGTGCCAAAACATACGCCGTTCATCATTACGCTCGAGAATATCTGCAATGTTGACATGTTTACGGGACCCACACTGACTTCTTCATATTGTCAGAGTGCTCACGTCAGTCAGCAGTCTCCCTCACTCCATCATATTAGTAATCAAAAGTTTGATCAACAAACAAGAACGTTTGATTGTTGGCCCCTTTTTTCCGTGGGAAACTCCGTCTGCTCTGTGACTAATTATGAGGATATATAGACTTAATGATCCTGTCTGAGATGCTCCGACTTAATGTCCACACTTGAATTATTTACAGAATAAATACGTGCAGCTGATGAAGACATGGTGAGTAACGAGAAGGTGAAATGTGTGAAGCCACCGCCGTGTCTCTGTGCGTCTTGACGCAGTCATCTTTATTAAAACTAAAAACCACACCTGATGATAAATGCAAGATATTGAAAGATATTAATGAAAACTGGTGGCTCTATGGTCTTTGTGTTAGTCTAATTTTTAACTGTAATCAGTGATTACATTAGTGTACAAGTCCGGTCCTCTGAGGTCCGTCTGGGATAATGAAGACGAGACAGCGCTGATGAAATATGTATGTGGCGGATTTATATTTTTTAATTTTATTTTATGTTGATATATTGTCATAATGAAAGTTACTTATTGTAAACGGCTCACTACATGCGCGTTTGATATTTAGTGAAATAAAATGTGGAAGAGACATCAGTATGTATCTGCAGGCTTCAATTCACCACTTCGCCGTCTGTGTCGCCAATTTCCCCTGCCTCCAAAATGAACGTACGCCTGGGTCACAGTTTGCTTACATGTGCGCACATTTTACCTTCAGGTTTGTTTTTACAGATCACAGACTTTGCGTGGGAAAAGGCGTACGCCAGTTTCAGACCCCGATTTGTGCGTACACAACGGTTATAAATGAGACCCGGTCAGTTGGAAGTATATTCCTTTCTGAGGTATTTGGTTTAAAGCTAACATGACACCAAAACATTGTTAAAGTTTGGACGCATATAATGATGATGTGAAAGTTGTGATTAAATGTTTTTTCCGTTGCTAATGCTTATTTCAGCATGCTATCATGCCAATAAATACAAGTTAATGGCTGATGTTTCTCAGGTCTAACTCTGACAATTGGCACAAGTTTTTTTTATAAGAAAGAACACAAAGGGAAGGGTGACTGGAAGGGCAATCGTTTTGGAAATGTTTGGACATCAAACTGAATATTGGACAGAGTAAAATTTTAACCCAAATCATGATAAGTGTTTGTTTCCTGAGGGATATGAACAAGGTCAGGTCAAGTAACTAATATTCATCCTCTGGGCACCATGAATATCTGAACCAATACTTCATTAGATTTTTATAAGTCTCATACAAAGCGGTGTACCAGCTGCCCGAAAGACAAACAGGTTGAGATTTCTGGGCTGCTAGCATGGATAAAAAAAATGTTAAACAGGGGCGCTGGTAGCATAGCGGATTGTGCTGTGCGTCCCATGAATGGAGGCTGGCCGCAAAGCCAAGCCGCTCTCTCTCTCTCTCTCTCCCTGATTTCTGACTCTATTCACTGTCCTATCCTTCAAATAAAGGCATAAAAAGCCCAAAAATAAACCTTCAAATTAGTTAAACTTGTTAACAAATTGTATTTGAGTAATTATTATAATTAATAGTTAACAAATGGCTAAAAGCAACAATTACAAAAGGGATTCAGTGAATCAGAAGTGGGGAAAATCTCCAAACTTTAAATCAACCTCATGTTTTCCTTGAAGGTGTTTTGAGACTCAGAGCAGCGGGTTGCCTTCCAACTGAGAGGAGGATCAGAAAGAAAATAACCATATCGTCTGGTCAGTAATAGATTGTGTCTGCATGAGTCCTCTTCACTCAGGCCCACATACCAGCTCCTCCTGGGACACGGTTCACATTTCTCTCAGCATAACAACTGTCATGAGAGCCAGCAAGCAAGGATTCTACACATGCATATAGATAGGCATGTTAGGGTGTTGTCGATATGATACGGGCGGAGGGTCAATTAAATTTTCTCTATTCTATCTTCCCACAAGACAGATCAGGCATTATGTAGGTCAGTCCTCTCTGTATCTCTTAATACCATGTGCGGTCTTTAATGAAAGGGATATTATCTCAACCTCTGAGGAAAAAGACCATCTTAGCTTGAAGAGCTTGACCAAAAAAAAAAAAAAAAAAGCTGGACTTTTTGAGTTGTGATGCTTTGTGGCATGGCCTGATCTGGGAACAGATTTTTATTTGTAACACAGCAGAATTCTGCTCAGGATTTTTTTCTGAGATCCAACATTTAAACATGAAAGCAAAGCAGCTTCTTTGTTTTCAGATGGAAATATGCAGCTTCCAGTTCACACATTCTCTTTGTCTTTCCTAATGAGTGATGCATCATTCAGATACTCATTAATAAGCAAGATATGACCACACAGTTGTTGTGTGCAGCTTATAGTTTCATTCTGTCTACCCAGTTTTCATCATTTGAATACCTGCTGCCTGTCAAATATTTACCCTGTCTAATAAGATAACAGGATTTCACATTTAGCTCCCTCGATCACGTTTAAAGAAAAATGGTTGAATCATTGGGACACCATAAATTCTTTAGCTGCAGTGATCTTTCCTCTGGTTACTGAGATTTCTCCTGGATTACCATCATAAAGGAAATCTTTTGTAAATGATTTATGAATTCAGTTGTAGTCATTGCGGTCTATAAATCTGACTTGACCTTTGATTTACTTCCTCATTGTCTTAGAGGTAAATTAGACAAACTGCTGATGGTGCAAACATGATAAGAAGTTCAATTTCTTTTTCTTTTGACTGCATTTAAACCCAGCTTTTAAGTTGAAAATATGCCTTTATTAACCACAAACGGGCCTGTTCCTTTGTTTTTAAGATATGACTGGCACACACACACAAAAGGAATCCAGAGATTGCGCAGTAGGTCACATTTACTCAAATGACATCCACAAAGCATGTGAGACTCTTTACATCATCTGAGACGCATTACATCACTACTAAAATATAACATACGTTTAAAACTGTGTTTATCTCATTAAAATGTATTTATAATGAACATTTAAAAACACAAAAGCGGACCAAAGTGCTGTGCACCTAAACATAAAAAACGTGTAAATACAACTAGCAAAAGCCATAAGAACAATTATTTTTATATACTGTACGTATACTTGTATACACATTTACTTTCTTTTTTCAAATAGACTTGATGTGGACTGTTTGCACAGTGAATACCATATGTGTAAACTTTGAACTAACACAGCTAAATCATGGATTTTGTTTGTCTATTCCTAAGCCTTAGCACTTTACTGTGTGTGACTGTCACAAGCTCCTGGGTTAACAACACCATCAACAAACTCTGACTCTGTCTGAAACCAAATCCACAACCTCACAATGAATAGATTTATCCATATATATCGTCTGACTTTTAAACTGAGATTATCTCAAGACTATCAAAACTCAAGGACACAAGTTTAACGTTAAACACTTTCTCTTCAGGACATGATGGATTAGACTGAGTGAGAAACTCTGAACAAACAAGAATAGTCCTGTGACACCGTGTGACACAAAAAAAAAAAAAACCTCATAATGAAAGAAACGACATGCTGCTTTCCTCTTGATGGACGTAAGGATTGTAAAGCTGCTCAAACATGTTTGCTTGACCTTCTGATTTATGACATAAAACAATTGGGAGTATAACGTAGAGGAATAAGTCAACATTAACTAAAAAATATGTGTTATAAAAGCGCCCAAGGGAATCATTTATCATAAAGCTATTTTGGGGGAGCTTCCGTAGGCTGCCGAGACGTGATGCACGCTTAGTCCGAGCTCCGTGTCAAAAGTCCGAAAATTGATTAAAACATCCTGCAATTCAGAGACTTTTATAGTTCACGTTATTTGTGGATGTATCCGCGACATGTCGGGCACAAAAACGACGAGAAATAAAGCGTCCCAGGATACACCTGCGACGAAAGAGGAAGAGCCTCAGGACGCACGGCCTGACGAGCCATCTAATGCTACCATCTTGTTAGCATTACAAGAGCAAGAAGATCGGTTGACCAAAAAAGTTAAGCTGGCAGTGAGAGAGGCAGTAGAGGATGTGCTCTCAGGTGAAATTCAAACTCTCAAGTCAATGATTGAAAGCACGAACACTGCCGTTGCCAAACTCGGTGAGGATATCACTCAACAAGCCGAACTCGGTAGGAAGCTACAAGGGAGGATGGACGCTAGTACGGCTAATGTGAGAGCGGTCAAACACGATGTCGGTGGCCTTCAGAAAGACGTGCTAAAACTTAACCAGAAAATAGCCGAGATGGAAGACAGATCACGGCGACGCAACGTCCGACTCGTATACTGCCCAGGACAAGTCCAACCGTCCCCGGACGCTCATATTTCAACTCCTCCGGTATCAGGACGGGGAGAAAATCCTCAACGGAGTCAGGGCTCTTCCATCAGCGCCGACACACCCGGCGTCATATGAAGGTCGGACCTCAGCGTCGAGGCTAATGAGGTTAATATTTCCAACTCATTATCTCGTATATTAGAAGTCTTTAGCAAGTTCAGTCAATTTTCTGGTTAGAAAATTAACTGGGATAAATCTTTAGTCAGTCCTCTAAATGTTTCAGCAAAGCAGCTCTCCTTACCAGCTATTCCACACATACAGTGGCATGACTCTAGCTTTACCTACTTGGGTTTGAATATAACCAAATTCTCAAACATATCAAATGCAAACTACGATAAATCTGATATCCAAAGGTGGTCTAGTTTGAAAATGACAAGGTAGAATCTCAATTGTGAAAATGAATATTCTTGGCCGACCGAACTTTCTATTTTCCATGATCCCTTTACCTCCACCACCTAAATACTTTGACGATTTACAAGCAGTGATTTCTAAATTCATCTGGGATGGCAAAAGACCTCGCGTTAGGTTGAGAACACTTCAACGCTCAAAAACCACTGGAGGTCTTGCGCTTCCCGATTTTAAGCTAACATGGTGTAATGAGGAAGCCACTACATCTTGGCGTCAAATAGAACAGGCACTAGTCAAACCACATAGAATTACAGATTTGATGTTTTGTGGGATGAAACCTAGAACAGCAGGTAGAGTGTTTGGACCAATTATAGGGACCTCACTGCAAATCTGGTTGGATGTTCAGAAATATATGGATTGTGATATTATGTGAACGCTCTCCAATATGGTACAATTACAATCTACTACAGAACTCTGGCTCATTCTACAATAAAAGCTGGGCCGCTGGGGGAGTCCATAGATAGATAGATAGATATCTAGATATATCATAGATATTCCCTCCCTGGGTTTTCTTGGTTTTTGTATTTACAATTGAGATCAGAAATTCGTGTCCATGGAGTTCCATGCGATTTACCTTTATCCTCTCATCCACTGGATACTTGGATTAACCCCCAGAAAAAGACTACGGGACTAGTGTCTACCATATATAACGATTTAATCTCCAAAAGTGCCAAAACTCTGGGGGTGACCACATCCTGGAACCGGGACCTTGAAGGACAGAACCTTGTACTACACTGGGACATTATTTGGACCAATATATTTATTTCATCAAAAAATCCAGCACATCAACTCATTCACTTTAAATTTGTACATAAATATTATGCAACACCATATAGGTGCTTCAAAATGAAGCTTATAGACCATCCAAACTGCACAAAATGTAATCTTGACGTTGTTGTTACATACCTCCATGTTTTCTGGGAATGTCCTTCAGTTTCCACCCTTTGGTCTAAGGTGACTAAATGTCTTGAAAATATCCTGAAATTCCCAGTTCCCAAACAGCCCTCCCTACTGTTATTTAATGATGACTTTGCTCTCAGGGATAACACCAGACTGGCCTTTAGGAAAATTATCTTTGCAAGCTCAACTGCGGCAAAGAAGACGATAATACATTCTTGGTTCTCTGTTGAATCTCCATCGATAAAGGAATGGTTTAACTATTTTAGAGACATCTCTCTTATTGAAAGATCATCAGCTGTAATTCATAAGGCACGGGCATCCACTTTACAGGCTTCGGATTTCATAATTTCAACTCTTTCAGATCCATCTTTTTCTTGAACAAATATAACCAGTATTATAAACAAAATGTAAACTTACACTTTTGTGAAATTGTTTACTTTAATTATTTTTATGTTATTCTTTATCTGTTTATTTGTTTTAGTTTTATTTATTGTGCTGTGTCTGTAGGTTTTATTTTGTGTGCATGTGTGTGTATGGGTATATATACTATATGTATATATGTGTGTACATGCATATCATAATTTCACTCAGTAATTTTGTCTTTGTTTCAAATTTTATGTATATTTTTCCTCATCAAGGCAACGGCGATCTGTCATTGAAGCTCATGTGTATAAGCATCTTATGTAAAATTTCAATAAAAAGTTGATCACAAAAAAATAAAGCTATTTTGGGGTTTATTAAAGTTATCTGAATTTTAGAACCTTTATGTGGAAATATACTGCACTGATTGTGCACTATAATGAGTTAGCTGCAATCACATTAACATAGAAGAGTAGGTTAATAGCATAACCAGCAGCCCAGATTTAGAGACATCCACAGTCTTTTCATGCCACAGATTCTGACAGGTGCTCTGTCTGTGCTCAGCAGGGGCCTATTTTTTGGGGGTGGGGGTGGGGGCTGTGACCATGAGCTGAGATGGCTTGCACACACACACACACACACACACACATGCAGTTGGCTAATGGATCAGCTCTTCATAACCTCATGATCACTTCAACTATTACTCCCACATACACACGTGTTTGATGTGAATTACACACTAAACTCTGCCTCTCTATTGGACATACTTATGTTTCACTTTTTTAAACTTCATTAAACTTGTATTTATTTATTTATTTTTTTCAAATTATATCCAGTGTAGTCCTATTATTTGACCTTTGAACTTGGGCTACAACCCGGCAACAGGCACATGGCCAGACAGCAAACACAGCTCTCTGATAACTCGAACACAGCTGAAGTGGGCAGAGTTGAGCAAACAAATCAAATTATTCTGTTTTGACAACAACTTAGGGTAACATTTAATTTACTATGAGCTAAATGTAAGTTCACTGACTTATTAGTCGGCAGGGAAAATTACGACTTCAATCATCTATTTTAAGAGGATGCAAATATCACATTATTAGTGCCTGAATAACTATTGAAACGCAAGCAAAGAATGAGGACAATGTCAAATAAAAGCCTCATGACGATCATTAAAAGACCAGTTATCATTATCACTCTAACACGCAGCTTGAGTGTAAAACGAACCTTTTCAGCAGGTGTAGGCTACATTATGGCTACTTTGTGCGACGTTGTTCTTCTAAGCACTTAAATGATCTAATAAGCCTTTAATGTGACACTTAGTACATAGATACATTTTTTTTTAAGAAATCGAGGTATCTTTATCTACAGCAGGTTTAGACAGTTTGCTTTGTGGAGGTTTCCTTACCGAGCCTCCCGCTGGGGTCCACCGTCTTCTCGGCCACTTTCCTCCTCTGCTCTTTGGGATTGGTGGCCGGCGACTTCCCGCTTCCAAACATTATTGCAACTTCTGAAAACTCACGATTTTACCACTGGAGGCTCACCCGATAACTTCCAAGAAGTTTGCGTGTGCAGGTGAGTCTTTCCGCAAACGCACGATTTGTGTTGCCCCAGAAGAGACCCGAGCAGAGAGAGAGAGAGAGAGAGGGAGAGAGAGAGAGAGAGAGAGAGCGAGAGAGAGAGAGGGAGAGAGAGAGAGAGAGAGAGAGAGAGGGAGGGTGTCGGCACATGTAAAAAGTCCCTCCCCGGCGCTGTTGCACCATGCCTGTGCGCAATAAGACTCCAAACAAGGACCACACTTTAAGAGCCCCTCACCTCCTCCTCCCAGGCTCAGGATGGTCAAGGCCATAGACACACACTAAAAAAAAGTCCAAAATAATGTTTGCTAAGTTTACTCTGCCCAACGCTACTGGTCTTTGACCAAATTACTCCTGATAATTATCTTTCTTTTAATGAAAGCAGCATGATGCTTTTCATAGGGTGGTCCAGCACACATGATGGCTGTCTTATGTCTCTTCTTTCCAGTTTAAGGTAAAACACTTGAATGTGCAGAGACGTATTTTCCTCATCTAAAAAAAAAACTAATATAATGGCCAGTTCTCACCATTTGGACTCTAATCAATTGAACTGGGAACACTATTGGAACCATGCATTTGCGTCTATAATGCAGTCTGTAAATTGAAGACAACTATTGCATGGTAATATTGTCTAATAAATCAATGTCACACAATCGCTGCCTATATAAGCTGAACTGACTCCTTGTTTTTTTCTTTAATGGTGATACCAGAGACTGTAAAAACACTCGCTGATACTCACAAGTCTTAATAACTATCTTGTAAATCCGTAGTTAAAAAAAGACAGCGTGTTTTCATTCGGGATTCCGAATAAACAAGTAGGCCTACTTAAAGCTAAAAATAAATAAATAAATACAACACTCTCCCTATCCTTCTTCTTTTATTAATCGGTTAGAGTGCAGCGCCCTCTGGTGGTAACAAGTAGAAACTTGAGAGAGCTCAACAACAACAATCAATAGCCTACTGTTGAAGTCAAATTCATCTTCTCCAGCCAGATGACGTCTACTTTGATCAAAATGGTGGCGTGCTTCATTAAAGAGAGAATATCAACTGAAATCTTGATAGTGATAGTTGGAAATGTGCCCTGAGCGCCAGCAGAGCACTGAATGGAAACTTAATTAAGTCTTTGTGATGGAGTTACAACAGAGATCAGAAAGGGACAGAGCTCAGCTGGGCGGACTGGAGGAGCAGAAAATGTGATCAACCCTCCCTAATCAACAATCACCATCCAGCAGCTCCTGCAGGACTGTAAGCACACATATACTCATAATAAACAAACAAGATGGTGAGGTTATAGGATGCATTTAAAGTGACTTGTTTCTTTCACTTATGCCATATAATGCACCATTTTAAAATACAAATCTATCTATTAAAAAATAAACTAAAACACAAAGCACTCCTGTGCTATAATTTGCACATCAGGGCCATACGTCGGTCCAGAACGATTTCTATCTTTCATCTCCTTTCAACTGCACCAACAGATATGTTAGACATGGTGAGAGATTAAGTCATGCCTACTAATCCTCACAAGCTGTGATCTATGCAGGAGCAGCTTTGGTTCTGTAGCTGCACAGCTCCTTGATTTGAGAATATAGGAAGTCTTGGTACGATTTCTAAATCTCCTCGGACATTAGGTTTCATATTAACATGGATGTATCACCCCTTCCTCAAAGGACTCTCAGCTCAGCTTGCTTATTTGCCAGAGCTGAAACTCTGCCTGCTTTTCTATTAGTAGAAACATTAGGCCTGTGTTGTTTGTAGCCATTGGATTCAAGTCTTTCAGGCAGTGTTTAGAGACCAGCCGCCCACAATGAGAGGTCACAGACTGAGAACCCATTTCTTCCATTAGTAGAAGTAGCCTAAAATGTTTTAAGGAAACTTAATATGGCATAGAAAAAACATGCTAATATAAGTGCATTGAATAACTCTCTACAGTGGGCCATTTAGAGTTAAAAGAAGCCTTTATTAGAACAATGTTTGTATAATGAATGTGCAACTGAACAGAAAAACCAATAATAACATAAAAATACTGCACAACTAGGTTGCCATATCTTTTTTTTAATATCTTATATTCAGCAGTTCATTTGACAAAAGCTGTATGTTCATGAGGTAAAGTTGTGGGCGATGCAGAGTCAATAAATAGTTTGACTTGTAAAGTCCTAACAGAGCTTGCTAAACCTTAAGTGGAATAAAGGAAAGCTTCAGTGTTGCTTTGCAGGAGCAGGGACTGGCTACTTCCTGAAATTCGGATAGTTTATGAGGGGTTTCCATGTGACGGATTCACACGAAAGATAGCACTTTTTTTCCGTTTGATAATGTATTTTTTATGTGATGTGGTCTATATCGATGCGACGAAAAGTGATTAAAAAAAAAGATAGTTATTTAGTCGAAGGTAGCACTTTCGGGGGGAAATAAATCATTACGTTCCAGCAATTACACTGACCCAGAAAGAAGACATTGGCCTAGTTGGAAAATGGCTAACAATAGCAATGTTTCTGTTAGTAACAACATTAGTTTGATGCATGTTGGATGTAAGACTCGGCCTTTTTCTGTTCCAACAAAAAATTGCAGTGAAAACAAATGATTTTAATAAACTGTAGAGGTTTATCTGTTAGCTTCGCTTCGTGTCCAGTATGGCGTCAGTCATATTGGTCCCGACTAAAAACCCGCTTTCTGTGTAATGTTGTCGGTCTCTTTTATTGTCACTACAGTGCGCATAACTTCACACTTTATAGATGTTTTTAATTTGGGTTTTAATTTGAGAGCGAAAACAGCGTTTGCTAACGTTAGCCAGCTACCTTATCCTTAGCTTTCACTCAAAAAATACCACACTGCATGTCGGAAGATTGGTTGCACAAGAAGTACTTTAAAAAACTGCTCCGCACCGCTCCGTCCACTGGTAACAGGATTATTGAGCATGTGTGAAATCGCATGACCCACCCTTACAACAGCGAGGGGTTCGGAGCTGTGCTCGTTTCGGCAGCTTCACAATAAATGTCGTTTGTTTACGCTGATCCCAAAGTTCCCCCCTCCCCCCGGAGCCTCTTCCCCCCCAGACAGAGTATCACTCCGCGCAACACTGTGACGATTAAAACTAAAGCATTTTACAAGATAACGTTGCGCCCAAACGACGTGTCGGTGTGAGACTAAACACGAGAAAATAACGGGCTTAGAAAATTAGCTATTTTTTTTATTCATTTTCTTACGTGAACATTCAACGCGGACTAGTTTCCGTTAAAGGTTCTCTACATTCAGCGTGAAATACAGGAGGGGGTTCGTTGTATTCATACTTCAGCATTGGACTTACGTTGTAATGCAATAAAAATCTGCCACATTTTTCCTCTTACAAAGTAAGTGTTTTTTTTCTGACAATGATATATAATTTTCAGGATGCTTTTAAGTCAACTTTAATTTCGTAACTTTTCCGTGTGACCCCTTCATGTGTAGTTGGTTCCGCCCATACAATGCCCCGGACTGCTTTCTTGGTTTGGATTGCGTACTTATGATTGACAACTCGACCGTCCAATTACAAAATACTCTAAGCTTAGCAACAGCAAAATTATCCTCTTATCCAATCAACAAAAAGAAGGGTGGGCTTTATGCCGCTCATGATTCTGCTATTTCATTGGTTAACATTCTCGTCGGTTATGGTGGCCTTGTGGAGTATGTAGTTTGTTAAGGAGACACCGTTCGTTCTTCATCGAAGTTACAACCGCATGTCCCAGAATGCACCAGGACTGAAAAGCAGCAGCATGCGCGCGACTGGAGGCGGAGCTGCTATATAAACACGAGCACCCTCTTCTACGGTAGCACACTGGACACTGTTGTGACGGCGAAACGTCGTCTCCGGGTTCGCGAAAACTCCAACAGCATCGAAACAGTTAATGGTAGTTAGCGACAGTTGCTCTGACAAACCCTTCAAGGAGTAACAAGTGTTTACTGTTCGGACATTTTACTTATAGCTTGCGGGAGTTTGTTTTTAAACGTCAAAACTCAAACTTTGTTGAAGTGATTATCGGCTCATTTTGGAATTAGTATATATATTTTTTTGTTGAAAATTAAGTTTAACGTCTTTTGAGGAACTTTAAAGCTCAGTCCGGAGGCCATGACGATTATCTGAAATGCGCTAAAGCGGAACACCAGATCGGATCATCAGGATGACAGAACCAGCGGAGCAGACCCATCACCTGAAAAGTTCGGGCAGCCCATCAGGTGGGAGCAGCGGAGGCGCGTTGGAGCATCTCCCAGCCCGGAGCCGTGGAGGTCCAGATAACGGCGACAGGGGGCGACAGAGATACCAAAAACAGCAACAGCGGGCGGGGAACTGTGGGGATATCAACACAGACAAGTTATGGCAAATGAAAGGCGGACAGAGGGGGGTGTGCCCTGCCTTAGCAGCCGGAAACGATGTCCCTAAGTGCCCGATTGCAGCTCAGACTCATCAGAAATCCGATGTTCGTGCAGCGGGGGAAGACCATCACATCTCACAGGGGAAAAACGGCCAGGACAGACCGCTTGAAGAGACTTTAAACCAAGTACAGGGTGAGAGTTTGCTCATTGACTCCGACACTGGCTTTGAGGCACGTCAGGGTAAGAGAAGGCACAGGCGCAGAACCTCGAAGAAGAAGCGCAACTGGAAGCCGTATTACAAACTTTCCTGGGAGGAGAGGAAAGCCCTGGAGGAGAAGGAGACGGCCAGGGCTTCCAGACTGAGGGAGGAGATGTTCGCAAAAGGACTCCCAGTGGCCCCATACAACACCACCCAGTTCCTGATGGACGAGCACGACCGAGAGGAGCCCGACCTCAACACAGAGACTGGGGTCAGGAGACCTTCAGGGGTCGGTGTCCGCATGGAGGACACTGGCAGCGAGGAGGACTTGTTCGACAACGAGGAGGAGGACGAGGATGACGGCAGCGGAGGTGGTAGCGACGGTATCGGGAGAGCCGGGAACGCAGGTGGGGAGTTTCTTCAGAGGGACTTTTCCGAGACCTACGAAATGTACCACGTCGAGAGCCTGCAGAATATGACCAAGCAGGAGCTGGTGCAAGAGTACCTTGAGCTGGAGAAGTGCATGTCCCGGCTGGAGGAGGAGAACAACCGGCTGAGGAACGCCGTGGAGCCAGGAGGACCGGCCGTGGAGAGCTCCCTGCTCCGGCTCAGAGAGCTGGAGAGGGAACTGGAGAGACTGAGGGCCCAAAACACGGAGCTCCTCCTGCAGAACCAGGACAGGGACCCGGTTCCTACCAATTAAAAGGACCCGATTTCAGTCAGGAAAACCATCTGAAAAAAAGGTAACACATGGGACTGCTGCATTGTTAAAAAATTGTCATCAGTGTTCTGTAAACAGTCTTTCATCTGGACGGATGAGTCCTTGCATTGCAATGCAATACTTGACGTTTCTTTTCTATTTGGACTAAAATGATGTCCTGTTAATTTTTTTAAGAAGAAAAATGTTAATATTTCAAATAAGATTCGTTTTTATAAAGAGAATGTATTTGATAAGGCGAGTTGTTTTGTTTTCCCGGGTCAACTTATCATTTGACATTTGTTCCGTTTTTGAATTCAAGGCAAACATGTGTATCATTTCCAACATTAAATATTTGAATACTGCTGATCGGGCAAGCTGTGCAAAGATTGTTTTTGCAGAAGAAAAAAAAATCAATCCCGTGTGAACATTTTAACAGTTGTGTGTTAACATAAGTTCAAATAATAATAATAAAAAAAAAAAAAAATCAAATTCTGAAGTCATGTTGTAAAGCGTGATCTGAAACACAAGAAACTCCATCTTCATACTGGAACCTACTGTACACAGCTCCTTTTTTTTTCCAGCGCTAAATATCCAGTAAGGTATTCATGTGAGGATCCAGAAATGGGCCGGACAGAGGACAACAGTGGGCTCTGAACAGGAAAAACATTTAACCAGAGCAGAAGGAGGGGGATGGGATATGATGGAGATGCTCTTTATGAAGGTTAAGCCACTCTGCCTAATATCCAGTTGGGTGTTTTAGCCATGCAGAATGCAAAAGGGAATATTTCCCTCTATTGAAGAACATTCTGTTTACAAGAAAGGTGCTGCTAATGACTACAGCAATCTCCATAGTGATTACCAAAAGCTCTATATTTAGGGGAAAACATATTCTCAGCTCATTTTAATTGAAGGCATAAATAATGAACTATCGCTTTTAAAATAAGAGTGCAGACTCGGTAGTTTTGACAAAGTTTCCCTGATGTGCAGAAGAAATCTGTGCCAGAAGGCCTGAAGACACCTTATCCATGTGCAGCCTACAGATGGCGCCATTCAGCATGTATTTGGAGCTGTCTGACCATCCCATAGACTAAGCATGAAGGTCCATCCTCCTGTGCATATCTAAAAACCATCACAAACACACGAGCACATTTTTAAACATAGTTCTGTTTATTTACATTTTATAAACTTGCTTTAAAGCACACAGCCATGAGGGAAATCGTTTCAGGTGGACAATCTTTAAAGTCCAGTCATTTCATATTAGTTATACTCAAAAAGCAACTCCAAATGTACACAATACAGTATGTTACATATTAAGAAAGTATGTACAAAACTGTGTCTTTAAAATCTAACAATGAGACATTAGGTGGATCACATTTCAGACGTTTTGAGTTTTCCTCTTGAAGTCCGTTTTAAGAAAATATAGTCTGACGTGAGCTGATGCAGTGTTAGGGAAGGGCTTGTCAGATGTACCATATTCACACACTGTGGATCACCAGGCAGACAGAGACGGCCTCTTAAGAGGAAAACTACGCTTCTGTTAATGCCTGGGTTAGAGGCAAAGCGAGTGCATAGTTGTGTCCTTGGCTTAAAGTGTGCTCTCTTTAAAAGACAAAATCCGTACAGCCTCTTAAGTTAGACCTTTTGTATTTTAATGTACACTTCTTTGGGTCAGTGCCTTACTTTTGACCACAGGGGAGGAGGGGGAGGAGACCCAGAGACAACAAAAGGGAACGGAAAGATAAGAACTGACATGAGCATGGCACTGCAGAACAAAAACACATTCCAGAAATCAGGCACTTGTAGAACAAATCTTGAGGTATGCTAAGACCATCATCTATCATAATTATTATTCATTTGTTTTGCACTGGTTGGTTTTTCAATGTGAGTCTCTCATGACTTTACACTCCTGATGACAAAAGGTTCTAACAGTCAGTATGAGAGACGAGAAACAATAGATGAGAAGTTAGCATTCTGCTGTCATTTCCTCTTACAAAATGTACCATTTCCTCAGTCAGAGAGGATTTATTAGAGCCTGACCTTATGGAAATCTCCTCGTCACATTAACCCCGAGGTAATAAAACGTGCAGACAGATGAACTCCCAGAGGTGATGTGGTGAAAACACACAGGTTACAACAGACACAGGTGAAGATGAAGCCTTTTGTATGCACTACTCAATCATTAAATAGTCTTCAGAACACTGCTAAGCTTTTTTCCTCATTCTGTGACAAAAAAAAAAAAACACACACTTTGTCCTCAGCTCAGATCTGTGGAAGCGACACTCAATAATCCATGGCATGAATTACAAAACAAACAAGGTCAGCCATCACAGTGTGGCGCTGAGCTGCCCAATTATTTCATGTAAAAATGACCAGATTACATTTCTTCTCCTGCTACATGGAGTTTGAGATGTCGGTGTAACATCGGTGGGAGTTTCTGAGGAGATAAAGGTTTCCTGCACAGTGCTGAGAATCAGAGAGAAAGGCCGTCACTGAGGAAATTAGGAAACAGGTAACGCCTCGCTTAGGTCGTCTCCTTTTGAACAGGTACATCAAAGAGGGGAAGTCACAATAAAAGTACTTTTTTTTACTTTAATACAAAATATATATATAATATATATACTGAATATAAAACAAAACAACACAAAATAATATATTAAGTAAAAACATTTCAAGTAACATCTTGAAACAAATGACTGTGCACTTGTATGCGCTTTTTGTAAACCATAGAAAACTAAAAAAAAAAGAAAAAAAACATAAAAACAAATATTATAACATAATATTTATATATACAAGGTTAACTTAACAAGGCTTTGTACAAATGTTACAAAAGTGTTCATCACAAACACCTGCACGCTCAGACGTGGTCACAAATATTTTAGAGCAAACACACATTAACATTATTAACACGTAGAAAGAGATGACTTACTTGTGTGTGTGTGTGTGTGTGTGTGTGTTTGGAGAGTAAATGAGAGTTAAACAGGGTCTGTGTTCTGAAGAGGAACAGATTAGGAAGACTGATGTGAAAAATCAGATGAAATCCCTCTTGAAATGGTTTTAAACCGGCTATTTGTTAAAAATTGTATTTGTCAAACCCCATTTTAGTGAGAAGCACCATTCTCTTAAGAACCAGAGGGAGTTCCTTTCCTGGTCATTTCAAGAGAATCTACCGTTTAATTGATATTTTTCTAGAATGATAATTCTTGGCTTTAGAATTTCGAGTATGAGGTCTGTGTGTGTCTCTTTTCTGTTTCTGTATTATTTCTATAAAAGCACACATATAAGAAAAAAACAAACAAAAGCTTTGGCAACACTGGAATGCCCCCTGCCATTCGGGAGGAGCTTATCGGGAAAGAAAGGGTGCAGAAGCTGCTCTCTTCATTGGTACTCTGTGTTGCGCCGGGCAACAAACCCCGTTAATGCTGCTGCCGGTCCACTGGCCTGCAGGAGTCAGCAGCCCAGATTCCTCGGAGTGAGGGGTGGGATGGCAGGGCTCACAGGTACTGGTGGAAATTGGAGGTGGGTGTTTGACGTGTAGCCGGCCCATGCTCGAGCTCGTCTGCACCCAGAGGCAGTCCTGGTGTTTTGACCTGGTTTTGAACGGCGATGGGGGACAGGGGGAAGTCGCTGACAGTCAACGGGGGTCTTTTGTCAGATATCTCGGTCGGGGAAGCCACTACGGTGTGTCTGCGCCATGCTCGCCTCTTCCGCCGCGTCTCAGGCGAGAGAGGTTTCCGCAGTCCTACGCTGCGGAGGTCGTCTGCTGAGCCCAGGAGACGAGCACGGACATGGTCCGCCAGAGACCTGCCAACCGGGCCCGCTGGGGTGAAGGAGGCGGCCTCGCTGGGTGGCAGGGAATGCTTGGGTCGAGTCGGGCGCAGGCTCTCCTGGCTGCTACCTGAGGAGGGGTTGGTTCTGGAAGTTTCCCTCCCCAACCTTGATGCGCCGTCAGAGCTCGAACCAGATCGGTCGACCTGGGCAGCGGCCCCAGGCAGATCCAGCAGGTCCAGGGAGCGAGCTTTAGTCTTCTCTGACTTCAGCTTCTTCCTTGCCAGAGTGTCGCACTGGATCAGTTTGTGTGAGTTAAAGGAAGGCCGCAAGTGCAGTTTATGGGAGGTTGAGGAGGAGGAGAAGGAAGACGACGAAGGTGTGGTGGACCGTGCCCCTCCTTCGCTCCTCTCCGCAGAGTCTGGTGTGTGTGTGAGGGCTGTGGGCGGGGCCAGAAGGTTAGTCGGTGAGAGAACAGGATGCTTGCAGTGTGTGTACAGGAAGCTCCGCGGGGCTGCCGGTGGCTGCGAACTCACGGGTGTCGTCGGGTGTTTCTCCGGTCTCTCCTGCGTGAGGGAGCGCGAGGCGAAGCCGCTCTCGTTGTCCGTCTCGCTCACTAGCTCGCTGTTTTCGTCATCTGCATCGTCACCCCTCCCCTCTGACCCCAGGCTCCGCCCTAATGTGGAGAGGGTGGAGTAACCAGAAACAATGGAGCGGGCGTCCTCTGGCGATCTCCAAGGTGGCCCTTTCACCTCCACCCGAGCCTCCTCCTCCTCCTCCTCCTCCTCCTCCTGCACCAACATGGCCGCCTGCCTTCCTCCTGCCTCCTCTTCATCTTTACAGTGCGACCGGCTGGGAATAACCACCGCCACCTCCTTTTCTTCTACCTCCTCTTTCACTCCGCTTTCTACTACTTCCTCATCTTCCTCCTCTTCTTCTTCTTCTTCTTCTTCTTCTTCTTCATCCTCGTCTTCCTCTCCCTCTGCTCGAGGAGCAGTGCCCCCTACAGGCGACTCCACCTCCTCTTCCTCCTCCGCCCCTAGATGTCCCGCTTTGACTGGCTCATGCTCCGAGTCGTCATCCGTGCTGCTGCCCACGCGCCGTGCATTGTGGCGCTTCCTGCGTTTGCGACCCGTGACGGCTGACATGATGGACAGAGCCAGGAAGTCCTTGGCTCCGAGGTCCTTCTTTGACCCCCATGACCCCTGAAAAAGGAGAAACGACGTTACTGTGACATCATCGTACATAACACCTTGTATGTGAGCACTGCTGATTGTACAGGAGAACAACCTTGTGCTATGTTTGGAGGTGTTACCTTTGATTTAGCCGAGTCACTGTTGGTTGAGTCTGCAGGAGAGAGAAGCAAAACATCAGCCGGGTCACCATCACTTAAGTTTACAAAGACACCAGAGCAGTCACAGTGAAGGACACAGAGGGAGTAATCTTTTTTTTTTAAAGGACAAATCCAAAATGTTATCACAGAAAAACTGCTTCTACAGAGCCATAAAATAATACATAGAAAGGGGATAATAGTGTATAAAACACCTGCTCTGACACCAGCATTTGAGACGTGGCTAAAGCCAACCTGCTTGAAAACTTTTATGCATTAGGCAGCATTAAAGTCAGTTTGTGTCCTCTTTTTTTTTTTTTTTGATTACGACAACTTCCTTGACTGAAATTTAAGGAACTTGTCTTCCTCTGAGCCCTCTGGCATTGACATACCCCAGCACAAATATTTACACATAAACGTAGTCAATGGAGGAGGAACAATGATTGGGAAAGCGGGGGATTGGTGAAAGAGGGAAAAAAAAAAAACAGCTTTATGAAACCACAGCACACACCAATAACGTCACCGAACACACTAATATCAGTCAGTGAATGAAGCGTTTTGAAGCATGAAGGCAGAAATAGTTCTGAATCGAAAGAGTATGAAACAAGAACAAAAACATTCCCTCACAAACACAAACACACAAAAGCGGTAGGAAATCTGTTTTTGTCTTTCACAGAGTGCACTGAAGTGAATTTGTGGGGGAACCTGAGGTGGTGGCCTCTTCACAGGCTCCAGATTGAATTATTTCTCACCTAATAACAATGATCTTAAGTCCTGATTGGATGGATCTGTGACTGTGTTGGATGCACCTTTTGTTTTATTATATCAGGTATTACACAAGTGAGGTTGTAATGCTGCCATCTATAGAGCAGAAGCAGCCTTTCTGAGTCAAGTCTGAGTAAACCCCGGATCAGAATCAGGTAAATTATAGGGTCATATAAAAAAAAAAGAAATATACCAAATCATATTAGTTGATTCTACTGAAAGGCTGGCCCTTATACACATTCATTTTATTTGTAATATTTGATCAACTATTAACGGTTTAGTCATTTGAAGAGCACTTTGTCTGCTCTTAGCTTTTCAAGTTTAGATTATACATTTCTCCACTTTCCATCATTGCTTATTACATTTTTAATTACTAAATTACAAACACAAACCATTTGAAGAGAACCCCTGGGATCAGGACCCTTTTTCATGTTTTCAGACAACAGATTAGAAAAAAAAAAAAAAAAAAAAAAAGGACATTCCTTATTTCCTCCTTTAAATGTAAACCTAAGTTGTTGGTTGCAGCTTTAAGCACAGTGGCCCTCTGTTTGTGCTGTGACAGTGATCAACATCTGTGACTTCTGTTTCGAGCATAAACAGAACAGTGCCACCTAGCGGCTCTTTGCAGCTCAGCTGTGTGTGTGTGTGTGTGTGTGTGTGTGTGTGTGTGTGTGGGGTAAGAACGTCATGGTATGACTACACTGTCGGAAGCTGCCGACTGTATCAGGATGTGAGGGAGTTGTCTCTCAGTGACGGAGCTCGGTTTACACTCCAGTGTCACAGTTTAAACTGCAGTGTCACAGACAGAAGCTTTAACAGGCATCCAGTCATCCATGAATTTATTAGATCAGAGCGGGGCGACGCTGAAGTGACTTGTTCTTACAAAAACTCTGACTGTGACGCTGATTATCAGGAGGGGAATTGAGACTATGAAGACACAAACCACCATCACCAACACTATCAGTCTTTCTCTGTCACCCTCCCCACACACACATATTATTAAACTTTCACAACATGATGCACTGAATCGGTTACAAACACACACACACACACACACACACACACACACACACACACACACACACACACACACACACACACACACACACACACACACACGTATTGCCAGGGGAGTTCCCATCCTACCGCAGCGGCTGCTCCACAGGCTCAGCTAAGAGAAGGAAATGCAGAGAAACGTACAGAGAAAGTGAAAGATGAGCAAAGGTGGAGGAAAAAAAAGGTCAGCAGAGAAGAGAGAAGTAAAGGCACATTGAAAAACACTGAAACACTCCAAGTGCTAACCCATGTACAACTTCATTTGTTATGCTGCCTTCAAGTTCTGTTGGCTTTAAACTTTGACATACGAAACATTGAGCAGTCGGCAGATAAGAGAAAAGCACAATTCTCTCTTTTTTTAAAGCGGCCAATTACATTATATTTTGATTATGGATTATATATTTTGTATTCGAGCAACATTAGTTTTAAATTGTAAAATAAAGTTTCTGTTTCTCCGCCCTCAGTTCACTGGAACGAACTCATCGTCATTATAAACTACCAGGGAAATCCCAGGTTCCAGTTTCAAACAGAAAGCAGCATTCTCTTAGAGTTGCAGATTACAGCTGCCGGTATGCTATTGGTCGGTTTCGTTAAAGCCAACATTGATTGGCTGATAGCAGCATGCTCACCTGAGGCCTCCCCTAGCAGACCAGTTCTGCCGATGTTGGAAAGCAGGTGGTCGATGTTGGGGGCCGGCTGCAGGTCCTCCGTGTCCACTGGCGTCTGGATGAAAGAGACACAAATCATTCAAATACACAATAAAACAATCTGATTGACTTTCATTTTAGATAAGCTTCAAATAAACTTGAATCTATCCTTTAACATCACCCTAAAACAAAAATAAAGATTTTATCATCTGGAAATGAGCCGGTATGAAACTAGAGTTCCAAAACACTTTTACAGTTTGCCATGAAATCATATCTGAAGAGAGATCTCCACAAATAAGGCTCATGAAGAGACATTCCTGCTTTATCCCTGCTCTTCATCACAAACACAGAAGTTTGAGATCACATTTTGTGTTTCAGTTTACCTCGCAAACAGCAAACAGGGACTCTTGGGTTTTATTCCCAGAGAGCAAATGTTGGATAAATCTTTTTCTCTAAGTGTAACCAGCTGACTCATTTCAGATTCCACCTTCAGCACTTACAGTCTTTCTGTTACAACGTGGGGGAAATAATCCTAAATGGAAGATTTCAAAAACAGTTTTTTTTTTGTTTGAGAGAAAATAAAATACGTTTTCTGCACAAGAATCTATAATATGACACTTTTATTGTTGTTCTATTCAAATAAATAATTACTACCACACCTGAGCGCAGCAGCTTCACGTTTTTGTGGTTTGTAAAAAACAAAAAAAGAGATTTGTGGAGTGGAAAGGAGAAACGATTCCCCTCAGGTATACTGTTTGGTCATGACAATAACTAAAGCTGTGATGATTGGTTTATAAGTCAGATGAATGTAATTCCAAAAAGAAAAAACTACTCAGATAATGGATAAACTATTTCTATTACTTTTTGTTCTTCTTTGTTATTTATGATTGTAAATGAAGAGTCACTTTTCGGCTATTTTTAAGTTTTTCTAAACATTTCTAATGAGGAACATAGTTGTTAGTTATAGCTTTTCTAGAAACTGTAAAATGACACTTTGCTGCTTTCAGTGTAGCTTCACATTTTTTGGGTATGAAATCATATAAATCTTGACACATAATAAATGTTTTTTTGTTTCAGAAATAGTTCAGTGTAACGCTGTAATCACTGAATACTACACATGGCAGTTTACAGAGCAACTTTAAATCCTCAGCATCCTTTTAAAACCTGTTTCTGTTATATATATTATTATTTTCAATGTTTAAGTCTAAATAAATCTTGCATTGTCCACGTGCTTTAAGATGACAATATTGGGAGCTTACCTTTTCATCCTTGTCTACCTCTTCCGCGAAAAACCAGGTCCCCTACGAGAACGACAGAGATGAAATGATTTAGCACATTAAGGATCATTTATAATATGTGTGTGTGTGTGTGTGTGTGTGTGTGTGTGTGTGTGTGTGTGTGTGTGTGTGTGTGTGTGTCATCCCTCACATGCTGTATGAGTGTCTCTACTATCTTGTAGCGGTCGGGCATGTGTGTGACCATATCTTTCATGTTGTCCTCAGACGTCCGCACCAGAGTCGGCCCAAACACCAACGCCAGGTTACGAGGCTCCATCTGCGCACACACGCACCAGGCAGAGACAGAGCTCATTAATAACACACACTCACACTTGATACAATTTCATTATTATTCCTAACTTTTAGACCTTCACAGACCTTGTTTTTATCGGAGCTGTCGGCCACAGTCTTCAGGTGATAAACAAGGAACTTCAAAGTGTGATAGTAATAATCCGGGAGGTCTCTGATCTATAAAGGAACGAGAGGAATGACAACAGAAATAAACCTGTTTGACCTGCCTGAGGTCTAACACACGCACACACACACACACACACACACACACACACACACACACACACACACACACACACACACACACACACACACACACACACACACACACACACACACACACACACACACACACACACACACACACACACACACACACACACACACACACACACTCACTCACCTATTCATCTCAAATTAATTCTTGACTTTAAACAAACACTAACCAGTTTCTTCATGGTCTTCAGGCGATCTGATGCGTTCTCCATGCGGTTGGCATCAATGAAGTCATTGTATTTGTCTGCAACAAAATCAAATTAAGCAAATTAAGGTTTTATATGAAAGCTTGGCTGTGTGAGATAGTAATGTATGTATGTCTGTATGTATGTATGTATGTATGTATGTATGTGTGTGTGTGTGTGTGTGTGTGTGATGGCTTGTCAAGACATGTTTGGACTCACCATTTGTGAAGAGCGGCTCTGGAAGTTTTCTGAAGAAGGATTTGAGTAAACTGCTGACAACATTCAGGTCCTGCCACTTCTGATGACAGAAAATCAAAGAGAGGAGTCAGAAAAATAAATAATTGACCTTTTACTTTTAGTGATTGAAGGACGTTAAAGAAGTTAACTATATTCCAAGAAGAAGTTAGAGCATAAAAGAGAATAAAACCAGGTACCTATGTCCCGGTCAGAGAGAAAAAAAAAAGATGTTGAATGTAAAACTATTTGACAAAAACTATACGTCTGAGCACTAAAATAAACATAGCATAATATAGTATTACAGGTTTGTACTGTCAAATTGAAGGAAACCTGTCAGTTAATTAGTTTGTATTCCACATTTATATTTCCCGACCTCCTCTGCGGGGTTGATGTCCACGCCTTTGTTGAGCTGATCCTGCAGCATGGACACCATGGCGTTGTTCCCGGGGACTCTGTAGATCCCTGTGTACTCCAGACCCATGTCCTCCACTAGACCACAGCAGATCTCCACGATCAGCGGGATGAACTGAGACAGACAGACAGACAGAATGTAAGCACAACTACACCTCCAGAGACTAATCTGTTTCACCACATTCAGGGTAATACGAGAGGATATCGTACCTTATTAATGACACCTGGCTGACACTCCTCCAGCCTCACACCGAAAGCTTTAGGTCCCGTCTTCTTCGTCTTCTTCATGATGTTGATTCCCCACGGAGACTTTGGAGGGCCGCTCTCGTCTGGAGACACGTTGAACAAAAACTTTAAAGCTTGACACAAAACCTAAAAAAATACTGTTCAACATTCTTAAATCTGTTTTATATAAAGATGAACTGAATTCATAATAACAGCAGGGAGTGAAGAACAAAGTACCACAAATCCTTTAAGAATGAGTCCTTTTTAGGGAACTGTCAGTCAACTAAAGTATATTACACAATTAATGTTCTAATAATTTCACTGGTCTTGGATTTTCATATAAATTTAACAAAAGAAGAAAAAAATAATAATTTAAAAAACATTATTAAACAAAAAATCAATGTTTACGCACCAGATGCTGAAAATCATATTTCACACGCCTAAGCATTATAAGTAAGGACTCAGGAGTAATAATACAGTTTAACAAATAGTATCAAATGAGCTGCTTAGTTTAGAACAGTTGAACTCATCTTACAGGAGACATGATGCAAACGTTTGGGTAACAGTCAATCTCAAAACGTTCTGGTTCTTATTTTTAATTGTTAACATAAAGCCCGTTTTGGAGGTCTGAAGTTTAAGTCATTCACTATTGGTGTTGTTTCCATGACTCTGACCTTTGCCCTCTGGTTTTGGGGAGCGCGGCGCCCCGGCTGCGTTTTCAGTCTTGGTGTGCAGGAAGGGAGGTTTCATGCGAGGCAGTCTGGGCGAGGAGTCAGGTTTACTGCCTGTCGGACTGCAGGGGGAGACAGAGAGGCCAATTGAATTAGTTTGCGGAGACAAAAGAAGCTTCTTCATGCTCGCTTAATGATCAGGAGACTCACCTCTGCTTTCTGTAATCGTTCAGTTTTTTATTGATGAGGGCCTGCCTGGAAAAGCCGAGCTCCTGCAACAAACAAAAAAAAAAACCCTGGTGATGACCTGTTTCTAATAACACCTACACAAGATAAAAGTCACAGATCAAAGATCCAAGTGTGACCTCTGACCTCACTGTCCGTCTTGCTGTTCTCCCTGATGACCTTAATCCAGTCCAGCATGTCCTCCCGGTCCTCTGCCTGCAGCAGGTACTCACAGAAGTCCTGTGTGGTCAGCCGCAGGGCATGTTTTCGTTTGGTTTCACTGTATGCAATGTCCACCAGGCAGCCCCGTATGCTGATCGGCTGATCATCATCTGCCGCGCCTCCAATCGTGGCGCCGCGGAGCACCGCCTCCCTCTTGTCTTTGTAGAGGAACAGCGAATGAGAGCGAAGAACAGAAAAGACTCGCTTCCACGGACGCATGCCGCTGCCCACCTTCTGTGGAGGACAGATATAATGTGATGAGAGTTTGTTGTATATGAATTTCTGCTTTCATTCTACTTCTCATAAAATCAGAAGTGCCCACCTTGCCCTTCTCTGTGAGGATCTGTTTGTAGTGCAGCCATCCTTCTCGCCGTACGTCACTGTACGTGATGTTTCCCAGCTCTGACGTTGAATGGCGTTTTGATCGGACCTCCTCTGCCGTCCCGAGGTTGTCTAGAGACTGAAACACAAACACGTAAATGTTAAGAGGATTGGTTGATAGGTAAGCCTGTTTAAAGCTATTAGGTAAGACTTATTCACATTAACTCGGTCTGGAAATCAAGGCATGAGAAAAACAATCATGTAATAAATAGAACAACATTTTTGTAACCATCATCTTTTTTCGCTGCAGCATGTGTCAACATGAAGTTCATTCAGTGGATTTCCTGGGTTTTATTATGAACTAGAGAGACCTGACATATTCCCACTGATGCCCCGGCAGTTTGAAGCAGCAACACATCAAAGTGTTTGTTAAAGAAGAAGCCAAAGCTAGACTGTGGGATTACATTTCTATATGGAACAAGTTTAGAACTAACAAAAAAAGAACACGAGCAGCTGGAGAAGGCAGTATTTTTTTAAACATAGACATAACCCATACAGTACAGTATGTAAGTTAACAAATAAAAGGTTTATAAAATAATAAAGATATCACTACCGCACTCCCAATTTAATCATCTCACTTCAGTCCAGTGAATTAAGTCTCCTAGAGAGATGAATCCAGACAAACACGTTGCTGTAATGTTCATTAACACTTTTCTAAACACCATGCTGAGGGAGAGTTATACAGAGTGAAGAGACACAGTGATGTTATACTCTTATTATACTTCTGTCCCTTTACTTCTTCAGAACTGACTGGTATTTAAACTTCATTGTCACAAGACACGGGCTTATATTCCAACACTTCAGAATGTGAGGATTAATCCTCTACATTATTTAATGACATGATGTCCAAATCAAGTGAATTGTCTGTAAAGCAATGTAATGTTTATTAAATGTGACTGTTTAGTTGTAGGACAAGTATTTAGGGTTTCTTTGCTTGTTTGATTTTAAAGGCCAGGATGAATAAAAACAAGGATCAGACGATGAAACAAACAGTACGTAGGATCATGTGTGTTATTCAAAGATGAAAGACTCACCCCGTCTGTGAAGAAACTCTTCACTCTCTTTGGTAGCCTCCTGTCAAGTACAACACGATTATTAAGAGTGAGAATGTCTGCTCACACATGTCATTTCATGGGTGCTTATCATGGATTTTATTCACAGTTTGACTTACGAGAAGACTCGTCCTTCCTCTCTGAACGTGTTGAGTCCTTCGTCGCATGACTTGGAGCGCTCGGTGGTGATGGCTAGAAGATAGGAGGAACGGCGACTGGATTTAATACTGCCTGCTCGGTGAGAGGATGAATGAGCGGAGAGAGAGAGAGAGAGAGAGAGAGGAAGGAGTAGAAACAAAGACAAGGGACAGAGAGAAAGACAGAATGTGATGTAATGCCAATCACCAGTGTGGATGGTGTTGGATTAGCATAGGGGAGCAGTGAGGTAGGGAGCAGGTGAGGTGGTCGGAGGTGAGGATGGATGGACTGTGGGGATGTGAGCTGGGTCGGTGGGTTAGATTAAACACTTCACTTTTCTCACCACTGTGCATGCAGGAGGAGCTTCCGTAAACACTGACTGACATCATGCAGATCAACTTTTTGTGTCAAGAAAAAGATCATGCAAGACTGATTTTGTTCAATTTAACATTTACATGTAAGAATGTACCAAGTACTAAGTACCAAACTTCAAACCTATGAATCCCAATTACATCACTGCTTTATATCATCTTTCAAGGATTTTTGTTCATTTTTGAAGTTAAGTTTGAAGAATAATTTTGCCCATTTGCAGTATAGATCATCCAAGGGAGAAAAACTAGAAGAGGTCAGTATCATAAAAGAAAAAAGCCTGACGACAACCTTTTAAAATGACACTTAATTCTCCAAAATATCTTCAAGAATTTCGTTAGGAATAAAATAGAATTGTTTAACTTCTTACTTAATTTGAGAAATTAAGACTCAAAATCAGCACAAATACTTGATAAGATCGACATTATAGCAGTGAGGAACAACACCCAACCGGAATAGTTTTCACTTTTCATGCATGCTTCTTTAACCCCTTCTCTGGAAATAAAAACATGACACGTAAACATCATCAGTGAGATCCTTTTCAGCTGCATGCAGTGTGGAGTGAGGGAGGGAAGGAGGAGAGGAGGGGGGGCACTCACTGCAGTCGTGTGAGAAGAGCCTAGTGGGGGGGAAGGAGAAAGTGGGGGAGGCGGGGCTGGTGACCACGGCGGGTGCCGAGCTCATGCCGCTGGACACCACGGAGGACGCCGGCACATGGCGTGCACGCAAATCAGCACCGGGGCTGGTCGGTTCATCTGTGGGAGGGAGGAGGGAGGAGGGAGGAGGGAAGGGGGGAGGCAAGAGGGAAAGCAAGAAGGGATAGTTAGTTGTTAAGAGAAAAAAAAAAAAGGTCAGATGAAAAAGAAGGAATATAAAAGGGGTTAGACGGAGGAGGAGGCGAGGAAGAGGAGAGGTTTTTAAAGGAAGAGGAACCGTCAGGGTTACCGTCAAAGATACAAAACAGTTCTCAACAAAGTTCTCAATGTTATCAAAATTCATTCTTTCTGCAACAGGAACACAGATTAACGCCATACTCCATCGAGGAATTTCCTCTAGACTCAAGTGAAGAGTACACAGAAGACAGACCAGAAAGCCAAACATCCACACTCACACTCACAAATCCACAAACAGAAGCTGAAGACTCCAGAAGTCTAAAGTGACAAGAATGTTCACAGAAACAAAATGAAAAAAGGCAAGTAGTTTATAAATTGCAGTACCTGTGCCTCCTGCTGCCATAAGACGAGCTAGTCAGTTGTTTAGAGTAAGAGCAAGAGTGCGTTTGTTACACAGATTTACTGACTCCAGGTTTCAGTTCTTTATGAAATCTACAGCAGTGTACAGTGTCAAATGTCAAATCATAGAAAAGAAGAAAAACTAAGACTTATAATAAGATTAACTAAAGGTAGACATGAAATATGTTTTTGTGCCAATAATGACTTTAAAAAAGAAAGACGACACATAGGACTTTTATAGATCGTACAGGCTAAAAGTCTTCAATAGTTTCATCTGATGCAATGGGATATGAAACCGTAATACGCACACATGACTACTCATGTTGTGATGCACACTTCCTGACCGACAGAGGATTAGAGAGCAGCCTGATATTTGCATAAAGTGAGGAGAAGCTGGATGTGCCAGTGACAGTTTAACCTCAGGACTGAGTTGCTGCTTAGTTTCGGTGTGTTCTCTGAGCGGACAGCAGGGGGCAGCACAGACTCACACACAGACAATCACATAGTCTTTTTGCTAATTCTTGTAAGGGTTTCTCATTAGAATGACATTTCTGCTCTGATTCATTTGAAGTTTTCCTCATCCTTTACAGCCCTATCGAGTTTCACCATCTTCTCTTTTATGTTTGTCACTCCTTCTCTATGGATTTCTTCCTTCCATCACACTTTCTGCTCTGTCCCTCACTCCTCTGCATACTCCAGCCCCGACATAAGGCTGGAAACATTTCCAATCTGGGCTGAGGAATCTGCCTGTTTACAGCACTGCCCAGAAATAGCCGGGCTGTGGGTTTAACAAAGGCCGTCATTAACAGGCAATCAGAGAGTGAGCTCAGAGCCATGAGACAGAGACCAACCAGCAGAGGGGAGCAACATACTACAGCACGCTCCGAACCAACTCCAGATTCTGCAGAAAATACGGAGCTCAAGTACACAAAGAGAGGGGTGGAGAAAGAACCGACAGATAGAGTAGAAGTGAAAAAGTTTGAGGTGACACAGGAGCTTAAAGAGTCTTAAATAAGCTTAAAAAAACCACCTTTGCAAACTTCAATTAGCTAACTGAGAAAAACAAACAAAAGGTAGGGTACTGAGTAATTTACAAGAATATTTTCCAGATAATTATCTACTCTTTTCATCGATTCATCATCTGTCAAAAAAAATGTGAAAATTCAGTTTTTTGAAAGCCCAGGGTGAAAAGTTCAAGATGCATTTTTGGACTGATTCTCCTCAGTTTTTCAGATTATAATAATTTCAGCCAAAAAATGACAATCGGGCACATCGGGGGTAAATATTTACAGTTCTTTTCAGGAAAGATGTCTGATGTGAGTCATGGGTTGATTATCAAAGTAGACATCTGTTGCATAATGTAAGTTGATTGACTGATTAACGTATTGTTGCAGCTTTATTGATACACCTTTATATCAGACCAAGTAAGTTCATTTAAACAACTACATATACTCTGCTACGATGGCATTTTGGTCTTCACCAAGAAACTAAGAATCTCTAAAAAGCGGAGAAAGAAGAAATAGGGTGATCGAGAGTCAGACATAAAACAGGGGGCTGTATCTTGTGAAAAGAGTCAGAGGGGACGAGATGTCTGCCGGAAGCAGAAGCCAGAACAGAAGGTCTTGGTACTGTTCTGTGCTTTCCAGGGTCCAGCCAGTAAAGATAGACATAGACTGAACCCCCACACAGACACACAAACCCCTTCATCATCTAGAGAGGCACAATAACAGCATTGATGTTGGGCCGGAGAGGAGTGTATGGGCCCCTAATGTTCCCACAAGCACCGCCACAAAAACCTCCTGGTAATTTACAGCTTAGATCCAAGTCGTAAGAGTCCAAGTGTGTGCAGAGTAAAACACTGCATCGGTTGACATGTCTCTTCCTGTTTTAGACACGTGTGTGATTTAAAAAAATACTTGAACAGAAAATTGGAAAACTGTTAAATCTGTGTACACACCTTTGATCTAGATATATGTCCAGACATGGTGCTGTGCAGACACGAAGGAATTACAACAGCTGTATGTTCCCAAACAGGCCCAGATCATATCACCATCTCTCAGATAAAGAAAGAGAACGACAAAAAAAGAGGAGAGAAGCTGGTTCATGTCTACAGGGAGAAACTACAACTAGCCTAGTTTCAGTTCATGCCCATTAAACGTGTCCCGGCCTGCAGCTCTGATTCCTGCTTTCTGAAGGTACGAGGAAGGAATGTGCTGTGACACACACACTGAGAGCGGCAGAGTAGATGCCTACATGGTTTGCTGATCCACTGATTTTCTGCCTTCAAATGACTTTCTCTGGCCGAGCGTGGCTTGGCTCAAATAGCCGCAGTCATTCCATGTTGGGGTCGGAGCTTCTAAGTCAGCTGATTTGAATCTATTTGACGTTAGGGTAAGCAGTGGCTGTTTTCTCTAGGGCAGGCTCGCCTGACAGACTGACTTAGTTTGCGTATGGTTTGACTTAATGGCAGCTGTATGTGTCAGGCGATACAACCAAATATGAATCCTTCAGAGCCCCTTCTCTTTGAGGCTTTTCAGAACAGGAACAAGCTGGGACAAGACTCCAGTCACCTACCACTAACAGCAACATATGTAACTGTACAGTACATGTTCATATAAACAACATCCCATAGGCACAGAACTGCATCTCCTTTATGCAGCATCACAGCATCTATTACAGATTATTATCATTAAACTATACTAAACGTATTCAAATTCTGTCAAGTGGACTCTAATATGCAATAGGGTTTCTTAAACACCGAGTGTCATGTCATTTGCTGTACTTTATGGGACCGCTGTGGATCAGGAGGAAGAGTGGTTAATCCACCTGTCTGCAGATCGACAGCTTGATTACGGGCGCCTCCAGCCCTCATATGTGAGTGACCTTCGGCAATAAAACTGATCCCCAAATTGCTGGTGTGCGGTGAGGTGTATGAGGTGAATGGAATGTATTTAAAGTGCTTTAAGTAGTCGGAAGACTAGAAAAGAGTTGTACAAGTTCATTTAATTGAATCTATTTTTCATTATAACCTTAAGAAAATCTTCTTAAAAATGTGGATAAAAGGAGGATTACGTCTTTAAGGTCTTAAAGTCTTTTCTTTCCTTAGATGTCATTTGCTGGCTGAGTTACAAAGTGAGCCCACTGTAATGAAGCACACAGCTTTTCTGTCATTAAAATCATTTTCAACGGTTAGACTGAAACGGGGACAAAAGTCTACAACTTTGCGAGCTGCGAGGCTTAACTTTACAGTGGTGCTTTAGCTGATGTTCACATACCAATGTTTGGCAGGTACAGTGTTAAACACGCTCCCAATTTGAGTTAGGCACGCTAGCATGCTAACATTTCAGAATGTTTTCAGTTTTATTTGATCATTAACAAACTGGAAACCTAATTTGACCTGGTCAACGTTCTTCAGGAAACTTCAATGGATTACAAAAGTAATTCAGACTCATCCTCAAACTATGACAGTTTGTACAAAATGCTAAAACGTTAACATTTAAGTTGATTGGACTAATAGCAGGAGATACTGATATCCATAGAGTTAGCTGGTGGCATGGCTAAAAACATAAAGGTGACTAACTGAAAAAATGAAGATCCACAGAAGAAAATGATGACAGACTGTCCTACCACAAAAATAATAGTAAATTTGTAGCACGAGCCTGGGCACACACGTACACACACACACACGTACACACACACACACGTACACACACACGCACGCACGCACGCAGGATGTCAAGACCTCATTTCCTCAAAGACTGGGGGGCAGGCAGCAGGATTAGTGATTCTCATCAGATATGATTCAATCTAACTACTAATACTGTCTGTGAAACACAGAGGGAAGTGCCAGTGTTACCCAATGCAAACACACACACACACACACACACACACACACACACACACACACACACACACACACACACACACACACACACACACACACACACACACACACACACACACACACACACACACACACACATGAAAAAAAACAAGAATGAAAGAATGGAAAAACAGCATTTGAGAGAAGCCTGGAGCTTACTGGACAGACAAGAAGGAAATTAAGGAAGCAAACACACACTCCCACAACTCATAATCTTGTCTGAATTGGAGTATTGATTTTCCCCTCAGTTAAACTTTCACTAACATTCATAAACGCTCAATGAGGATTCTATTTTTGAAAAACAACGATTTAATCTGCAGGTCACTTTGGGGTTTTGTAAAGAGATTAAAGAGTAAGAGATGGGCCACAGGACGGAGCTCAATCATTATTTGCTTACCTATAAAGGGAATGGAAGCAAGGGAGTCATCCTCTATGGGGATGGGGGCGAGGTTGCCATTTGGTTTGCGTGGGGCTACATCTCCTGTGGAACCAGGGACGAGACCTGAGTCTTCAAGGTCGGGAGAAAACAAAGATGGTTCTAGCCCGTCCACTGGCAGCACGTAGTGAGGATGCCTCATACCGTGGGCGTTCCTCCGCCCAGTGGGAGGTTTCTGCCTCAGCACCACTTCCTGTGTCTGTGCCGCCACCACCATCTCCGCCTGCCCCTCAACAGACCCTCGTTCCCTCTCGTGGTTTGTAGGCCTGTACGCTCTGTCCTGGGATTCGCCAGAGGTGGAGGCGAGGGGGGAGGTGGTAGAGGCGGTGATGGGTGCTGCTGTGCCCTCCGGGGGACTTTTCGGTGTTGGGTTCCAGTTCAAGTGAGGGCCAGAATACGAAGGGTCCCTGAAGGAGTGGGCTTGCTGCATGATTCGGCCCGTCTTTCGGTAAAATGACGGGCTGTAGCTGCGGTAGCCCACCGGCTGATCGTCCATGCTCTGTCCATGTGGAAGCCGCCTGCTCTTGGGGGCAGCCTGCTGGGGCTGAGTCTGAGATTGGGACTGGGTGTGAGTCTGGGATTGGTGTTTAGAATGCGGCTGGCGAGACATGGGAGCAGCTTGTGTTGCACCGTAATGGTTCCCCTGCTTGGTGAAGGCATCGGTCCGAGCAGGCGGTCGAGGAGCCTGCTGTTGCCATGACGGCCTCTCAAACCGAGGCGAAACCAGTCCGGCTGCTGCTTGGTCCAGCATCTCTAAAGAGCGGCCGTGGCGGTCATACAGGGCTAGCAGGTTTTCAGAGCGTGTTCGTGTATAGCTTGTGGGTGGATGGCCCCTACCAGGGCCCGATTCCCAATCTCCATAAGACCAGTAGGGCTCTCCCTGGGGTCCTGGTCCTGACTGCTGCAGTAACAGCAGAGTGTCCTGGGAGGCGCTGTGCGGCCAGCCACCTGACCGCTGCTGCTGCCTCCTCGATTCACTGAGCCGGTCCTGTGAGTAGCTGCGGTGTCGGGTCTGCATGCTGCGTCCTGACCGCTCAGGCACCTGGCTGAAGTACCAATCTGACAGCGCCTGCTGACAGCGCTCAGTGCGTCCGTGGCTGAGCTGGGGCAGGGGGGGACTGGTCCACGCTGAGCTGGACTTGCGTGGCTGAGCCTGTGAGGGCCCGGCAGCATGGTGATTAGGGTAGTGGACTTGCAGGGGGCTGGACAAAGGACCTCCTGATGAGGAGGAAGAAGAATAGGAGCGCCCCCTGGTCTGACCCTGAGGCTGCTGGCTGGTCATCCCGTATTGGATCTCCTCTGTCCGGTGAGCTGGGCTACTGTGACCCACACCGCCTGGCTCTCCCGCCCGCCCCTCCTGCCAGCTAGCTGGGCTTCCCACAGTGGAGCGGTTGTCCAGGGGTGAAGAAGGGCTTGAGGAACCTTGCCAGCGACTCCAGTTATCCAGCTGGTTCTGGCCCATAGGCGCTGACGGAGGAGCTCCTGCAGGGGACGTGGTTTTGCTGCGGGGGTAACAGGGGGGAGGTGGTGGCGGGAGGTTCTCAGCTCCCCCTGAGTAGGGTTCGTTGCCTGTCAGGTAGGCATCCTGGGAGTATGCCTGGAAGAGAGAGGGAGTAGAGAGGAGCAGTTAGATAAGACGGAACAGAAAGAGATAAGCTAGAGAAGGTGAATGTGTGCCGTTGTGACGATTGTAAATCAAACATTTTTACACTCTTGCTGTAAACAAGATTTAAAACAACGCAGACCAAAACAATAACTCTATTAGACAACTTCATGCCGCTGTTTATTACACAACAAACCCTAAAGTGGGACGGTCTCTCTCAGCCTTTGCCACAGTTTGTCCCCAGGGCCTCAGCGCTCAACACAAACACTTGCTCGCTAGCAAACTGCACAAACTGCCTGCAGCAAAAGCCTCAACCCTCACTGAACAGCAGCCTGCTGGAAATACACAAGTCCCCAGCAATGTTGAGTACACACACACATACAGGGCATATCTACGCACACTGCGCTGCCTCGAAAGGATCCATGGTTTACAAGTACAGATTACTTTATCAAAAGACACATATTCACATTTAGAGCATCGATAACTACTTGTAATCCACGTAATAACAACAGGAAACAAAAACAAAACGTCCCTTCTGCTGATTATGTAAAGCTCAATCATACAAACATTTAAGACAAGTTTTTCAAGGTTTACCTGAACCACCCAAACAGAATCCAGAGCCTTTCCTCAGCCCGCACGTTAAGCGTGTATTTACCACAAACAGATTCAGAGGAGGACGAGTCAGAAGACTTTTCCTCACCAACTCTCCTGCTACTCTTCAGATTCTACACCCTTCTCCTCCTCTAAGAAACATTCAATCGCTCGCTCCTTCTTCTATTTAATTTTTTTTTGAAAGTTTTCTGTTGATCTCCTTGTTGTCTCCTCTCTCGGATCTTTCCAAACTCCCTCCTTCCTCCCTCTCATTCTCTGCCTTACTCCACCCTGTGGGAGTGTGGAAGGAGGCGCAGCACTGGTGATGTCATGCCAGGAATGCAGCAGATTCAGGCATAGCATCGAGGAAGGGGAGGAGCGTGAGGACAGAGGAGTGGGTTTTTAAAAAATGAAAACATGGCGGTGTTCTGAAATAGAGAGGTAGGTTTTGGACTCCTTTGGCAGGAACGCAAACAATTCTGCGTGAATGACTCAAATCTGGTGATCCGGTTTTTTGTGTTAGCTGTTGCTCTGTGTTAATGGGAGGGACGAGGCGAGGGATGATGCATGTCTCATCATGTGAGCCAGCGTGGGGCAACCTGTGGAGCGACAAAAATGTGTTGTACAGTACATGGGTGTGTGTGAACAAGCGCAGGGATGTTTTGGTTTTTTTTAACATTAAGCTTTAGCAGTCAGGAAACCGGCAGCCTTTTAATGTATGCGTGTCGTAAGCTAAACACAGAGCAGAGCGCATCTGAGTCACTCCACAGTCATTCTTACAAAATCTCGACATTCTTTGTCAACAACGACAGGGTGAATCCAGGTTCAACTCTGCAAACAAGCGTGACAGAATACACAATTTGCTGCACGGAAAAAGAGAGATTGAAGTGTGTAACTCATGACATGTGAGGGGTTAGTTTGATGTTTTTTTGTTGGATAAGGTGCGTTAAAAATCCCATACTCACACTTACCAACTGAAGCACATCTTCGTCTTTTGGCATAATGGAGAGCTCCAACATACTCTCACTGCAAGAGATACACAGGGAGAATAATGACAATCTCAATGAATCTCAATAATGAGAATTATAGGTGAAAAACTAAGGATATTGACTTCACATCAAATATCCTGACCATTTGTAACTATAGCGATATAACGATTGTGAAAATCAGGACTGATACTGAAAGACTTTTAAAATAATTTAGCTGATTACTGATTCTGATGTTTTTTTTTCATTCATTCATACATTTCATGCGATGTATTTAAATTGTTGTTAGTGGTCCCTCTTGTTGAAATGTCACATGTCTGACTGACTGTTGCTGATCTTTGCTGAGATGGTATACCACTGGACATTTTCTTTCATATTTGATCATGAAAACAAATGTAGAGTTTGTCCAACAGATGACTTCTCCAGCCCAATAAAATATTCTTCTCTGAGTCAGCAGTAAGGTAGCGCTTGCCAGCATTAAATTAAACAGATAAACATCAGCTTCTGACATCAGTGCCAGCCACATTTTTTGCCGATGAGCTTATGTCTGTCAACAGGGCTGATATCGGCCAACACCAATGTTCAACCGAACCATTGGTGCATCCCTAGCTGCAAAGGTTGTGTTCTTTTGTGTGCTCCTTCAAGTCAACTTTGACGCATGAGAAAGTGGAGACAGTCTACACAGACGGAGAGATGATGTACTGAGGCCAACCGGGTAATGCTTCTTCTAGCACGTCTATTTTCACTTCAATTAAACGCTGATTTATGGATAGAAGGTTGGCCTGTAGAGAGGGAGGATCGTTTTTTGGATAGGAGAATCCTCGACTCAGGTGACGTGCATATGTGAAGTTTAGTAAGTCTGAAATGTATTTAGCTCTTTTTGGGTTTTAGACTTACAAACCGTTAATATGTAACACACTCATGTATGAAAAGTTGATTTCAGCACCTAAGCTTAGGCATCTGAATAGAAAGACACAGTACAAAAGGTCAATTAAATAAAATAGTTTCTTTTTTTGTAGTCTAAACCAGGCAGCAGATAAAACCTAACTAGTCCATCCTTAGTCCGGTTTATGCTTCACTTCTTCAGCTCCCTGTTTCCCGTGTGGAGCATCGTACCTTCTGACTTTAGGAGTGTGTAGAGAACACTGCTGCAGGCTACTCTTTATTAGAAGCATAGAAAATGTATACAAGTGCTGTCTTCACTAAGGTGAGCTAACAAAGAAAAGGCAAACACACTGCTGGCTAAATCAATAGACCAAAGGCCCACAGTGCTGAAAGGCAGAACGTCTTACCTGTTCTGAATGAGGGCGATCACCTGCGAGTACGTCTTCCCTAAAACACTCTCTCCGTTCACTTTCACCAGACGGTCCCCTGCAAAAAACACACACAAAACAAACACATGTAACCACAATAGTTTATTACTATATCCAATGCATTTGAATTTACTTCAATACTAAATTATTTATTAAATACTTTCTTAAAACAATGTAATGGCCAAAGTGTGTCTCACTTCAACAAAACGTGAGGCGGTGCCATACATCTCATCTCAGGCCAAGAAAAAGATCTTGTGTATTATAATTCTTTAATAGAAAACTAAAATATCTCTCAAATAATCAGTAATGTGTTCCCAGTTTAATAATATAAAGCCTGTGATGTCAGCTCTGCTTAGCCGTCTATGAACGGAGGCTCCTGGAAAGACTTCAGATAACTGTGTTTAAAGTCTGTATGCATTAATGTTGACTTCATGCAAGATGGAACACATCCAAATGTGCTTTGAGAGTGTGCGTTTAATGTGTTCACTCTAGCATGGGACGTTCTGGATCTGACAAGCGTGCACACTGTAGTACTGGTTGTGTGTGTCTGAGCTGAGACACAACAGAAACACTTCAGTAGCTCTGTCACATTCAAAAACCACTAGAGGCTTTGAGTTGTCATACTGGTATCTGTGTTATATCACCCAAAGAAGTTAAAAAAAAAAAAAAAGTCTCGTGTGGGAAAAATACAAATGTTATGTAATGTAGTAAATGCGCTAAACCCCACTCTGAATATTCCATGCAGTGTGCATCTGCTCCTATCTGCAGAATCACATGATCAGAGCTCTCCCCGACAGATTTCCAATGCAAACCAGGATGCTAATGCTCCTGTAGCTTGTGTTCCTTTTACCTGTGCATAAGCCCGCCTGATGGGCCGGACCTTTTTCTCTAACGCTCTTCACAAATATGGTGTCCATCGGCTCCAGTCGACCTTTCTGGTAACCTGGAGTACAAAAGACAAAACAGAACTGATGAGGGACAAGACAAAGAAACTTCATCATTCTTAAGAATAAATATTAAAGTTAAAAGCTTTGCATCTTTTCAGTAACTTTGCTCTACTACCTTTCTGGCCTGCAGAATGTTTAAATATGAGCTAAATTAACATTAAATACTTCTGTTCTCTTTTGAGTCCAAACGCAGTTGGACATGATTATTTAGCTGCAGTGTTGCATAGTGTCCTCTAGGGGGCACAGATGAGCTGCACAATAGAGGGCAGAGGATGGAATAATGGAGGTCTCAGCTCATCATATCATTAATATCTAACTGCCTTATAAAGAGAAGACAGGGAAAGAGGTAAAAAAAAACAAAAAAAAAAAACATACCCTTTCCGTTACCGTTCTCCTCATCCTGCAAAGAACAGAGACAGAGAAAGTTACTGCTTCAATCCAAAGTCAAGTCAAATTAAGTCATATTTATAGTAAACAACCAGTGTCAAAGTGTTTAAAGAGACAAGTAAAAAAGATATCTGAGTACGAGCTTGTGTCAAAATAAGAACACTTTCATTGTTATATTTATAATTCAAGTTACTACAATGAAACTAAAAACTATTCCAAACATGAAAAAGTGTGCACCAGTAAAAACATGTGAGACAGTCTACAACATCCAAGACAAAAGAAATGACCATTTCTTATATGAAGGTCATTGGGTTTTAAGTAAATATGAAAGAAGAATTGTTCTGTTTGTTCAGCTGTACAAATAAAGACAGTTTTTTATTTCATAGTTCTGCAATTACAGCACACATTTAAAAATAATTACACCGAAGATAGCTAGCTGCTTTTTTTCTTCATCTGTTGTCTTTAAATCAAAAACAACCACAGAACAAATAATTGAACAAATGCATTACAGAAAACAGCAAAATACATCCATTAGTGTGAGATAATAAACAGAATCAGATTTACAAGGAAATTACTTGTGTGGTTAGACTGTTGTGCTCATGCTCCTGGTTAAATTACAACACAATTCAACATTTTTGTGGAGAGAAGCAGAGTCTGACCCAGGCTAACCCCGACATGACCTACGTCAACCCATCGCTGTGCAACTGTACCCAGTTTTAGAGTGTAGAGACCACGGGAGAATTTAAACGTATCCTTTCAGTAATTTTCACCAGCAGTTCATGAATAACGCCAAATTCTCAGTCAAACCTCTTGAGAAAGACCGTTTGTTTGTTTTTACGAGCTCTTAATGTTGGAGTTCAGCTGCGACACAAACTAACAAACACTGACTTTCAGGTTAGACAGTCTGCAGGTAAACATGACGTCATGTGAAGCAAACAAACACACAAAGCCGTGGAGGACGGTGGCTGAAATGTGACTTGATGGCTGCAGGTTGTCTAATCATGTCCACACACATACACACATGCATTCAAACACACACACACACACACACACACACACACACACACACACACACACACGTACTAAGCTGAGTGGACAGTTTGGAGTTAGAGGCTTGATGGGCTGACTGCTGCCTGGCTTTATGCTGCGCTGAGTGGGCTCATTCCTGGCTCTGTAGACAATAATGGGGGGTTTAGAGGCAGAGAAAGGAGATCTGCAGACCCCAGAATAGAGCTCCGAGCTGGGGACACCCAACAGCCAGGCAGCCCCAGTCGGAGCACATCCAGGACAGATGGGGAGACAGTAGGAGGAGGGAATAAGAACCTATAGCAGGTTTTCATTTTGTACTAAGGGGTCAACAAGGTCTGACCTTTTACATGTATAAAACTACCTGTGCTCACGTTTGTAAATATACCTGACATATTATACAGATCAATGTGACATGTAACACTAAACATAGCAATGTAAATGTTAAAATACACGTGTAAGCACCTCCTCGACTCTTTAAGACACCAAGAAAATGCAGACACCATGGACTACAAGTGAGCCATTGGGCCATGCACCCAGTAGGCCTCTGATAATTGGACACTATGGGGGTAATTTGGGAGACTTCCATGAAGGCTCTTCAGATAAGAACGGGCAGCTCTGTAGGTCTGATTGTCCCATACCACCATGTGACCCTCGAGGCAGAGGAGACAAGGACAGAACCGAGGCCAAAGGCCAGCAGTGGGCCTATTGTCCGTGTCCGGCCTGGTACGGCCTGCCAGGGAGTGGTACCAGGCTAAGACAACAGATCTCATTCAATCCGGGCTCCTATCTGCAGCTGCTTCGTGGTGGGGTGGTGGTACAATAATAATGAAGGCCTTGTTTCAGCTGTGCTTACCCGACCCCAGCCTCAACATCCCTCAATTTCACATCTGGTGCCGTTTGCCCCCACACCTCAAAAGAGCTAAATAACCGCTGGCTCACTGAGTCTCACTCCAAAACAGCAGAACAATCCTGAGTCCACCAAAGACTAAAAACAAGGCCAATTGTGAAACTGAAAGGGTATGTGGTTGCTGTTTATATCCCTCAGCATGTTAAATTCAGTTTTTCTCACAGACAAAGAGCCCATGTCTTTATTTTGCTTCCATATCTTGTTGATTTCCCTTCAATTAACTCGTTTACAAGCTTGTTTTGTGCAGCCCATTGTCTCTAATCAGCCTGTCTGTGAGTTAATTCTGCTCAGTTCAACTTGCTGACCCTCCCCTCCAGCATGATTAGCTGTATGTCCAGGCTCTAATTGGCTCTGTCGCAGGTTCAGCAAGTGAAACATAAGCCGTTTGAAATCTTTTCAAATGGCAGCTAGGCTAAAATGGAGACCATGTGTGCCGTCAAAACAAACACGGAAGCTGAAAAGAGGACGTAATGATGCTTAACACTGAATTACAGAGAAAAACCACTAGAGCTCTCCTTAAAACTGGATGTTTTTCAAATAATTCAACAGCTTTTAACGTGATTCTCAGCTTTTCTCTCACCTTGAGGTTGGTGTGCAGAGCTGACTCCGGGGGGTAAACAATGAAATGGCGTAGCGTGAAGCCAAAACCCTGGGAGTTCTTATGGAGAAGCAGCGTCCGAGGACCCTTCCATCCCATGCCGACCCCCTCCCTTCCCGGCCGGGTCGCCATCGGCGGCCGAGGGTTGTCACCGGGTGAGGAGAGAACATCCCTCCGACCCTTAGCCTGTGGACACAGAGAGAAAGAGAGTCAGTATAATTCAGGAAGGCTTGTGTATATTTCATTGGTCATTTTCTTTTCAGTTCTTGCTCAGACGTAAAAGAGTCTACAAACAGTAAAGGATAAATAATGTTCCTAATAATAATGATGTAAACTGTGTAATTTTACCCAGAGGACATATACATACAGCATTTTCAATTACAGATATTTAAAGTTGGGGTTCATGATTCCAGTGACATGAATGGGATGTTTAAAAATGTATAGGTATGCAGTTGGTGTAGAGAGTGGGTCAAGTTGTGACCACATTGACTGAGGTCTGATCGCGGGGGACAGGAGGGTCCACAGGGGATCTGAAGGCAGGTTTCCACCCGCTCTCTAAATGTCTCATTGCTGAGGTCGGGTAAACAAGCCCAGCTAGCTCAGCTGACAGACACACGTGAGAACTCTCACCCTCATGCTGCCCTGACGACCCACATCTGTCAGTCACACACCATCACCTGACCAAACAGGCGGGAGAAAGGAGCAGGAGGAGGGGGTCATCAGGTCTGCTTTTGTTTAGTTATCTTGAACTGCATGTTCACTTCCAAACTTTTTTTTCAGTAAAACAAAACTCCCAAAAAAACTCTTTTTGACCTATAGCAATAAATCATGACTGTGGGTGCCAGCTCAAGATTGAAGTCAATCAATGACTACGCACTGCTTACGCTTTAGCCTAGAGAGACAATATTTTGTTAAAAAACTGTGACTGAGTAAAACACAGCTCAGTGTATAAGCTGTGGAATTGTTTTAAAATTAAATATAGCGTTCACAGTCAACAAACTTTATTTATAAATGTACATAATTCAGTGCATAACTCAACATTTTAACCCTGAGAAAGCTCCAAAAACACCTTGAACACAGTAAATAAAATATAAAAACTTTGGGAAAACATTGAGTTTGTTTCTGATGGCTTGTTTTTTAAGGCTTCAACAATTCATTGGACAATTCATTAAACTGTCATTTGAAAAGAAAGATTTTGATCTAATATTTTTTTTTTTATTCAGGTTATCCTTCAGACTTAGACAGCCGGACACATGGGGAGGGCTGTCAGAGTGATGTCAGAATAACTGCCACATCATGCCTTGCTCCAATGAACTACAGCCCTGCCTAAGAGGTAAATCTACATCTCAGAAGCCTCCTCAATTTCCAAGCTGAGTCCCTACAGACTTGACTGTTTCTTCAGTTTGTTATTAAAGTAAACTGAAAATCTTTCGGTCTGGGAATGCTGATAAGACGAAACAAGCAATTCAAACACAATAAATATTTTCTATTTGCCGACATCTTGTTGACCAAATCATTTAGTCTTCGCAGTACTACCCAGATGTCTGCACGTCTGATACCATTTGCTATTCGTACAAACTGACTGTTTATTCAGTTTAGTGTAATCTGTTGCTTACAGATCATCAGAAATGTACACTTTGAAGACCAATAAGAATGTGTGGTATGTTTATGATTCGGACTGGTTCATGTCAAGATGCTTCCAAAAAGAATGAAAAAATAATTTCCGTTTGCAAAAACAACTTCAGAGGTTGCTCTTTAATTATAAAAGAGAAAACTCTCGCATAGGCTCAACGCAAACAAACGTAGAGATGCAAGCATGTAAATCACACAGAACACTATGTTCCCAAATCACTCATCTGTGCTTCACGACAGCAACGTCTGCTTTGTTTGAATCTGCAGCTCAAGTTTTAACAATACATGAGTTATAACTACGATGAAGAATAAGACGATGGAGAGCGCTTACCATGATCACAAGATACATCTCGTAAATGTTAGCCTGTGAAGTCATTCAAGCTAAAAACAGCACCATAGTCCACCAGGACCAAGCAGACAGCCACTTTTTTTTTACAGCATTCTCAGTGTGGTTTGGAAACTGAATAATGCCAGAAATAAGAGCGCTCCAGGGTTACGATTAAAAAAGCAAGTAAACAAGATGTAAACATGCACTTAGGAGTGTTAAATTGAGGTTGATGCATGCCTTCTTTCTTAAGACTTTGACGTATTTAAGTGTGAAAATGTTCGTTTCTATGCTTTAGCGTTAATGGGCCAAAGGTGAACATGTCTAGACTACAGGCAACAATCCCCCTCAATTATGTGAGCACCCCATGTTTCAATTCCTGTCTCCTGTCTACACACACACACACTCTCACTGATATACAACAAACAAACACTTCACCGGGCAAGCCTGTATGCAGCCACACAACAGCAGGAAGTACAGTAGTGTTGCGAGCCGGCATAACCAGATGCTCCTAAAAATAACAGGTAGAGGTACTTCCACATGTTAACTCCTCTTTCTCTTTCCTACCATTTTTTCCTCCACTTAGCTCTCCTCCCTTTATACCGCTTCTTCCTTTCCTCACCACACGCTCAGCTGTGATGGAAATCCGATGTGCTGACTTTGACCAAACTTTTCTCCCTTCCTCTACTTTTAAGTTCCGTTCAATGAAAGAGCAAAATTAAGTTTGGAACGTCCTGACTGAAATGTAATTTTTAGGAAATTTGTTTGGGTGGACTTGAATGTACTTTTCCAAAACATTTTTGCCTGTTTTCCAAAGTAAACGCCTACTCCGAAGGAAGAATACAGGGATATACTGCGGATTGAACTCCCTAACACTCAGAGCATGATCTTTAGTTTGGCAGTCTAAACAATGAAAAGTAACACCTGTAATTTTCTCAAAGAGGCGAGCAGTGAGTCCCATTATGTGGCATGAGAGCTGCACAAAGAATCGTGTGAGGATGGAGGAGTGTTTGGAGTGTTAAATGAAAAAGATAAAGAAAAACCAAGAGAAAAGAGGGAATGAAAGAGCAAGAGGGTGAAAGGAGGAAGAGACTGAGAGAATTCCTCAGAGGGAGCGGTTTGGCACGGACAAGTTGAAACACAAACTGTAAGCTGGTGGAGGAGGTAAGGGAGCAAAGAGAGAGTGAATGAGAGGAGAAGGATGAGGAGGACAGAGAAAGAGGAGGAGGAGTATCGAGCCCAAGCGAGGGACAGGCTCCAGCATGCCGGTTTCGACCACATGGCCCCTCCCGGCGCAGGGAATACCAAACCCTGTGATTACCCAAAACACACAGGGTCTAACTGGGTCTCTGAGCCAGAACAGTTTCCCACTCGGCGGTTCTGGACTATGTGGGATGTGTGTGTGTGTTTGTATGTATGTGTACGTGTGACTGTGCTCATCTATTCTGCCCAGTCTACATTGGACTTTTTTCCTCCCTGAAGCCCCGAACAATCCTCTCCTATACCGGTCACCTTGACGAGAGCAGTTTTCAGTTTAGTTTTCACCCAAAAGACAAAAAAGTCTGAACTTGCTGACATGCTCCATCCTCTCCCAGCTTTGAGACACTCAGTTCAACCAACAGGCAGCTGGAAAAAAAAAATTCTGTGGTTTTCGGTCCAAACTTGACTTCCTATGTAAGCTCAGGGCACAGACATGGGGAACATCGCTCTTATGTTATGCTGAGAAAAGAAGACGTTTGTTTTTTCCCCCCCCTTTCTCTTCAACTGGGAATGTATCCCTTCAGCGCTGAAATGTGGACACGTTTTCATCTGTTCAGGCTAATAATGTCTGAATACAGAGCCCTGAGGGATCCCAATTATGGCATGAAGATGACATCATTAAAAAAAATGTTGCACTGGGAACAAATGCTTTTGAATATGCAGAGCAACTCATGAAGCCACACAACAGCTTCCTATATTGAGTGGATGTTATGTGGTTAAAGCTGTTTACTTAGACAACACACACACACACACACACACACACACACACAAACCAGCAGCAAGCAAGTCATTGTGGATATTTCCTCTCCTGATTTTAATTAGAAAACATATGATTGAGATGTATAGATGAAAAGACAAAATGTCAGTGCTTAGGATGTCCATTGTTACCCCATCTCTGTTTTGATACTGTTGTAAATCAAATGTACAACTCCAGATTTCTACATATTTAAGAGCTCCTTCTGCTTTCCTGAAATCTAAATAAAAAAAAGTAAAAAGGAATCCATTTGAGATACTTTGAATAAACACATCAAGTCGACTTTTTTGTTCTTAAGACATAAGTCGTTGTCAGACTGTAGTCACAATTTTACAAGCGTACGTGCTGGTTAGCACACCTACACACAATCCTCTGCTCCCTCCATCCAGAGGAAAAGCAGCACGCAGGAATGCAGCGTCTGTCGGGGGAGCCGGGCTCCTGCTAAAACCCCAGCAGGGCAGAACAATAATGCTCTTTTAAAAAGCTGAGAGCTGCAACCTGTTTGAAAAGTGGAGCTTTACGGACGTTACAAATGCTGACGAGCCTTTAATCCTGACAGCCGCGACTGTCTGCACTCAGGGCTGCCAAGAGAGACCAGAAGAGGAGAGGGGTAGCGTGAAATGTCAACCACCTAGGACCTCGTATTTCCTGCACTCACCGGCCACACGGAGGGAGAGCTCCACCACCTCTGCAGATCTAGATGCATCTTAAATCCAGAGAACGAGATGCATGATGAGTGTATGAATGTCCTGCTGTGCTCTAACGCTCCGACTGAAGAACACAACCTGCCTGACAAGCAAGGATTCAAATCTAAAGCAGCATGCACACAAGTTCAAATATCACTGTTTAATTTACATAACAAGTGTGCTTTATGAGCCAGGCATGTGTGTGTTTGCACGCACCTCAGTGTCAACATGAATATAATATGTGTGCTTAAAAACCAGTTCAACCCCATCGCAGGTTTTATGCAGATAAGGAATGATACAACGTCAGTCAAACTGGGTTTTCTACTTCTAGAGCCGGTGGATTGCTTTGTATGGATGATTTATGTTTTTATTTTCATATAAAGAATCCTGGGCACAAGAAAAGGATTGAGAATAACTTTAACAGACTTAGCTCAATAAGCTATGGCTGTTTCATGTCATGATATTAATCAAAACCGGTTCTGATGCAGAGTAAGAGAAAATGAATGATGCAAATGTAAAAGCACGCGGACACAGTATCTATCAATCAGACCGAGCAACTTGGCATCAACAGTTAGTTTACTCCTCACTCCAACTGAAACAGACACCTCTCTCCTAAAACAACAGTGTACATTATGTGTTTGTCCCAGCTGTGTGCGTACAGCCTCTCTCTCTCTCTCTCCTTCCCCCCACACCTACATTCCTGATTGTGCCACATTTCTTTAACTGTGTCAACGAGAGAGAGAGAGAGAGAGAGGGGGGGGGGGGGGGGGTGCTAACAACCTATATCCACATGTATGCAGACTCTGGAATGAGTTCATGTGGGGAAGTGATGTCCTGAATTCTGAGGGCAGTCACCATGAGGGGTGGTTGGGGGGGGGGGGGGGGGGGGGGGGGGGGATGCACAATTGTACAGATCCACAGGGCCTCGCTACAAGTGGCACTCTGGAGTGTTCTGTGTCTTTGGCTGCTAATTAGAAACCGCTTCAAGGAAAGAAAGGGTCAAGATGACACATGTACAGTATAGTAGAATCACTGCCAAAAAAAATATAGATCAGCTGTAGAAAAATTTAAAACAGCGTTGCAACAAGAAATATAGATTGTTTGGTAGTTGAGGCTAATCAACTTCACTCAATTTTGCCCATAGATTTACCATCTTTTAAGCATAATGTGTATTTTTGATGTAGAAGTCATTGAATATATTCCTGTAATTGTGCTAAAAACGTAATTTACATTGTGAAAGAAAATAAATAGCTTGAAAAAGGTTTGAATTGTAATCTTTTAAAAACATTTAAATTATTTATTTATGTATTATCTGTCTTTAACAAACCTTTGTTCACCGTTATGTCACTGAATAGTCCCTCCCATCACAAAGAAAACCTTCCAAAAATCACGCCAGGATTCTAAAATAAAGAAAGCACGATACACCCAGCCCTTGCACGATACACACGCCAAGAGGGAAATTTCAGCTGTTGGGAATTTTTTTAAACTGACAAAACTTCTTCAGTAATAACTATTTGCATTTACATCCAGTAATACAAGCTGATGTCACGTTTCCCGGAAAAGCCTCAAATACAAGGAGCGCCAAACCGAAAAACAGCCCGAAGGCAAGACAAGTGCCTGCCTGGAGACGGTGAAAGGTCAAAGAATCTGTCGTCAAGTGAGTGGTTAACAGTTTAAAAACAATGGGTTCAGTTCCACACGTACCCACGCAGCGGTTTGTGCCGAGGATTGTGCTGACATCACTGTGTGTAATCTTATTCGTGCAGAACCACAGAAATGACCATGGGCTGCACACAACACGTTTTGCACAATCATGTTCCTGGGGGAGGAGTCGCTTACATGCTCCTCTTTAAGATCATTAGATTATGAATGGACGAGATGATGGAAAGAAACTCAAAGAAAGATACAATTTAAGGATCTACTGACTGCTTAAACTGAAGAATCTAAAAAAAAAAAATAAAAAAAACAGGCTTCAGTTTCTTGGCTGCAGAGATTTGAAACCCTTGTTTTAAAATGTTTTATCAAACTGACTTTGAATTGACAGATACATTATTAAGAGATGACACTACTCAGGGTTATGGGTGAACTGTGAATTCATACCAAAGTTTCTGATATTTTACAGTCTAAAAGGTTTATCAGGTCACCTGAAAAATAACAAATACCTTCCTTAGCATTTTATACACATTGTTCTATTCACATCATCATATAGCTGCAAAGTAAAACATTAAAACTGATAGTCAATAAAATGGAATCATTCAACTACAGCTTGTGACTGACGTTTTGAATCAGTGAATCTGTTATTAGTAACAGGACAGATTTCCCCAAGGCGACAATATCATTTATTATAATGAATTGTAACCAGCCAGTAATTGAAGCCACTAAAGGAACCTTAGTGACCTCTCCTTACCCTGAGCTGGTGAGAGCTCTGGCTGCGCCTAACAGGCATGGTGGGTGGCGTTGGTGCCGAGGTCGAACCCGTGGGGCCGCGGAGCACCGCCAACCAGATGCAGCGAGGTTCAGGGGCGCTGCAGTCCACCCCCACCGGGTTCTGGAAGCTCCAGTCAGACCCGGACAGAGCGGGGCACGGGAGCATAGCAGCGGGCATCGGGGCGTGGACTTTTCTCTGATCCGCCACCCTCAGCGCCCACATGGGCTGCTCAAGCCAGATGCAGAAATACAGATGATATAATCAAGGAAAGAGGAAAAAAACGGGCGGGTCAGGCAGAGGGTAGAAATCCTCCTCTGGGGTCCTCCTGTCATTCAAGAAACTAAATCTTCCGTCTCCTGGATCATCTCCATCACTGTCAGTCCTGATTCTGCAGAAACTTTAATCCCCCCGGTTCCACATCACAGCCTCCCAACCTCCGAGAAGCAGCTCTCTGAGACTCTCACACACACTCTCTGAGGGGCAGGGGAAGCAGAAGGCAGGCTCCTGGGCAGCATATGGAGGAGTGTGTGTGGCGCAGGGATCAGAGGTAGGTCTGGTTTCACTACAGACACACACACAGAGCGACTGACAGAGAGTGGCCCTCCTGTTGGTGTCCAGTGATGTTCTGTATACAAAGCCAGTCAGTCCACCCCCAAAAACACACACTACTGTCCCGGAGGGCTGGATCCTCTGTCTCTCCTCCCTCTCACTGCCCTCTCTCTCTCTCTCTTTCTTCCTTAGAGTGCCAAACAAATCCCTTCATCTCACTCTCATCTCTGTATCTCATCAAGCATCAGTTCTTCAACTCTTGTTTTTCTTTTTCCTTTCTCTTTTGTTTTTCTTCCTCATTCCATATCCAGACAATCACTTGCTCCCTCTCTCCTCGCGAGCGACTAACACAGTCAGCAAACAAACAACTATGCTGTGTAGTAAAACTGGAACCGGATTTTGTAGGCAAAAGTTGGGGTCCAGATGACGATATCCCCTGCAGGCTGCTGCCAAAAAGATAAATCCACAGTAGAGCTCTCTTGTGTTGCAGATGCATATAGAGGGAGCCCAGCGCTCGCACATGTGCTGCATGTGTGTGTGTGAGCGACACAAACACAGTGACAAAGCTGTGATCCCAGTGCTAAACTCCACAAAAGCCGGTCCTGCCTCCGCTGGCCCTCCCCTCCACCCAGAGCGGAGACAAACACAGAGAGAAAAAGAGAAAGAGGCCAATTTCCAGCACAAAGAGAAAAGAAAACATTTGCCTGGCTGCTGTGTTCACTGTTTCACTCCCTTTCTTTTTTCGCTAAAGAGAGAAAAACATAGAAGAGGAAGATGATAATTAGAGGAGAAAACGGGAAAAGATGAAGGGTTTGAAAATAAGAAGGTCTGCTGCTGGATGTCAACATGACCTCCATACTCCTGCTCAAACACTCCTCCTCACAGGATCCAATCTGACACCTCTACACCACAACACTAAATCAGTCAGTCCGTCTCCCACACAGCGGCAGAGTTCTCACCAAACAGCCAGGCGTCCAGGATTCCAGCGAGAGAGGTAGACAGGTGACCATGTTCTTTGAGACAATGCACTTTCCTCCGCTCTGACGCTGTGAACATGCCGCACATCCGTTACAGAGGAGGTTAGACAGGTTTCACCTGCCGCACAGCAGGGCAAGTACTAACCTGACCCGAGAGGGCCGTCAGACCGTACACACAGACTGTACCCTCTGGATACACACACCTCAGGGCTGAACAGTTTCAACATGATCCACTAAAATACTACAATATAATCAATTAGATCAGTTCGATCTCTATTTATGTGTCTTTCTTTCCTTTAGTATTTCTAGGAACAGATTTTAACATTTGTTGAAAGCACATGGCAGAACTCAGATAATATGCAACTCCTGTTTCTTGATTGGCTATTACAGAAAGTATTGTTTTACATTTCAACATTGCAACATTTTTGGGGAACATGATGGAATATCAAGAGACATATTTTAATCTATTTACAAATTTAAAAAGTAATATATGCCAACACTATGAAGGGCCAACTCATGATAGAAAAGAACTCGTTTTGTACAACATGTTAGTTAACCAAGGATGCTAAAGAGCTTTTTTTAACTGCCAACTTGGTTCAAAGCTGATCTTCACAGAGAGGGCGGAAATCTAGCAATGTTGATACAAAAAGCTTTGGACGCAGCTCAAATGCAAAATGCAAATGTTTTTCTGATGGACATGAGTCCTCTTGATCAGTTAAGCTCTAAAACACTGGATCCTACACTTTACATAATGCCCCCAGCTTTCCATCACAGACTTCCAATCCAAAAACAAATCAAATAAAGTCCAACAACATAACTTAAAAAAAAATCAATCAGGAAAATGTTTCACCTTTCTTTCAACTTATGATGAAAACACTGAACTGTTTGTTCGACAGAGAACTGTCAAAGTGATGTCACTTGTTTGCTTAAATTACCTAACCTTAACATGCCAGTCAAATTCCAGCTATAGCGGCAAAGCCCCGGGTGTATCTCCTGGAAATGTCGTGTTTCGAAAATATTCATTTGAGGAACAATGCAGACATTTGTTTTTTTAAGTTTCACTGCGTCACTTTTTAAGGCCCTTTCCTGCAATAATAACGGACCAGGTTTCAGACACTAAGTGCAACTTCTCTGGTTTAAATAGTTTATATAGTCAGCACGCTTTCACATACATACACACTGTTTATATGGGAACACTAAAGGCTGAATCTACCACTAGCTCTCACACACATACACACGTCCCACTGAGTCACAGTGGAGTATAAATATACAGACTATGTAATTTGGGTTCCTCATAAAGTCAGAGGGCTGTGGGGGGGGTTTCTCTTCTCTCTCCTTCTCTGTGGTACAACACACCACCAGGCGGAACCGCCCTTCTGACAGAGGAGAGTGGATCACCGGCGAGTGCAGGAGAGGGTCCGATTCTTTCCAGGAGGTAGAGATATGTTAAAAAAAAAAAAAAAAAAGACCACACCCCGTGAGCAGAAAAGAAAATCACAGACGGCTGTCAGAGCAGCAGCTGAATGGATCAGACGTGTGAAAAGCCAGATGAGGGTTTAATATCTGAAAATATACAAGCCCTCTATTTCACAGTGGCAGCACAGAGTGGGGTTTTCATATCAAATTATTCCTGATAACAGTCAGCTTTGGCGAGGGGACAGCATGGCCTAATTTGGAAACAAAAGGTCTGTGTGTGCAGCTCCCTCTTCTTCTTTCTCTCTTCACCTCAGGGCATTTACAAAAAGAAGAGGAGAATGAAGAGGGTAAAAACAAGAGTAAAACACAAAAGGCCTTGACTTACAGTTTACATGGAGGAGGACACACAGTCACACATGAAGAGTTGTGACAATAACACTTTTTCTCACCGCTGACCCACACTGTCTGCACAAGCCTGAGCCTGAGTCGTTATATAGGTCTAATGCACATCAGCGCAGCATAACGCCCCTATCAGATGATTTGATGGCTGAGTAAACTCCATGCAACCTGGAGAGTATGCAGACTTCATATTAAGGATTTCTTTCATCAAAACCTGGCAGCTCAAAGCTCTTGATGTCAGAAAATCAAAGGCAGACACGCGCTGCTAATCTCTGAGGAGCGACGCCTCGTTGCCTCCTGCCCCGGCCTCCTCCGCTCTCTGATAACAAACACATCAGTGGAAAAGTGAAAGGAGGGAGGGAAGGAGGGAGGTAATGCCGGTGTAACGGACGGATTAGTTTAGTGATACGTTTTAATCCCCTTAACACTCATAACATGACCATGAGCCAAAAGATTTACACGGAGGCCTAACAGTCGTTTTTTTTTTTGATAGTGGCCAGACAAAACAAAGTTTCCTACAGAGGTTCAAGAAAGAGGAATCAGCTGAAGAAATGCACATGAAAGAGACTGAAGAGTAAGACGGCTGAATGAGGCTGAAGTTGGCGTGTCACAAACAAACCAGGCTGCTGCAGACACAATCATGGGGTGTTGTCTCTAAACACAGGCAGTGGATATTTAGGAAAAAATTGCAGTAAGGGTCAATGAAGGACAGTCTGAGGTTCCTGCTCACCATGAAACTAAAAAAAAAAAACAGATGAGCCAAGACAGAGATGGAAGGATTCCTTTAACACCAGAATGTGAAGCTTTGAAAAGCCTGAGAGTGTGAATCCTGTCCCCTACTGGTGAGAGAAAAGCTGTGCTGACACGCCGCTGACTCAACATGTGGCACCAGAGGTTTTCATGGTTTCAAGGAGCTTCCACATGACTTTTCAGTCATCACAATGGTGCTGTTAATGAAATAAAGTGAAACAGAGAGAGCCACAAAAATAAGCATGATGACCAGCGGTGGTTTACAGCCTCCCAAAGAGTTCACAGGAGGAATCTGGAGGGTCATTATATAACTATGGGGATTTAAGACAATTTAGTCTAAATGTTGTTGGAAAGCTGATTTAATTTTAAATACTGCACTTCCAAATACAACATTTGAGAAGGTAAAAATTACTTTCACTCATGACTTAAAGAGGCAAAGGACTGAGGCTTGGTAGTTTTGCATTTTTCCTGAAATCTATTTTGTGGAATATTTCGCCTTTGGTTACATACAGGGGAAAAAAATACATTAATGGTTGGAAAGATTTTCAAGTTAAACATTAAGACATTTCCCAAAAAATTAAGTTAATAAATAAAAAATAAAAAATAAAAAATCTTTCATTGTTCAATGTATTCATTTTGTTCAGTTATTTAAAAACAGAAAATATTGTGCAACACCAAGTTCTTGCCTCTGACATACATTGATGGAGTCAATATCTGTTGTTGTTTTAGCAGGTTAATGAGTTTTAAATCTCCAGTAAATCCCAGTGCCTTCTAACCTTTAGGCCTACTTGTCTGCATTCAGTGTGTAGTTACCACTCCGCAGCCACTAGAGGGCAGCTGTGACACAGAATTGAACTAACGGCAGATGGGTGGGGGTGACAGAGCAAAGGGTGGGGACACAACATCCGGCCATATACCACCACACTTTTATGCTGAGATGGCTCAAGCATTGATGTGAATATGTAAGTGTTTGTGTGAGTGTGAGTGTGTGTGTGTGTGTGTCTTCACAACCTGTGAGTACTTATCATTGCTCTTATGTCAGGTACTAATTAATAACATGAGAGGCGGCTGAGAGAGGGCAGCCAGAGATCACAGAGGTCACACCTGTTGTGGCTTTGAGGAGGAAACTCGGGGAGTCCAGAGACAAGAGCAGGTGGACTCTGTAGAGGAGAAATGTGCGAGGGTCAGATATCCTATCAACCCACAGCTGAGGGGAGCTGGGTGGTCTGAGCAGGACTGATACAATAACAACAACAACAATGATGTCCAGCTTACTCCAGGAGGATGGAGGATTAAAGTGTTTAAAGCAGCCCACCTGACCATGTGTTCCTCCTCAAGGAAGCTAACGCATTATGCATGCATTCTTCACTTTCATGTCTGAGTCTGTGTGTGTGTGTTACACTGCAGTCTGTCGGCATGAAAACAATTACGAAACAACACTTCAACTTTACATCACACCCTCACAGATCCAAATATTAATTATGCATAACATTTTCCTAATTATTGACACAAACTGCTGCCAAACACTTACAAATGCTGCAACTGACTGATCAGTATTCCCTTGTGATTATTCCTTTAATCTAGTAAATGTCAGCAAATAGGACAAAATGCCAATCTCAATTTCCTAAAATCATGGAGGCATCTTTATCAGTGTCAAATCCAAAAAACTTCCATTTACTATTACAGTCGACTCAGAAAAAACACCAAATTCATGACTACAAATATCCCATTTTGTCAGAGAACAGCTTAAAAAACTGAAAATACCCAGTAAGTAGAGATATTCAAGAGAGAAAAGCAGCAAACCATAATTTTTCAGCAGATTTAACCCATCGATGTTGGCAGTGTTTCCTGATAAATTACTCTAAAAATATCAACTATTTATCAGAATTTCAAAACAATGCGTGTCCTACTTTAATGGTCTGATGTGTCTCATTTCTCAAGAGATCCGTTGATAGTGTAACTAATGAGCTCTGGTTGAAACAGGACGCCATGAACAATTCATGTTGGCTGAAGCAAAACTGAAAACCCTGCCAAATAGATGAAAAAGCACATTTGGGATTAATAACACACACACAAAAAAAAAGTGATTGGCTCATGCTACATCTGCCACAAGGGAGTGTGGGATACATGAGTCAGCCAGCCAGCCAAGCTTCTACGTCGGCAAAAAAAAAAACGCCTGATAGGGAGTGGGAGAGAGAGCACAAAAGGGGGCGGGGGGCTAACAGATGTTGGAAAGCAAGCACTGGGGGGATTTTTTTTTTTTTTTTTACCAAGAATAAAAAATGAGGGCAGAGTGAGTGATCTAAAGCAGAAACAGGAACGAGGAAGTAGAAAGAAGCAGCTGGCGAACTAAGGGAGGAGAGGGGGTTTGACACAGTTGTAGCTATGATAGAAATGACACATATTTACTCACAGATACACTCTAATTACCTACATTCACTCCCTCCTCACCCTGCCCCCTCATCAGCAGCCAAAAGAAATCTTTGACTAAACACACGGCTACCAGCATGCGTGTAGGTCGACTGAAATCTTGCCATGTTGATGAATTATTCAAAGCTGTAAGACGTTGTGTGACTGTGTTTGCAGGAGGACGATCTGTCACGTTTGACCCCGTTTCAGAAAAAGAGGTTATTTCCTCAGCTGAGCAACACTTATTCTCAAGGGCAGCGTATCAGTTGTGATTCAAACTGTAAGTAAGAGCATGCATGACTGAGAGAAAGTGATATTGAAGGAGAGAAGCCACAACTAAGCACACAGAGCCATTACGCTTCCCAGCTCAGCTAAGTGGAGAGACGGTGCTGCTCCACCTTAACCTGATTAGCAGGGAGTGTCTCCACCAGGTCAACCCCTCAACAAGTATTTCTGAAGGTTAGAAGTTTCCTTCAGAACAGCTTAAAAAACTATTTCTCAGCTGATATAACAAAAGCGAATGCATAACTGATATAGCACTTTTGATACAGATACAAAAATTATTATAAGAAGTCTGCAGTTCGTTTGCTGAACTGTAAAGCAGGACACAGTGAAGTGTGTTGAGATAAGCCAACGTCAGCAAGTTGAAATGCTCACAGTCACAATGCTAATATGTTGATGTTTAGCACGCATTGTGATTTTGATGTTGAGTGTGTTAAGCATGCTAAGGTTTATTATTAGCACTTTACAGAAAAGTAAAGCTGAGGCAGATGGGAGTGTTATTGGTTTCAGAGGCATTGGGGGCGTGACAACCAAGTAGGTAAGATTTGTTTTTCAAGCCCAAGTAAAAGTCAGGAGATCCGTGAAATCATAGGATTTAACCTGAAGACGTCTTTAACATCTGTAGCAACCAACCACAGCTAGCATAGCTTAAATGTTAAATAAAAAAAGCGTATTTTCTCGATTTTCGATTAACGTGATCTTGTCCAGCCACTCAGGGTTCCTCCAACGAATGCTGTCAATATGCAGGTTGTCAGGTTTCATTCTGACACCCATCTTCAACCTAATCACAGTCCCCCATCACCCATCAGCCATCACATCCATACTGACAGTTGCCATGAGAACCAACAAAGTGCCTCTATTCCAGCCTGAGAAAAAAACCCTGCAGGGGGACGAGTTTGACAGCGGAGACATTTACGCTCGTTACAGGTTTCAAATTGGCTTTCACAGCTGATGTTTTGATGCGTGAAGGTCCAGGACATAAACCGGTCTACACCTCCAAACTGGAAACATGAGCTAGGCAGTGAAAAGGCGTTTTGAATTTCATAAGATATAGGGACATATGACAGCCAGTGAGAGTTGGTTTTTTTTTTTCTTCCTTTCTTGCTAACATAACCTGTGAGCTTGTAGATCCAACTGGTGACTAGGAATGTGTGACTCAAAACAAATCTGTTCCGTTTAAACGTGTGATATCTTTGAAAAACGGCATGCAGACGTCGAATGTAATCAAATATGGACGAAGAGACAAACAACTCTGAAGCGGCTGAATCCTGCTGTTCCTGGGCGCCACAATGAGGCGGCGGCTATAGGTTAAACTCCAAGCTGGGCTTCCTTTTGAGTGAACACATCTGTCTCCTAACATATATACACTATATATATACCAGGATGCCTTATGACGACATCTGGCAAAAAGCTAACCCTGCTCCCCTTGCAATGTACCCCCAACCCCCCCCCCCTCCTCCTCGCCTCTCTTCTCCTCTGTACTGACCACAACCGCTGGGAGCAATCAGAGCGTCACGTCTGAGCTCCGCTGCAATAAAAGTCAACCCCCCCACTTCCATTTTTTCTGCCTCTTCTCCTCGTCTCTTTCTTTGCTGGTTGTTTTCAGGAGCAGGCCTCAGCAGTAGAAAACCACAGGGCTCTAGCAGGCCTCTCCCAACCCCCGTCTTCATCTACGTCTGGGCATCAGACAGCCCCTTCTTCCCCCTCTACAAGCCCAGATGTATATATTTAGCTCATCTTTGCCTCTGTGTAATTAGCAGATGAAAATTATATCTTTGGAAATGGAAGATGACGTCATTGCTCTCCTTGGCTGAAGATGGAGCTGGATCCAACAGTGTGCCTCAGCCTATAGGCCTAAAACCAGGCATCAGTCCAAGATTTGGGGCGTGGTGGAGGCGATGCTGAGCCAGGTTGGGACGTTACATGAGCCAGAGAGGAGGAAAAAAAAGAAAGCAGGACTGCAGAAGGAGCCTGAATGTTTATTAGAGCAAGTGAGATGGCCTGCCCGCCTGCTTCCAGCAGCCCTGGAGTTTCCATTTGAGGTCATCTGGTTTTTACATTCCTGCCAAGCACCAGTGCTCACACCAGGCTGTGGAAGTCCTCCATCGCTCTTTTCGCACAGGATTGTAGAGTCCAGGGTATAAAAGGGGAGTCCCAGGGTGTTGAGTAGCCATTTGGGGAGTGAGGGAGAGTTTAATTTCATCAAAATGACCCATTGAGAGTATGTGATCACCTAGGAATCTGTAGATTATGTCTGGATATTTGACGATTGCTGGTACATCCCTGATTGTATCTGGACAAATTCAAGGAACCTAAAAGTCAAAGGAGTCACAGAGAGTTTCAAAACTTTCTTTGAGAATGTCCCAAATTCCAATCTGTTTTCTAAGACTCATGACTCTCTCTGCACACTCACACTGACCTCTTTCAGCCCCAAACAAACAGTGCCACTGCGTAAGAGATATCCACACAACATAATCAATTAGTGCAAGAATTTTCAGGCTAACAAATCAAATCTTCTCTCCTGAAAATTTGACATTTTCTACGATCTGCCTGAAGCCCAAAGCAAAGGCATCGCATGTTGTGTAAGAGACCAAGCAAAATGTCCAAAGCGTGATTTTTTTATGGCATTTACATGAGCCTCTTTTCTCACACTGTTGACCGATGAATAGCAAACGTTGCTGGCCTTTTCATCCCGCTTCCTACTCCTCTCATGGTCGGTCCCCAGTTGGACAAAGATGGTATAAAGATACAGCCCAGCATGTTTTGAATACAGGATCAGCCCACCACGCTATCTATATCATCTGCCTGCTCCTTCCTGTTGACACTCGACTGCAAAAAAAAAGGGACATCTCCAGAGGACAGAGATGCTGCTGGTGTCTCTTGTTTTGGCTGATATTCATGGCACTGCCCTGTGTGTGTTTAATATAATGATAAGATCCATATGCCAGCCTGATGCTGATGCCTGTACCCTGTCTTTAGCCTCTGTCACTCTGTATTAGAGGTCCGACTAAAGACTCTGAGACTGTTGACCCTGCAGATATAAACTGTCCTCTGTCGTTTCATGGCTTGTTTCAACCCCAGAAAAAAGGGTCAGATATGTAGCCTCAAGGGATCACAGGTCTCGGTTGTATTCGTCTTTTAGCAGCCCGATGGGAAGACTGTGAACGACCAGGACTGTTGACGTGAAGCTCTCACACACGCACACACACACATGTTCTCAGTCTGTTATGCAGATGAAAGACACACTGGTTACAGCTGAGAGGAACGCTGATAAAACATGAAGACCTGTTAGTTTTCATTTTAACTAAGCAGTGGATGTGCAAAAATGAAACCCGAACCAACCGTATATGTGCAAACGCCTTCTTCTTTAAGGATGACATTTTGTTTGGAGAAGTGTTTAAAATGAGAATCAAAATTAAACTTTTTAAATGGCTGCAGAACTTGAAAAATGAAAGCAGCAGTTATAGAGGGGAGCATCCTGGAATGAGATGACCATAGAAGGCAACAAAGAGCAGTCAGCAATAGCTCAAAGTCTCAGGGAAATGAGAGAAGCGAAAGCTGGAATTTGGGAAGGGTTAGAGAGTATAAAAAAAGAAGCACTCCATCAACAAGGATGGTGACACATATAACAGGAGAAAGCAAATAAAAGTGGAAGAAGCTGTATAGAGATGGGAGTGGGAACGCAGCTCAACAAAAACTTGCAAAACCAGAATCTGGAGTGGAGTGGCGCTTACTTGCCATGTTTTTCATCAGATGGTGTGATGCCTGATGATGTGAATGCAAATTCATCTGAAACAGACCATGACAGTGACTGATACAGGATCACTGTGTGCACATATCAAGGACAGTGAAAAACACGAGTCCCTGAGATAAATCAAGAAACACACATAGGCTGAGAGCAGTCAAGTGCAAACTGAACTAAGGATTGATAGAAGGGTGTGGGGGACTTTTCATTACCATTAGGATAATATGGGGCTGTATGGTTGATAACTATTGGCCAAGGGCGGTGGAGGACCCTACTATACATCATATGTCACACATAGTGATCTGTTAGTTTTCCAGCGAAATGGATGCAACCACATAAAGTTTGTAAGGCAGATTTTTTAGCTGAAATAACTTGAGTATAATTTTCCACATTTAATAAAGATCTAATTCGATTAGTCTGTTGTGATGCTCAAGTTCCCTTCCTGAAAACTGACTTGGATTTTTCTTGTGTGTTAATGTAATGAATAATGCATGTGTTACCTAAGTTCACACTGTTTCTTTAACTACAGTGACTGTACAGTATTGAAGAGGTCAGATTTTGGATCATTTGCACTCACAGAAAAAACTAAAACACATCAACATTTGCCTTTAAGTTAATCTTAGCAAGATGGTACACATGAGGCAGTATTCTGCTGGACCAGCAGACATCAGCAAAACCACAGCGCTCTATCTCTTCCCAGCATCCAAAAGCTCCTCATTAGATTCTCGATAATCTGTGTCCCGTGATTTTTAGCTGGACTGTCAAAACAACCCCCACCTCCTTCCCAAGACTGCTTACAAATAGTCAGAAAAGCATGACTGATAAGAGAATATATGTGTGTGCGTGTGCTAGTGTGTGTGTGTGTGTGTGTGTGCTCTCACAGTCACACAGCAGCACTTTGGCCCAGGTTGTTCAGGAAGTAGAGATAGATGTCTGTGAGTCATCCCACTCAGTTCATCAACTCAAAACCCGAGCTTGGATGGATGTCTGCTGGCATTCTGCCACACACTGTATAAACAACGAAAGGAGAACCTCCCAAATAGTCACATTTCAGTACAGCCAGCAGACATCATCAAAGTGATCAGACAGAAATCTTCGGATGAAAACAAGAGCATGTTGTTATTCTGCTAGAAGATGCAAAACATCCAAATACTTTAAAAAGGTAGCATCTCAGAAAACAAAGACTGAACATCTTAGTGAGAGTAATGTACATTATGCCATGTGGAAATTATCTTTATTCATAAAGAAATGAGATGCTTCAAACTTAACTTTACATTTCCAAATTTGTATTTACAGTTTCAAACTACACATTACACAAAAGGCAAAATGTTCTGAAAACATTCATGTGAAGCTGCAGATGTTGAGTATGGCACTGTGTGAAATAAGGGATCCTTTTGACTTTGCTTTGCCATGTCTTTCATGTTCTTCCCTCAGCTGAGAGCAATACTAAATCAATAGAGTACCCCTCCTATATCTTTGCCATGTAAGGTTTTGCACATCATAAGGTCAGCATGTGATGATTAGAGCTGAAAGTCAATTAAATGGGGAAAAATAACTATTTTGGCTACTTTCTTTAATTGGATAATACGTTTTTGGGCAGAACCTCCAGCCGCTGACTTTAAGTAGTGGGATAAAACAAAACAAAACACTAACTCCTATCACCCACCACATACAACCAATAACATCCTAGAACATCATGTACGCTGTAAACACTCCCTTGAGCATAACGTTTACGAGAGTAGTCGGAAGTTTGGCCTCTTTTCTGCAGGTTATGAAGCGAGGAACTGTTATTTTGGCTTGTCTTCATGTTCCATTACTTCATCATGTTTTGTCTGTCACAGTGGCATCATTCTCCCCCCATGACTCATCAGGATTCAGTCTATTTTTTTTTTTTTTTATCTCTTGCACCCCTTTTCCTCTGGACCCCCTCCTCCTGTTTCTCTCTCACATTCCATATTCCCTGCTGTTGGTAAAAAAAAACAAAAAGGAAGCCTCCACAGTTGATCGGAGCGACACAGAGCAGCACTCAGCTTTCTCTTATCGTCTTTGCAAAAATGTAAACATGAGGAGAACACGGCACAAAAATGTGCACATTTGATATGAAGAGGTCAGCGAGACAAAACAGAGACGCAGGATTGGATCATCTGCATCGAAATCAGTTTAACCTCTGTGGCCTGTGCGGCACATTGTGACAGGAGTTGCCTCCTGCCTCTTTAGGCTCTATACAGGGGGCCAAGTGTAAGACGAGGGGGCCCCCAACCTCTGAACCTTGACCCTGATTCAACCCAGCAATGCTGCCTTCAGGCTGATCCTGCAGACAGATACAGACCAAGCCAAGTCTGCATTTCAGAACAAGACCGGACCTGTTCCTGCCTCATTTCTGTTTTATGCTGAGCATCACATAAAAACTGAGACCCCTGGCATGTAGAACACAGTACGATAGTCTCATATTTCCTGCACAGAAACAACACACACTCATGAACACAGGCACCAACACACGGAGGCACAAAGAGGCACTGACGCAAACCAGACCATCAACAGGCTGAATCTAATTAGCTCTCATCTGTTTCTGAGAGACGCTTTGTTTCACACCAAACCTCCCAGAGTCTGCCAGTCAGACGCCACATGAAACGCATCAAGCTGGGAGACAAGAGAGCGAGAGAGAGAGAGAGAGAGGAGAAGGAGAAGGAGATTATGACCAGGTACCAGTTTTAGGAACGGTAAATGTCACATCCAGGGGATATGTTTAAAGGAGGAAAACCAGAAGAGTTATAACAAATGAAAGTGATCAAATCCTATTCATACCATTCATATTCACATAGGTTGTACCACAAATATCGTTGCACTTCTTTTACATTATGAGAGTGTAAGATTTTAAAATGTGAGCAAAAGACAACAGTGTATCAGTTAAAGTATCATAAAAGAGCAGAAAGAAAAGTTTGGATCGATACAATGGCGTCCATTCTTCAATCAGCCTTGATTTTGTACACAGTGGGGCACAACTAATGACTTTCTTTTACCTTGGTCTATAAATGTTGTGGCTATTTTGATAGCTCACAACTTCAATTAATCATTGACGCACTGCACTATAGTGCATGCCAGTTGATATCACTGCAAGCAACCTTTGCCAACTAATCAACCTCTTCAGCCCACAAACACATCAGTGGATCAGTCATTACAAACGTGTATGCATCATTGCTAGGCTTGAGCAACCACACACAGCTAAAAGACAAATTCCAGGCAGGATCCAGGCGTTTCACACCACATATGCCGAGATACTGAGAGCACATAAAAAAAACACAGACTTGATGTTTTAAAAAGGAGTCAGATGAGTTTTCAAACTACAAGCTTCTTATGTAGAAATAGAAGGAGGGAAAGGTTGTAAGGAGTTAACTACAAAATGTGTATGAAATATGTATCACAAGTTTTAAATAAGCAATTCCCATTAATAATAAAAAAGGAAATATGACCAAAATTACATTTGCACGAGAAGTGAGAAATAATTTACATGTAGGAGCAAAATTAATTCATTATTTAAAATAAGTTTTGCCTGTAGCAGATAGCGACAGAGTGACTGAAGATCAATAAAGAACCATTAGCTACAGAAACACGCCTTCTCTGCAGAGCTGGATCACAACGACCGCTCCCCACTCGCCACAGTAAACAAGGTCAACAATGACTGATGTCCTTCACTCACCTTAACACCCGCTGCACCCTGTTTATTCCAACTCATGCTAACGGGAGTGTGTGTATTTGTGTGCGATGTGTGTGTGTGTGTGTGTGTGTGAGAGAGTTTGTCATGTACACCTGCACACATTTTAAGAGTTGTGTGCAACTCTGACCCTTTAAGTGTGATCTAAACATGATGGAGCATCTGAAACACCTGTGCCCAGCTGTGTGTTTGAGTAGGTGTGATTAAAGTGTGTCAATACACACACTCTCCAGGTTAATGATTGTGGGCGTGAGGTGCGAGCGTGGCAGCGTTGCAGCTGTCGTCTCGAGCCTCCGAGCTCAGAAGAATGCAGCGGGAGTGACGGTGTCGTGGTGGGAGGGCCGAGGTGTTAAGGTGTGAGAGACATTTTAGTGGAGTTAACAGACTGATGCAGCGCACTCTGTAAGACACACTTTACTGTCATGCTGCTCTGTGTGGCTCCGCCCACTCCACAGACATAGTAATAGAAGTATGTGGTCCAAACAGTGGTCATGCTTCTGGTATGTGGCACATTCAGCCTGGAGAAATGAAAACAAATGCATGTACTAGCACTGTTATTGAAAATGTTCAGAGTGGTCGACACACATGGAATAATGGCGAGAACACTTCTGTTACAACAGAAGAATAAGTGGAAACAACACAAGAAGTGAAGGAATCGTTTTGGTCACCATTTCAAAAAAGTTTAGAGGCTTTTGAGTTTTTTAACTTAAAATCGGACATACATGCTCCAATTGAATGCTATTGTTGTGACATGACTTCTCCATCACTTCCTTGACACTTTTCGGTAATCTTGTATGAAAATGTACACCGTAATGTTTAAGTTAGTTTAAATGTTAAAAAAGTTCTGTAGTGGCTCCTAAAGTTAACGGTCTGTAGAGATTGACACAGACCCATAGTTATTAAAGTGTACCTTTCAACATTTCATCTAGGGTGCTGAATGTTGGTACCTCAAAGTTGATCAAGATTAGCGAGAAGGAAAGTGACTTTCTTACACAGGCTTAAGTCCTAGTCACAATGGTTGCTGGTTTGAATCCCGGTCATCAACCCTTTGGTACAGGTCATCTTTACTCACACAAGGGGGGGGGGGGGAGAAGGACAAAGTGTGTGGAAGCTGAAGCAAGTGTGGTTAAACTTTGCAGTACTCATTGCTGCATTGCAATATGTGTGCTGCAAAATTCTGAAATCTTGAGTTATTTTTTAAAAACTGAAATTACATTTATTTTTTTCACAGAGTTAAGGACCCAAAAAGGTATCACTGGATACCGTTGGAGAATTCAAGGTTCTACACGATAATGAAGAATATCTGCTTCAAGGCTGAAGAGAACGTTACCACTTAACCTCGAAAACAGCATTTCTTTCTTTCAAATCCCCTCCCATTTATCAAATCATCATGTGGCCTTTGAGATTTCTCTGCAGTTTAGAGAAGCATAATGCATGGAAGAAAGGTACAGTTTCCGAAAAATAATAAATTCCCAGCTTCAGAATATTTATTGTCTGTGCTCTGTTCTTAGGACGTGCTGAAAGCATCTGCCAGTGATCACAGAAACGGTTTCGTCTGTAGCATCATGCAGCTGTTTCCAGTTCACGTTGCTTTGACCAGGAGACGGCTGCTGGTCCAGCCGACTTGACGGGCCTCTATGGTCCGAGGTTTAAACCTTTCTGAGGCGGCTGTGCTATGATCCGAGAGGACTTGAATATATTCTGTACTTCAGCCAAGTACAAATTAAAATGAGGAAGCTCTCAGCAAGCATTCAGGGCTGGACCTAAGTGTAAAAACACATCTCAGATCAGGGTTAAAAAAAAGGTCAAGGATCAGCAAAAATGTAAAAACTCTGTTATCAGTTTACGCGTCATATCTGGCCCAAACCCTCTGGGTCCCTCTCTCTGCAGAGTATCGGAGAACGAACAGACCGGTACACGTGCAGCGGGGGACAAACGAGGGGCTTTAACATCGACCGGCTCGGCTCAAGATTTTCATAAAAGCGCTCTCCCGTTTCCCATCATCAATAAATTCAGCGTCACGTGGCACAATGCAGCATTAGGCATCAAGGCTACCGCTCATCCTGACTTTGCCCCACCCCGCCGTCCACTGCCTCTATTGATCCCCCTGCACTGCTACATTAGACGAGGCCGGCTAACAACATTAAACGAGTCCCAGAAGACAAGAGTGGTGACTTCTCTTTTCATACTTTTCTCTCACTAAACCGACACACACGGGCCGACACGCATCATCAGGTTGCAGTGTCATTTTGTTGGCTTTAATCACTCCATCTAAATAGTTCAAAAGAAAGGAAGAGAAAGGAAAGACATGCAGGATATTTGTTTGAGCTCTTGCATGTATTCAGTTTCACATCAGGAGGATAATTTTGTTTCTCTCTGGTTGAAGATAAAGTGAGATAAACGTGCAGAGAAAGAGCTGGGTGTTGGCTGAGCCATGCAGGGTAAAAGGTCATGTATGAGATAGGTCAGCATGGAGGCTTGTGTTCAAAGAGACTACCACGCTAACAGCAAAAAGAGAGACCCACGGGGGACATCACACACTTTGACAGCGGCTTTACGAGTTCTTGTTCCTTAAGGCAGCGTTGTGTGGTTGTTACACATTTACTATAAAGATGTTTTACTATGACACTTCAATTAACGAGCGGCAAATTGAAAAGATAAAAGTGTTTGGAGGAGCATCTGCAGAACCAGGGAGGTTCAGCTACAGCATCACCACAAAAGAGGAAACGTTATTCTTTGCTGGAGGGTGATAAACTAACCACAATGGGGAAAAAAAAAGAAAAGAAAAGACGGTTCAGAAAAAAACACTGAGCAAAGGAAGGTAAAGTCGTAAAAACCACGATAACGCCAAGACCTGAGAGCGCAGCATGCAGCAGCACAGATGAGTCCCAACCATTGCAGCAAATGTTTGCAGCAAAGGACCAAGGGAAATTTCTCAGCAATTCTCTGACACAGCCACATCACACACAGAGTCAAAAAGCCACTGAGGTTACATCAAAGCACACCCACGCCACACACATACACACAGATAGAGAGAGAGAGAGAGAGAGAGAGAGAACCAGGATACCAAACATATGCCTTTTCTTCAAAAAGCAGACCACCGCCCTGAGTGACATCTTACCTCATGACTTCACAATGACACATAGGCTACTACTTCAACAAACACACACACACACACACACACACACACACACACACACAAACATTCCTGCACTTAATCCATTAGGAATTGGTATCTTAAACATGTATTTTTTAAATGAAAAACCCCTCCAATAATCCCACAGGCGTGTTGTTGTTCGCTTTTGATAATGGAGGTATTGAAACTTTTTTTTTGAAAGGCAACAAGCAGCACATTTCAATCATTAAAAGCGTAAAACCAATTTTTTTACTGGTGGTGCTTAAGTCTTGTGATGATCATACCTTACCCACATTCTGATTTGCTGTTATATCACTTCATGTGTCGCAGTCTTCTGACCACTTTCTGATAACTTAAATGTGCCAGTGTCTCAGTTTACATTTTCAGGCTAGATTGCTGGGAGCGTGTAGGAAGAGATAAAGACCTCAATTAAAGTGAATTGCCGTGATATGCGTGTGTGATTGAGGCTGTAATATAAACCGTTATGACAGGGTAGTGAACGACGCACTCCAAAAACAGCATCCCTGCTCGGGACGTCCCGCCTGGACTTCCAGCCGCCTCGCTGCACCGAGAGGCGGACAAAAAGACTGCATGGACGATAGATACGGGGTACAGTATGGCTATGGGTTGTTTTGAAGATTAAAAGCAGACAATAAAAGCTGCAGAATTCAAACATTAGTTTTCTGTAGCCTCCGGTATGTCGGTGAGTGTGTGTGTATACAGTAGCTAGGCTATGTAAACTAGTGTTAATCCTCTTAGGAAATCATGCTCTCTGACCAGTCCCAAACAACACAGCCTGCCCCGACACAAATAAACTTCTAACCAGGATATCAACACACTTATCAATAAGGTTATCGTCGTAGAGGACTTACGTAGTTCTCAGAGTAGGGTGGAATTCCAACAAGGCAGAAAGCAACTCCATTCATTGGGCAGCAGAAACTGTTCGGTTGCAACAAGGGGAGGCTGGTTTGTTGCTGCACGAGCGACAACAGAGACAGGGAGTTCAGGGTAACGACGTTTTTAAACTTATAAGGCTACGTTCAATACTTCTCCGGCTTCCTTCCTGCGAGAAAAAAAAATCCCACTCTGTTCCCGTTGTTTCAGCTCCCACCCCCTCCTCTTCTTCTTCTTCTTCTTCTTCGTTTTCTTCTTCTTCTTCCGCCAGACCTCATCAGTTTAACATGACTAAATCCCTCTGTGCTCGGCCCCTGCGTGGAAACTGGCTGCAACGGCGTCAAAACAAACAGAGCAGAGCAGGGGGCGCCGGAAAGTCCGCCTTCAAAGTAAAGTTCCAAGAAGTCCCGTGTGGCCACTTCACGTGTGTGTGTGTGTGCGTGCGTGCGTGTGTGTGTGTGTGTGTGTGTGCGTGTGTGTGTGTGTGTGTGTGTGTGTGTGTGTGTGTGTGTGTGTATGAAACAACTGCTCGGCAATGGAAATGAACAATGACTGGAGCATTCGTCTCGTGTCGGTTTTTAATAGCATGAATGTTTACGCAGCCTGTGTCAAGTTCTGTGCGGTTTTGTGGCAATATTTTTTCTAAACTCTTACGTTACTACTTCACGTTTTATTGTGAATAACCGGAAGTGTTTCAACTATAACGGTTAACTTGACAATGTGGGAATAGAGGTGAGTCAAATTAGAGGAGGGTGCGTTGGGTAAATCTGCGCGCCTCCGCCCTGCAGACCCACAGCGTGCGGGCTCCCTCTGGCTGTGCCAACACGTTTGTGTGTAAGATGGGAGGGGTGACTGATGCCACATGGACAATGAGTAGACGTTTTTAAAAGAGGTCAAAATATTTGATGCACATTGGAATTACATACATTGATATATTAGGATTCTATTAGAAGACTATAATAATAATAACAATAATAATAATAATAATAATAATATAACTTATTGCGTTTATCTTCATATTTTTTTCTAAAATAAATTATTCATAGGAAAAAAATCCATATAAGCTCAGAGGTCTAAAATTGACTTTAACAGAGGAGCACAAAGAGATATTTAAAGTTTAGAAGACACAAACTGTAAAGGCCATGCATTTTATATTTAAAAAAAATAACTTAAACAATGAATGGAAAATCTAATTTATCTATCAAGTAACTAAACTATTACCTGACCAATTATTTAAAAAGACATATTATGCCTACACTTACACTACTAATAGGCCTACTACAACTACCTATTTAAGCTATTTATTTTGCTACTGAAAAGCTTCCCCAAGATGTGATAAACCTAAAACGTACAAAATACAGAATGCTTATGAAAGACTTAAGTCTTACAGGCTCATCATAAATCACTGTACCTAAAAAAAGATGTTTGACTCATGATCTTAAAAAAGAACACAAGAAGAAAGGGTTAAAACAAAGAGACTGAAACACATACAGAGATTTCAGATTTCCTTCCACACGCAGACAGAAAAGATGAATGAAACATTCTGGGAAAAGTGTTGACTGCATGGCATGACAAATATTGTCCACGTGAATCAATATGGAGGAAGCTTACTCATCAATAGAACAGGAACTTCAGACTGATACCAAGAAGTTACACTTCTTCCCACTATACATGCTCAATGGTAGCTTCCGGTTTAGGCACAAGAGGTGTAAATATACACAGATGAAGAAAAAGCAATAACGAAGGGAAACAAGCATGGAAAATTCTGCCGCATGATAGTGGCTCAAAGTTTGGCGCTTGTGTGGCTACCATTATTCTAAAGGGGCGCAAGTATCAGAGTGCCCACTTCAAAAGCCGGCCAGCCTGTGGTGGAAAAAGACTAGAGTCATGGAGGGGAAAGCAGCTTTCAGGGGCCTTCCCATGCCAAGGGCTGCAGCAGCAAAGTCAGCCTCCACCTCAACATCATCTCCTGTGTCTGCTCACTCTCTCTGTGATCTGACTCTGAAACAGAGACAGGCAGTATCCCAGCCAGAGCCTTACATTTGACATGTCCTAGCCATGACTTTCACTCGTCTCCTATTTGAGGTGGATAATTCCTATGTGGTCCAAGTACCCCTCCGGGTTACTCAAATAATTGTCTGTGTACAATTGGGAATCCACCATGGAAGAGTGACGCTTAGCAGTCCTATCCCAGTCTTAAGGTGGAACAGCAGGGCAGATGGTATTTGAGAAGGAGGAGGTTTTAATGCAGCTTGCTTTGGGGGGGTTAAGGAGCGTGAGGGATGTCACAGCTGGACATTTTTTCATCACAATCTATCTCTGCATTCTGTTTCTGCAGCTCATGTGTTTTCTATTCCAGCACGCGAGGACATAAATCAGTCAGTATTCTGACATTTCTTGTGGGAAGAGTGGCCCGTAGTTAGTGAACCCCCTCCTGCGTCGGGGTTTGTCCACATCTTTCCCCAGATTGCATGCAGATACAGGCTCACGCTACACATCAATTTTCCTGTCAGGCGAGCAAAGTGGGCTTTCTATTATTGATGTGCTGCTGGTCGCTGCAGAGAGAAGGAGGAGGGTTTGTGTGTCATGTGTCAAATCTCAGCAGGTGGGTAAGCACATTTTAAGATGCTGATTTAGAAATACAAGAAGTATCCTATAATCCCACATACTACACGCTCTACATCATTGGTTTCCAACCAGGGATCCGGTCCCCTGGGGGGGGGGGGACAGAGATCTCAAGGGGGGCACAAGGTTTTGTTAGCTCCAGGGTTGTCCAAATGACATTTGCACATATTAACCAAAATAATGATAATACACTTACTGGATAGTTTATACAATGTTTGTGTAGGACTATTGTGTTAAGAGAGAACTGGTGGCAGGGCTCAGCTGAATACAAAAGGCGGGGGGAGGGAACGACGGGATCTGCGTCAAATACATGTAGTCTCTGGGTTAGGCTTAGTCAGACTCTGACACACAGCCTTAGGCATCGGGGACCTCCCTGTGATTGGCTGAGAAAGCCCCGATCTGAGGGTGATGTGAGGCGACGCGCCCCCGATCTTGTTCCCTGAGGGATGGACGGGGACGAGCAGGGTGCATCCAGAGACCGCAAGAAGGAGCTCCCCTGGTCATTACGTAATCACAAAACCCTTAAACAACCATCAACCTATTTACTCGCCTGACTGCGCCCCACTACAGGCTCCCACCTCCCTCTGCTGGCTGGCCCGGGCTGGACTGGTTTCTACTCTCGGCTCTGGAGACGATGGAGGGACGCACAAGGGGGGGGGCGGGTGGGTGGGTTGAGGGTCCCACTCCAGGCCACTTCAGAGCGTGTGCACTCACTGGTAAGCTGTGATTAATTGCTGTTACCCCATTTATCCAACTTTACCTCCCTCCGGGCTTTTTCCTCCCTTATTCTTTCATATCTCCTCTGTTTCACTCCGCTTCCCTCCAGTTATTGTGTCTTTTCGTTCAGCAAAAGTCTGTCACCCTCCTCTGCACACGCATACTTTCAGTCTGACGGGTGTAGCTGCCAGAGCTTTTCAACATCACTTACTTTAAGCCTCCATTGAGAGCGTAAGACGCCGTCTTCTGCCAAGCAGGCTACAGTATCCCTTTATTTGATACAGTCGCTTTTAATGGAGAAGCATGGATGTTTTTTTTCTTTCAGCAAGAAGCCAAAAAGACACAATGTCCAGGTCCTGCCACGATATCCAAAGCTCTCTCTCTCTCTCTCTCTCTCTTAGCTGATTTAATATAAAGAGTAACCTTCTGTCTGTCTACTTCTCACATGTAACAACAAGCTGATTATCACTGTCTGTGCCTGCTAATAAGAAATATGTCCTCTGAGTGCTGTTAGAGCAATGTGGACTATGAACCTTAAGGAATAAGGTGTGTGGGTACATTACTCAGGTTTCAGAATGATATTCAGCTGCTTATTGCTAAGCATGTATGAACACACACATGACTAAGTAAGAGTGTGATTGAGACGTTGATGTCACTGATGATGACTGACAGAAAGGTTTGGATATTTATGTCCTGATGTAGATATGCAAGGCTCACACTCGGGGTTGTCTCTGGCTGCCTGTTGACACAGAGGCTCCTGAGGCACTCCTTTGAAGCAGGGTTGCGGGAAGACTGAGGGGAAGGGGGGGGGGGGGGTCAACAACGGCGTGCATTGGGTCATAAATTCCCACTCTCTGCTCGACAGGAGGGGACCTCTTTGTCTGACCAGACAACTGGCACGAGAGGAGGAAACAGCTGACAGACGAGTAGAAAGCCTCTGTGACCGTAACTGTATTTTCTTATTTTTAAGTGATGCCAGCGTCGGCCAATCTATATTTCATGGTGAGAGATTTCCATAAAAGTTACATGATACAGTTTTTTTTCCACCATACTAGTCCTAACAAGGATGAAGCAACACTCAAACTTTAATGAGACATTTAACTACACAACCGGTGTTTCAGCAAACTATGTAGTTTTTATATATCCGCTGATCAACCAAGCTGTATGGGAAGATTTGAGATGTATTTCTTCGAAACAATTTTGGTAAGCCATTGGTTTACTATCCTGTTATATAAAGATGAATCCTTGGTTTGCATTACAACAATGTAGCCTTCACAAAAACAGCAATGATTTATGCAACTCAATCAGCATACTGCACTCAAACAAAATAAAAGCAAATGGAGCTCTGGAATAAGTACTTGTGAAACATTTTGAATTTGGAATTGATTTAGCTATTTTTCAGAAAACCAACAAAATATATTTTAAGGATGGCATAAAGGTCCACTTTCTGCTATCCAATTAAGACAAGATGGAAATTTGACTTTATTACAGTTGCAGTAAGCAGGAAAGAATTCAAGATTGTAAAAGAGGTCTTAAACTAAATGTGCACAATAACCACACTGCAACGGACAGTACTGACCCACCGGTCTAAATCTTATTTCTACACTTTTTCTTGACTAACATCTCTGTTGCTCTGCTGACCTGCTGACCCGCCTCTGTCTCCTTGTTTCATCCCACACTACATTTCATTGTAATCCCTCTCCTCTCTTGCAGCTGCCTCGCTCATTCTCCTATCAGCCACTGAAAACTAAGATGACACAACCCAGAGCCTGTGGGCACGACTTGCTGGTTCAAGTTGGCGCTTCGGCTGCCGTTTGTCTGGGTAAGATAGGGGAGGGAATTACTTATTGAGGCCAAGAAACACAAACATGCAATCCAAAGACCTCCGACGTTATCATACCGATAACATGATTTCAACGTCCATTTAGCTCATTTCCACTGGTCTTCACCATTGATAGAGACATTTTGTCAACTTCTATCCATTGCTATAATTTAACTGCATTTTTTTTTTATGTGTACACACTGTCAAAACTGTTTAGGTCCTCTCTTCCTGAACAAGCTGATGCACTTCCTCTTCCCAAACAGCCTTTATTTCGTTTAGTTTTCTTTGTGGCACCTTAACTGATATGAGCCACCATGTGGGAGTGTTTGTGATAAAGGAACAAAGAGGAGGAAATAGCCCAAAACTAACAAGGAGACTGCTGGGTGTTCAGGTGTCCCAGTTCCAACAAATCACCACTGATTGACTTCTACAGTTTCCATTCACAGATAACAACGATTAATCCCATCCAGGGAATTTCCTTCTTTCTATAAATGTTCTAAATGCTTGACACAGTTTCTTCAAAGGACATCCCTGCGCTGCCCCCTCCACCACCACCACCTTGTCTCTTCCCCTAAAACCTCTTCTGAGGGAGAGACAGAGAGGGCAAATAAACACAGAGTCGTAGTTCCAGTAGCAGCGCAGTCAGTTTCCTTCCTGCTGCTCGTCACTTCATGTGTTTGCTGCCACTTGCATCACTTCCTGTGGCACAGTGTGAATAAACTCCAAGGATGATATAAGTCCTCAAGTCACATTCGGGAACCAGTTCGTCTAATACAAGCAACACTGTTGACATCAGATTTTTCTGCTGGTCACTGATGAGTCAGGAACATCTTAAAATAACTCATATAAATTTAGAATGATATATCTTTAGAGTGGAGGACATTTTTCCAGAATAAACTACGGGAACTGAGTGATTGTTCTTTGTTTCTTTTTTTAACCTTTGGAAAAACCCTCAATCCTGATACATCACATGTCCTAAAACATGACTACTTTGGATGTTTCAAAGTTGTTACTTCCCTTTAATTTAATTTAAAGGATGTGCTTCTTGGCTTACATGAGTGTGCCAAATAGATGAATTGAGACATGATTGTGTCACCAAATGAGTCCCCTACACTCAATAACAACACTTTAAAGAAGTTTGATTTTTTCATTCATGTTTCTTTTATATGCCCTGATTTGAAATTGCATGAATGCTATCGTTAAAAAAAAGTCTTCAAGTGCTTATAATAAAGGATCCGATGTTTTGGTACAAGCAAAAGCTGAAGGCACACCTCTGACAGTGTGTACAGTCAACTGCTTAATCCTGTATGTGTGAGGGGGATCATATCCTAATCTGATCGTTTCACTGGCCTTAAAACTCAGAGATAAGTTTGTCTAGACATGGCCTTAAAGCAGGGTGTTCTCCTTTTGGAGGGCAGGATGCCACAGAAAGGACACTTCACCTCCAGAAGCATCCCTCTTTGACGTCAAGCCGACCATCAGCACAAAGCATCCGTCATCAACGTCTTCATCTTCTAAACGCTTGTTTGAATTAACTAATAGTTCTGGTTCAGGGATAAGTGATTTTGATTACTTCTGCCTTAATCTTTAAATATGTACTTGGTGTGAACAGAGAGAGAAGAATACAGTGCATTTCAGGGGGATGTCATGTCAACATGGAAATCCAGATAAAAATGACAAATGTATATTTTTGCTCAATTTAGAAGAAGGCATTTTTAAAAAAGTACAGAAAGAAAATATAGCTGAGTGAGGATATCGATTTGATCAGTGGGCAAATACAAAAAAGTGTCCTGCTGTGATAAATGAGGGTGCCAGCAAAACAAACATAAACATGTCATCATCATTAAATAAACAAACATCCTCTTAATCTCGTCCGAATTCTATGAAACCCCCCCCCCCCCACCACCATCTGTTCCGGTGCAGAGATTTCCCTAAACAGATAATCCTCTTGAATATGACAAAAATTGGAGCCACAGTTGCATTGGAAGGCCACAAGGGGGCTCAGCGCCGTGCCATACGGGGTGGGGAATAACAAATGAAGTAGCCCTCCTCAGACACAGCTCTGTGGTGAGTTTAATTTTATCCCCATCCGCTGGATTTATAGGGATTTGTGGAAATGATACTGATGCAACCTGAGCACCAAATATGGAGAAAATCGTGGCTGACTGAGAGGAACAGTGTGTTCTTTTGAAACACAAAAAGGTTGCCTTTACGTTTGATCTGATGCAAACAAGGGTCATTAAAGTGACTGGAAGAGAAAGAGAAGAGGAATGTTGCTAAAAACCAGGATCTTCTAAATAGATCAGATTTTTCCTTCCTCATCAGACTGAAAAACTAGAGTTCAGCTGCTCATTGTGCATGCACATCATTATTGACATGCAGCTGTGGCGCACACATACAGTAGGGCAGATCTGAGGCTGGTTTAATGATCAAAGTGATGAAACCGCAGGCATCAGACGTACAGCTGTTCATACCAGGCCGACATCCTTACAAAAATTTAAAAAAAAAACACTGATGCAGAGACTCTGGGATGGAAAAGAAGGATAAGGAGGCTGGGAAACTAGTTCCAAAAGTTAGAAACATCCCAGGTTGATAGAAAAAACACACACACTGAAAACAGCCCATTACATTAAATTAGACAAATAGCCTCCTAATTGGATGGCCGCCTCATGATTCAGATAAACCTCAGCCCTCTGTTTTGTTCCATTAACCCCTGCTCAGCCTCTCTCATCCTGTGTCATGATGCAAAGTGCTGCTGACAGGAAGGGCTTTAACCACATGGGCTGACCTCTGACCCCTGTGGGACAACGCCCCCACCCCCCCACCCACTGCCCCTGTCATCTGCATTCATTCTTTTGCTCAAGTGCATTGAGGTTGAGGTCCAAAGCAGTCATCCTGAGCTGAACAGGAGCTGTTTTCTTCCTGGAGATGGGTGTCCTAGTTTCATTGACAGGACAATCTGCCCATTGTGTGCCTGCAGGCATCAACCGATTGGTTCTCCATAGCCTGACAATCCAATAGAGCCCGAATTAAGAACATGAGCCCTGTGCTAACATCCTTCACACGCAAAGACACACTTCCTTTAATATGATGTGCATCCCTGTTCGCTGGGGGAAACACTTATAAGTTAACAAATAACTTCAAAATAAGTTTTGGTATAGCTGTTTGAAATATTGTTCTCTTTATCATTGAAAGAAGTGGAAGACGATGGAGGGATAAATCGTTTGATCCACCTGTCATTTATAAAATTCCCTATAAAAATCCCTTCAGTTTTCATCTAGCACAACAGGCAGGTCAGAATTTCAATTAGTCTGACTAGGTCCATGAAAACAAACCCAAAACAAGGAACAATGCTACATACCTCAATTGTACTTTCAGATTAGTGCTAAGCAGGGAATGTTAGCATGCCCAAACGGCTGAATCAAATGTTGAAAATGTTCATTATTCTTGCTGAAAAATCAGCACTTCTCAGTTAAGATTACCACTGTTAGCATTTAAGCATGCTGACTTTAGCATTTAGCCAAGGTCAGCCACATGGAGCTGCTAGCATGGCTATCGCTTGTCAATGTTTGCTGTAAAGATAGCAGATAAGTGGCTAGATTCTATATAAAAATATAAATCTGCTATTCTAAGTCAGAGGAAAAGATTGCCAAGAAGAAGTGGGTTGTGCAAGCATGCATTTATAGAACCATTGATAAGAGCAGACTTCATGCTCATTTGCTACACACACTAAGTCCCACAGTTCCATCACCCCAAAAAATGTGCTCTGCGCCTGTTTTGTCCACCATATGCAGAATCAGCTAAAAAAGCTCCACTTTCTTTCTATAGCGTGGTTAATTTCCATTGTGCTTTACTTTTTCTCTTCATTGCAAATCTGACAAACAGGTCAGAGAAGCTGCAGCGGCTCTCTGCATGGGTGAGACCTTGGTCCATATGCGTACATATGTGTGTTTAATTTCAATTTAGATGCAAATATGCACATAGAGTTCATTCTTTGAGAGTGCCTCCGTCTCACCGGCTCAGGACAATAGAGCAAGAAATTCCTAAGAGTCCAAAGATTGGAGAGCTGTAGGCAGGGGGCTTCTGGAGGGGGCCATGGGTGGGGCATCAGATTAGACCACCTGTTCCACCATGAGGCGCGCACACACACACATTCATTCTTTCCCTTTATCCCTCCTTCTCTCACACTGGCTGTCTTTCACATTCTCTCTCACCATCTCGTCGGTAACTTAATAACACTCTCTCTTCTCTCACACTCACTTTCGCTCTCATAAAACATCACCCTCCGCGCCTGCTGCGCTCCGAGCTAATTTTGACTGCATTCCATTTCTGTCACATCTATGGGAAACAGACAAAACAATTTGCCAGATTACTCTGGCTGAGAGCCACAGGGTCTCGCAAACAAACACACACTCACGTACACACACAGAAAGTATAGACATAAGTCGCCTCGCCGCCCAAACCGAGGCCTCCAGGGAGTCGTGTTCAGACAGCGGCATAAACAGAGACGCATCACCCCGTCCACATCACTGAGGCTCATCCAGCAGAATCAGGGAATCCCTCTGAAGCAGTGGCACACTTTCAGCTTCATTGAAGGAGTTCTTGAAGGAGCCCAAAATAGAAGTTTAGTTCATCAAAAGCTGCTTGTTTCTTGGTCTTTTTTTATGAATGTTTCTGTTGTAACTTTTCTCATTTTCTCCAAGGCAGAAGATAACTCCCTGTTTTAGCATGACGGATGTGGTCTGGACGCTCCATCCCCAAAGTTAGAGTTCACAGGGCAACAGTCACCACAGCCGAGCTCAGTCCTGCCTTCACAGCTATCGATCTGAGAGCACTAATGGACCAAAGTGAATTGCAGCGAATCTGGCATTTTAACTGCCCTCGAGCAAGTGTTTTCTGTAATGAGAACTTTGCTTGTGTCTGTCAGTGTGTTTTATAAACTCAAAGAAGCAGACACCTCCGTCGAGGATGCCAGGTGCAGATGTCCGGCGCTGCATTACTCAGGCGTACAGGAATCCAGAGCAGAGGAGAAAAAAAGTTGTCCCACTACTGCCCTTGACTCGACTCGCTCTTACAGACACTTTATGTAACCAGCTTTTTCCTGTTCCTCACTGAGCCACTGCCCTCCTTATCACAGTGTGTTTGAACATGTGTGTGTCTGTCCTTGCAAAGAGACAAAGACAGATACTGCGTGATGATTTCCTGTAAACTATGCAGCCTGTCCATGACTAGAGTAAACACTACATGGTTTGTGTTTACATTTTCACAGTAATGTTAGCGCATGTTTAGGCAGTAGATGCTTCTCAGAGAGCATATTGTACATGCAGAGTCATGTTGAAAAGAACAGGCTGACTTTAAGGCTAACACAGGAAACACAAGTAGAGATAAAGCCTCGCAGCCACATCCCAGAACGACAATAATACACACTTACGCTATGAACAGGAAGCGCTATAATCATATTTGTCCTTTACGCCACAATGTGGTCCATCTATCAAAATGACCCAACCTAAGCATTGCACCAAGGCCGCGCTGTGTCAGCATTTCTCTCAGCACTGCGCTGTCTTATAAATAGTTTTTGTTTCACGGGAGCTCATTTGTGCTGTTAGCTACACCCTTAAATCTGTTTCTCAGAATGTGAACTGATACTGAAAGTCTGTGTGACACTAAAGGCCATGACCCCGAACATGTGGCTCCGGCATGTTTTTTCCATCACACTGTGCGTTCTGTCTACATGCATGGAGGTTTCCCATTTGGATAAATCACATTAAGAGACAATCAAGACACAGACAGCACAGAACGCAGCTCATGCACACCCAAACACACAGACACCCAAAGTCTGACCAGCAGCAGTGATGACATCATCCCTGCTAAACTGGGGGGCTTAACGTCACCCTGTCCCAAGCGGGGACACACACACACACACACACTCAAAATATGTTCCCTTATGGACCACATGCATAATTCACCTAAAGAAGGGTTGGGCTAGGGTGTGTCATCCATGTATCCCCCTCTAATCTAACCTCCACCTCCTCCTCCTCCTCCTTAATCTCAAACCTGATGCTCACACCTCAAGCGATGAGGCGACGCAAAGCAACAGAGGAGGTGGGAAGGGGGGAGGATGAGGTAATCAATGGCAAGGAGGGCAACGGTGGGGAGACACAAGAAGGGTGTCTGAGATCTCAGTTACAAGCAGCTGGTTGCCTCTAGCCTTGAAAAAACACCAGATGACAGCGGCGGGCCGTAAACAGCCAATAATCACACTAGATGCATAAAAAAAAAAAAGACAACACAAAAAAACTATCTGGACCTGCAGATGTTTGAAGTTGGATTTATCGTGGATCTGTTTCTCTTTCAGTAAACAAAAGGAGGTGTGCGTGACACCCTCTGACATGAGTACACAGTGTTACAAAGCAGCCCAAACACTCGTCTGATCATCTATGAATGAACGCAGGCACAGGAAGCTCTGGAGGTGAACCCTGTTGCATGAAAACCCGCCCCCCCCCCCCCCCCCCCCCGTCTCCACCCAGTTTCAAGGCGAGGATGCCGATTTATGCATGGCAAGTTAGGACGGATTATGACCCACATAACTCGACCACACCCCTCTTTTTTTTTTTTTTTACGCTTTCCTCCCTTTACCAAAGTGTTGATCTAACGCATGGCATTATAGGTGAGCTGGTGAAGTTTACAGCATTGTCATCTCTCCAGGGGCCCGGGCACTTGCCGGTGGCTGTTTGATGGCAGCAACATCACCGCCGGCCCCCTCCCCCAGAGCAAAACCCAAGCCCTTAGAGGGGGGAGAGAGAGAGAGAGAGCAGAAAACACATCTGCAAGATAAACAGCATGCTGTGCTGTTTATTTCCAGTCTTGAGGGAATGGAAAAAGATGGATGATGGAAGTTATGAATGCACTGCTGGTGTTGCTGTGTGTGTTGAGTGAGAACAAGGTAGTGGTCCCCTTCACTTCCCCTTCAGTCCCCTCCCCTGCATCTCCCTCTCCTCCTCTCCATCCTTACCTGGTCCATGATTTCAACGAGCCTCCTCCCTCCTCCCGTCCCCGGTCATGACAAGAGATCTCCGGCTTTCTCCCTTTTGTTTTCCTTGTTCAGTACTCCCCAAAACAATCCAATCCTGCTGTCCTCACACAGGCGAGGCAGCCTGGCAGCCGACCGCTGCTGCACCTCTCCACAGAGGCATGCTTCTGTCTCTCCTTGAGTGTGACAGTCTGAATCATCCAGCCAAACACTACCCTCTTGTCCCCTTCTCTGTCTTCTCCTCTGTCCGGCTGCTCTGGGAGGAGGCTGGAGGGTGAAACAGGGCGTGTGCGGGATCCTCACCTCTCTCCTCGATAACCACACAGAGGGGAAGAGACTCCCGCTCTCCGCTTTCCTTCTCAAGCTCTTCCACTCGTTCCCTGTGTAAGCTTTCCCCTAGCCTCCCCTCCTCTTCCCTCCCTCCCTATCTGTCTCCACTTCCCTCCTCTCTTTCCACCTCCCCTCCCCCTCCTGCTGCAGCCAGAGCCAGAGCAAGCCTATGAGAGAGAGGCAGTAAGGGAGAGAGAAGGGCGGAGAGCTGGGATTGGCTACCAGGGGGACCATGTGACTCCCGGCGGAGGGCTGAGGGACCCTCTACCAGCTGTCCAGCTCATGCTTCCCTGAAAACCTCTGTTGCCATTGACGACAGCTGCTGTGCAACACACCAACCACAGATCTCCAGACACAAAGCTATTGGCTTGCAGGATTTATGGCCACCGCCTCCTATTGTGGGGGGAGCATGCCGGGACGTGTAGTTCAAGCTGCGGCGAGGGTGAACTGGGTGTTTAAGAGCAGGCATCCCTGTGGCCCCGAGAGGAATTTTTTTCCCCTGCTCTCGCCTCTCAGCTGAAATGTTTGTGCATCAGTGTTGCACTGGCTGAGCTCCAGAGCTCCAGAGTAGGGCAGTATAAGTTTTCATTATAAGTATTCAACTTTGGAATAAACTTGTATAAAACCCACACGGGGGGAGGAAAGACCTCGAGGCCCAGGCATTCTTGGACATCCTCTTGTCGTTTCCCTCTCAGGCCACACGGAGGGAAACTCCCGCCCCACAACAACAGGAACTCAACAGCTGAAGGCCACGGCTAAACACACAGGCAAACCTCCCCCTCCTCCCTCCTTCTTTTCTTTCACTGCCTTCTTTTTCTTTATTTGCTCTGTCACTATCCTCTCCACCCCCCTACCCTTGCGTCCTTCTCCCCCTATTGTAGTTTAACATTAAATTCCTCCTCTGCTCCATTCCCTCCTCCCCCCTGATCTCAGCCACTTTGGGAATCCAGAGAAGGTTGCTGGAGGTTACAGGTGCCACAGAGGGGAGATGGTATTACAAATAAGATGAGATAGTATAACATGAGATAGACATTACTGATTCCACATTAGAGGAAAATGTAGGTGTTCAAACTGCTCAAGGTAAAGGACAAGGGTAAAACATTGATTCATATTATAGACTTGTAAAAAAAAAAGAAGTAGTTATACGCACATCATGTAGGTGCAGGGCCGACTGAGGAAGAAGAAAGGCCTGTGATGAAGAGGAGTAATTCCAGGAGAAATTATGTGACTACTGTTGTAATTAATTATATTTGTGTGTCTGTCTGGATCCATTTTGGTGATTAATTATTTGTTTTTCCAAGAAATGTCCCTTGGTAAGTTTATTCAGCTTCACATCATATTGCTGCAGTGCATTGTGGTCTATGGAAGTGAGTTTATTTTGTTTTTGCTTTTCAATTTCAAGGACTAAAACAAACCCAAACTTTCTCATTCAAATTTAACTATTTGACATTTTTCAGCTCTCAGATTCCGACCTGGAAACATCTGGCCCTAATGTCACATTGTGATTTTTCCCATTTAAGGACTCATAAACACTTTCAAATGTTGCTTTTTTTTTATGGCACATACCCAAAAATACTGCTGCAGGGGAAACCCAAGGTCTCTGTAGCTTAAAAACAAAGGAGCACCTGTTCTGGCTTATTTTCATTCAATGGACACATAACATAGCTGTGACATAATCTGATATGGACGCTTTGAGCAGTGTGACAGGCCACTGAGGGAGGGAGGGAGGGAGGGAGGGAGGGTAAGGAATGCAGGTCTAAGTTATCACTGCCGTACAAAAAGGTAAAAAGGTCATGCAAAATGTGGGGCAGCAAACAGATCCCTGACCTGCTTTCTACAGTCCAGCTGCAATGCATCCTTTTCTTTTCTAATCAAACTGAACCTCCACTGCAGACCGCCGCAGTGTCATTTGATCTAGTCAAGTCAAAGATGCAGTTTGAAGTGAAATGGCTGAGTCTGCGTGTGTGTGTGTGTGTTTGTGTGTGTGTGTGTGTATGCACTAGGACAGAACAGCGGTTGTATTGTAAGGGTGAGATTGGTAGATTATAATACCAATAGAGGAATTCAGATTATTTCACAGTGTGGGCCTGTCTGTACACATGTGGGAAAACTTTACAAATGCATGGGGGGGGGGGGGGGGGGGGGGGGGGGGGTGAATGGATAAACTTTTTAGAAGAAGGAACACCCTACAGTAATTTGCTTTTGTTCAGGAAGTTGAGCATGACAAGTGTGAAACCACCGCCCTGTTCTTTGCCAGTATCTCAAATAAAAAAAGTATTAAGTATTATTAAGTTCTGCAAAAGCCAAACCAAAAAAAGACATTTTGTGGTTAAATGTGGTGTTGTCCTGGACTATCTCCAGGAAACAGTTAGCACTATGCTAACGGTATCCCACAGTTTCAAGTATTTGTGCTAAACTCTAAGCTGATCAACTGCAAGGTGGAGGTAAAGACGTCCAGCTCAGTGGGTTTCATCTTTTCAGCCAGCAAAAGCAAAAAAGTTGTTTCCCAAAATATGTAACTTCTTTCAAGCTAGAATCTAGTACGTGTCAGAACATGTTTCACAGAAGCAATTTTAAAATATGTAAAAACATAGATTAAGATCACTTGTATCAAATATAAAGGAGGAAAGCTGACCTGTCATCATGAAGAAAGATGGTCACATTCAAGAGCAGGCCGATGAATACATGACTTCATAAACTCTTTCATCTGTTGACAAAATGACAAATTAGTAACTGTTCTTACTGTTCATAACTCCACTGCCATCTTGTCTCAGATCCCTTGTTTTTTAATCACACACGTGCTAAGAGGCCAGTTTATTTACTTCAGGGAGTCACTGCCTTCAGCTGATTCTCTACAGCCTACTGTAGGTAAACAGCGCCCTCTGCAGGACCACAAGCAGCATGATCCATTAAACAGATGAACAGACAGATGATGGCTTCATGTCAATATGGAGGAAATACTGTCCTTTTAAATATGCTCCCAAAAACATTAAAGTCACTACAGGGAATCATGTTCTGGAGTAGCTCAAGTGACTAAATGGTGTTGTCAGGGCTTTAGAACTACTTTTTTTTAGAACTAGATCATCCCCTCAAGTGAGAGAAATACTGATCTGATCAAAGCGTTGTTTAAGGAGAGCAAGGATGTGTTTTCTTACAAGCTAAATGTTAATTACAACATAAATAGATCTCTCTGCCATATTGAGGCGATTATGTCTGATGCATTTTTTTTATTGCAACTATAAAAATCTACATGTTTGACAGAAAAAGGAACTCTAAAATACATATTTTTTAAATTGCACTCTCTCTATCCTAACTAACCTCTATGTTAATAATTCTTCATTGGAACAATACTTAGTCTATGCACCGATGCATCAGTTCAACAACGGTATCGGCCGATCATGGCCCTGCTGACAGACATTGGCACATCGGCAAATAATGTGGCATGAACCGATGTCAGAAGCCGATGTTTATTTGTTGTGCCAAATCCATCCAACGCTGGAATAGTACACCTAACTACTCATTCTACTGACTCTGACTCTTAATTGTCAAACATGAGAGAAAACGGTGGCATTGTGGGAGTCTTACACCAAAAGAAGTCCTGAATCAAACAATCATCTAAATTGACATTTCAAACTTTGGTATCAGTATCGGCAGGGGACTGATTTTCTCAATCAGTGCATCTCTAATATAAATGCAGCATTACGATAAAGGAAAAAATAAAAATTCACCCTTCTGGCCCTGAGTGCTTTTATTTTTCTGTCACTTTTAAATAAGGCAAAATGCCAGAAAAGTCATATAAGAAGTATTTGTGCTGGGAAAAAAAAGCTAAATATCATATTGATGACTTTTTGAAATCAAAGTGAATGTGGATTATTGTGCAGCAAAAAGTTTCCTTTGACCAAGTGAATTTGTTTGGCAACAACAGATTGATACTTGTGTGTTGAATTGAAGAGGAAGCAACTTGGTTTACTGAAATCATCTTTATTTGATATATCATGTGAAATACTGTCAATAATCTCAGTAAATAAATCAGTGCATCAGTAATCATACCATTATTTCAAATAGATCATTTGCATGAGGTTTGGTGGTAAAATATGACATCAATAGGATGGTAGCATTTCTGCGATGACACTATAAATCTTAATGTTAGTTATTTGTAGCCAAAGGAATACACAAAATAAAAACAAGGATGCATTTTAAATTAAGGAACACTGATAATAAATGGATCTGACACATTCCCCTTAAACCTCATGGGGAATCCAGATCATAGTGAGGAGACAACTTATTGGCAACACGTGAATAAAGATTAACACTGAAGCTAAAGCTCTCAAACACAAACACAGTCAACAAAGGGATGGCAATAAAGATGTATAGATTATACTGTCAAAGTGAACATAACGCAATATAATGTAGGAGAGCCACTCACAGTGCTTTTAAAAAGGTAAATGCTCTATCAAAAAAAAACAAACATCCTGCAACCATACACTTGGATTCAATGAACTTCTGCTGAGGTAACATTTCTTCTCAAAAGAGGAACATGTGCATGCACAACCTTGAGTAGCATTGAAAAAAAAAAAAACACTGGTAAGACTGATTGTTTCAAGAAATGGGAGCTCTCATGGTGTCATTTTGAGGATTCTGGTCCTAAGAAGTAGGAAGTTGAGTGGGTGTTGAAGGATGCAACAGTGCAAGTGGGAGACAGGAGTTTGGATTCCTCGCCACTGGATTGCTCATCACATCCTGCATGAGAGCTCCAATGGGAAACCATCATGGCCCAAGCCCTGCTCTGCTCCCTGAAAAAGATGACAGCTGCTCTTAAAAATGTACAGTTCAATATTTGAAGAAATTATTATTTTTTTCTAGTCAGATGCAATAATGTGATTTTTAATACAGGTAATAAGAGACTGGATCCTATTTCAAAACAAGAGCTAAATACAGAGCAACACAAGCCTTTCTCAATAATATCCTCTTTATAGATTATATTAAAAACACACGATGCTACATTTCGCTTAAAATAAGCGTATTTATTATTTGCAAAAACACTGCCTTACCATTGTCCATGATGGAGACCAGTGATGCAGGAGGGGAATATAACACACACCCTGTGTTCGCCTGTGCACCGGCCGTCCGCGCGGCTGTTCAGTATTCCTCATCGTCATAGCAAGTAGATGATGTAGGAGAGGAAGACGAGGCCCATGATAGCGAAAAACATCAACAGCAAAATGTCCACCATGATGGAAACACTGCCAGAGATGGACGATGAAGACGTTCAAACACGCAGCTGAACAGCAGCAGCAGCGCCGGAGACCGGTGCACCAGATCGGACAGGTTCGGAAACGCTCGGAAGTCGACGTAGTGAAAATAAGCTCGACCCTCCCCCTTTCCGCTTTAGAGCAGGAAGTGAGATGAAAATCGGCTTTCTTATTACCTCGATTTAAGGCTTTAAAGGCAGGTTTTCAGGGCAATATTATATTCCCTAATAGTGTCGTGCTGGAGAAAAAAGTTCTCTAAAGTTCTCACAGGAAAGGAAGGATTTCGTCTTTTGGAAAAGATGTTTGTTCATCTAGATGATTCAATTCCTACTTAAAAAATGTTATCAGCAATTAAACTTCCTACTCAAATGAATGTATTAAACACTATTTATCAATGAACTGCTATTATATTAGGTACACCTACAATCATGTCTGCTGATGAAGGTTACTGTGTTTAGTTTCAGAGAGGTGAAGCAACTTCATGATAATTCTTGAGGATGTAATTCATGGTTCATGTTGATCTGCTTTGCACTATATGTTAGATCTTTTTTTCTATTATTTAAGGTTACGTTCATTTAAATGCATGGAGTGGATTACATATTATGCACACCCTCTGCTATTCCATGATGAAATTCAACAGCCAAGAAACTTGAGCCTCCACTGTCTGGTCATCAAGTTGCATCACCACTTCTTCAAAAACAGTTGCAACATAAGACAGAATGTTAAAACCTCCATGAAGTCAGGATTAATAGCAGGGCTGCATTACTTTTGGCACAAATAAATGAGCATATCAAGTATGAAGATGACAGTTTATAATCATGTCAAAATCCGCAGAAAATAAACCTCAGGTGTATTTTTTCATTATTAATATCTGAGGTGATTACATGATACGGCTGGCTAACCTTCAAATATAAACTACGGTTCAGTGAGCAGGAAACTGATGCTGATTGGTTTACAACACTGAGCTCACATGGTGAATATTCTTAAGGGTTTTTTTTCTTCCAGTTTCTGTAAATCAGAAATCATTTGGCTTTAATGCATTATTTTACCACATTTCCACATTGGGGGGGGGGGGGGGGGGGAATGAAGACTCCTTACAGGTAAATCGGTTGAATAGAAAAGGAAGCACAAACCCCAGTCTGAGAAAAAAATGACATTTTATTGAATCTGCAGAATCATAAGTACAATTTGAAGTGCTGTAACAGGGCAACAGGAGATGATATCAGGTCCTTGTCTCTGAGTTTGTATCCAGTATGAGTTTTGAATACACGTGTATGTCATTATGCATATGTTCTTTATTTTTTATTTAAAAAACAAACAAAACAAAATATATCAAAAACAAAACAATTTAAGATGGAATGCACAAAACTGGTCTGTATGCTAAACCCGATAGAGGATTACATGATTTCACTCTGCAAAGTCTACAGTATATATCCAGTATCATAGAAGCAGGGGTGGGGTAGGGGGGCGGGGGGGGTTGGTTTAGAAGCGCAGGGGGCTACGATGAAGGCTGAAGGAAAGAGGGACTATCAGACGGGTGGACAGGATACGAGACAGAAACTGAATGAGAAAATGGTTATATGATATGATGTTACGGTTCAGTAGATGAGTGATGCCAGAGCAGAAGAGCCGCATTTGGCGCAAAGAGGTCAACCCCTGACTAATATCCAGGTCAGACAAACAACTTGCCCTGCTTCACAGCCCGGGAGATTCAGCCTCGCACACTTTACACCATCACACACTCACATTTGACTTAAATCTATCCTGAGCCACACTTACACAACAATGGCTGGCTTTAGCCACTTTTTCATTTCATCCAAAACACCAGCTGAAAGAACCGATGCCGTCGAGACTAAACGAACGCTTGCATCGGAGACTACCAGTTTTGTTATTAAATTAAATTTGAGCAGATAGCATCATAAAGCCAGGAACAGCAATCATTTCACTTCAAACCAAACCAACATCTCTTGAGGTTATCCAAGAGGAACAATATGAGCTCTGGCACAGCTTTCCAATCCAGCGTCTGTTTTGCAAATAAACTTGTCCTGTTGTCAAGTTAGAGGTTAATGCAACTTACAGGCGAACATACAGAGTGTTCATTTATTGGTTCATTCCAGTTTCAGGCTTTTTTTTATTATTATTCCTGCAACAATTAATCACATTAGAAAAGTGTTAAACACCAACTTTCACCAAACTGGAGATGCCTATTAAAATCACATCACTTCCCATCAGCCACATTCCAAAATAATATAGGAACTTTTTTTTTTCTGCAGGCAAGCTACTTTCCAAAGCACCATGACCTGTATGAACGATTTCCCCTAACTCATCTTTATGATACATATACAATTGTACAATGTCATCTAGCTACATAGTGAGGGCCTTGATTCCTTTAATAAAGCTGAACAGTTTTTGGCTGCCCCAACCCCACCCCACACCTAAGAATTAACCGCCCTGATCACTCATGTCTGTGACAGTCACAGTGCATCACAGGAGAATGACACAGCAAGTCAAGAAGAAGAGCGGTGTATGGTCAGGGGCCAGATAAGACTATTTACACCACCAGGAATGGTCAGATATAAATGTTAAAGTCTAATGAGGTCCTCGCAGAGCTGCAGTATCTGAAGTGGAGAATTGATGTATTATATATGTGTAGCAACCAGCAACTTAAATGCTTGATTTTATGTTTTTATGAACCAGCCATCTTTACACCTTAGAAACAGCCAGCCTGATGATGGTACATTTGGACAAAATCCAGAATAGTTTTGGGATCCACCTGCCAGAATAAAAGCTTACTGTTGTTTATCAGTGTCTGTGCCTCCCTCTGTGGAATATTTAGGAACCAAAAGGATTAAATAAATCTTTCATTAAATATGTGATATTAATGAAATCTTGAGAATAAGAGATCTGCTGGTCAGAAACAAGCATTTGCCCTGAATCTGCAGGTTCGAAAATCTCAAAACGGTTCTAATACTGCACAAGTCTAGATAAACTCTTCTGCCTTGGTTCATAAATTGAGTTGCTGGTTATTTATTTTTTTTAGTAACACTTTCTTGATTAATTAAGCTTCTTACGATAACAAGGAAGGTCAAAAGAAGAACAGCAGGGGGGAAGGAGGACAACATTTAGTACAGCCAAGGACTAAACAACTTCTCTCACATTAAATGGAAAAACAAGGACTGGAATGTTCACTCAGTGGAATCAATTTGAAATGAAAAAGATCACGATATAGAGTTGTGCTCGGCAGCTGCCGTTTTCTTCTTCTATGAGTGTGTTTTCTTGCAGCATAAAGGGAAGAAGGCCTTCAACCATCTCCTTTCTCAAAATATTCATCACCATTAAATTTGGATTCTCTCAGAACTTAACACATCCAGGCTGCAAAAATGGAATGAGGCTTTATATGTATATATGTTTTTCTCTACATCCACACTGACTAAGGTGATGAATAAGTGTGGCTGCAAGAGATGGACTGATAATGTCCCCTAACTTGTCTCTGATCCTCCTGTATGGACAACCCTGATGACAGGAGGTGCTCTTCAGTTAGGCTACGATTCCAGTTTCACAACGATAGCCGTGATGCAGTGCTATACAAGAGGACGCCTTCTTTGAGCACACAATGGCAGCATGTGTGTCCGTCTATAAATGTATCAAAAACCTCTGTTAAGACTGATTAATTGGCTGACTGGTGCAACAGCAACAACACGGTCAGAGGTTAAAGGAATGTACACAAGTTAAAAATATTCAAGCTTAGCTCTGATAGACTGAGATTCTACACTGCATTTCCAGTCGGGCACAGATCACACTGCAAAATTAAAGAAAAATAGAAATCAAAGAGGCTTATGAAAATGCCACAGCCACCCAAACTTTTAACTTCATTCACAAACAAATGCTTGCAGTGGTGGGAAAATTTTCTTTTTTTTGCATGACATTGTGTCAGGATTGTTAGGTACTGTAACTAGGATGAAGCTGGGCGACTCGTAATGACCCCTGACGTACTGCAAGTTTATTTTTTAAGACTTTTGATTTCCCCTTGTGACAGCACGAGAGTGGAGCAAGGTTTGAGGACGAAAAACAGCACAGACTGACAGACAGAGAAACAGACAGACAGGCAGAGGGTGTCTGAGGTGGAGCTGGAGCAGAGAAAGGATGCAAAAGGGGGGGGCGGCGGGGGGGTTCAGGGTCTCACAGGACAGATTAGGGAACAATAGTAAAATCAAGAGAAAGCGGCATTAAGATGAGATGGCACTGGGCTTTTCCTTTCCTTCTTTCCCTCCCTTTCTCTACCTCTTTCTTTTTCTTTCCCTCTTCTTCTCTCCCTCTCTCTCTCAGATGGCCTCTACGTAGTTTGCAGGCAGCATGCCCTGCTGGCCGGTGCGCTCCACGCGGCCATACATCCAGCCTTCGTCGATCTGCTGCACATCTACAATAACGTCTCCGTCCACAAAGGAAACCTCATCCTCATCCGCAGCAGCGTAGTCGTACACGGCCCTGTACCGCTGCAAGGGGAAACAAGAGGAGCTCAGTTAGTTGTTGACAGTAAGCAGCCACAGGTCTGTGTGCTAGAGGGGAGCTACTTCTGGAATCCACTAAAATCTAAAGTGCTATTTCAGAAAATTACTTTTACACATGCAAATGCCTCTACTCATTTGGCTGTTTGTTATATAAATAATTGACTCTTTTCATTGTTTTCAAGGTTTTAATTCATCCAATTCTATTTGGCAATGAAACACACTTGGAGCACAAGAGGGGGGGTTTAATGGAGTACTCACTCCAGCACTGGGAGGTGGAGCAGCGGCCGCCTGGCGCACAGGTTCAGGAGCAGGCTCGTAGTGGAAGTTCTGAGTGGCTGCAGGCGGCTGGAAAGCTGCTGGTAAAACAGGAATAGAGAGGGAGACAAAATGAAAAAAGACTTGAAACATATCTCTTGTTGGCTTGTCATAGCAGACTCACTGGTAGATAAACTGGGATTCAGCAGTAAAGCCACAAGTCTACATGGAACACTTTTTGGAGAAGAATAAAGATTTTAGTGGATACAGCAAATGCTTGTTAATTCCAGAGGTATTTGCCTCCACCTGTGCATCTGCGTTGACTTGTCAGGAGAGGAGGAATTCAAAAATGCAGCAAGCCAAGACGTGCATCCCAAAGCTGTTGATTTGCTTGTTGCACAACCTGCTGAACAATGCCTTACTGTGTCTAAATCAGGCATGTAAAACACAAACAGCAGGTACAGTGGACATTCAAATTCTGAGCCACAACTTTACAGCTGAACTCTTAATGCTAAAAGCAACTACCTCACATGAGTTTTCATAATAATGCTCGTAATAATGACTTTACATTTGTTCATTTTGAGCTCCAAAAAACTGCTTTTTAGGTCTTTAAGTACTTGATGAACTGGATAATCTACAAATGTATTTAGTAGTTTAGTTTTACCTGCATGATTTTCAAGTAGCAAAGGTTACAAACATTTTCTGCAGCAACAACACTTTGGCTGAACGGATTGGATGCAGAGGAGGATTACCGTGAACAAGTTATAACCTGGATTCCTGAGTGGGGTAACACCCAGCCTGGTGAACTCATTCTGCCTGTGGCAGCGATGGATCCAAGCACATATAAGGCAAAATACTTAAAGGAGCAATATGTAAGATATCTACTGAATTTAATCATAACATGACCTCCCTACATCATCAAACATCAAGGAAACATGCATGTTGAAGTGTTGGCTTCTCTGACGACAGTGCAGCAGCTAGTATGTTCTCCTAAGTTTTGATTCCGGTCCAGAATGGTATGTATTTTTTATTTTTTTGCCAGAGAAGAAAGGTGGTTTGAAACCCCCCCGACACGGCCTTTTAGATGCCTCAGTTTCCCAGATATGAGACCAGTTATCATGGCAAACCAGCAGGTGTAGCAGCGATGGAAGCAGGCATGCAGACTGGGTCAGATATAACTGATTTAACCCCACCGACAAGTTAGAGCCCCGAAAGGTTTCAGGACCGATGCAGAGCTGGCTAAACACTGAAGCTTCCATGTCCATGACATGGCAACCTGCCTGCACATCGACTCGCACAAATTTGGAATGCAGTACCAATTTTGAACGCCACGTCTTAGAGTTACATATTGCTCCTTTAAACAAAGATGTGGATACTAAGTTCACTTTTTTTTCATATTATTAATATCAGGGACTGAATTGTTTAGGTGAATCTCTATCACAAAAGACCAGTTCTTCCTGTTCCCTTTGGTAAAATGGGCTTGGGCTTATATAGCGCTTTTCTAGTCTTCTGATTGCTCAAAGCACCTTTACAGCTGTCTAGCCATCCAAGTAGTTATGGTTTTATTTATTATGTTTAAGAGGATTTGGAAGAACTTATCATTAGATGCTGTAAGGACTGTTTCAGAAATTTCCAAAAGGTGTTTTCTTTTAAATTTGTTCCTCCCTTATCTACTATTTTTCTTCTACCGTTACTGCACCAACTTCTATCTACATATAAAATAACAGCAAAATTAATGAGCAGTTAAACTTTAGATACGTTTTGTGTGGGTGTTAGAAGGGATACCTGGGCTGGGGTTGCTTGGCTGTTGTGGTGGGACCTCTCCTCCCATCTTCTTCTTCTCAAACTCCTCATGATACTTGATCTAAAAGACACAAACACAATCAGCTTAAGTTCAGAGATGAATATGGGGGGCTTATAAACTACAGGTGCAGCCTTCTTTCCAGGAAGCAATCCCAGAGTGTAGTTCACTTTGTATCCACCAGAGGTCTCCTATGTGCTCCCCTGCACCCCTGTGCCAGTGGTGATAGGTGGGGCGATGTATGTGCAGCAGAGCCTTGGGAAGCAGCCTGACGCTGACAGGAAATGACATCTTAGCGGCAGGAAGAGGTGTGAGCTTGCAGTTGCATAGCAACCCCTTGCTGACACATCAGACAAAACAGGTGAGGTGAAAAAAAAGGGAACCAACTCGAAGCTTCAACACTTGAGATAAAAATGAGCCAGCAAGAGGAACACAGAGAGGGGAGGAGAATCATATGACTTAGCATTTCTTATTTAATCATTAATACTCTAAGTGTAATGGAACATTTGTAACATTGTCCTTTTACTCCCAGTTAGTAGTTTATGTGTAATTACAAAAATAAGTATCTGCACCTCAATTCCAGGTACAAAGATCAACCTTACCCCTCTCCACCCCAGTTAGACAGAAGCAACAGTCAGTCTTTCAACATAAAACAGGGGCCACACTCATGAAACTGAAACTGAGTGACTGTTCCATGACTGCACTAAATAGCCCGGCCCTCCTTATTACCAGGCTGATAACAGACTGACTCACAAAGTCCTGGTCAAGATTTACAATCCTGATTCTGTCCCCGCTTACACCCACACTCAAAGAGCACCACTGTGCTGGCGGCGTGAGCGAGGAGTGTATAGACAGACTGCATGGGATGACGGGAGTGTTTGTGCGAGGACAGTGAGGCGAGTGACTGAGAGAACACAGTGACTGTTCTCAAGTGCAATATGCTAAGTGAGAGTTTGTAAAGGAGATTATTTTGTGTCTGTTGTAAAGAAGCAGGATGAACAGATGGTGTATGTGGATTTACAGGAAGTGAGCTAAACCTTGCCTCGACTTCTCAATAATTCCTGTTTCATGAGCGGAAGGTGACGAGAAACTATAGCAGTTAAGAGTAAAGAGTCATGAGTCAGTTAAAAAAAGTAACAAGTATAACAGACTAGACAAGCAGAAGCGATTGAAAGGCTTCACATTGTTGACATTCTTGATGCAGGGCCGAGTAAACTGGTTTGTTTCTTAAGAGTCCAGAGAAGTGAATAAAAACAGTGAAAGATGAAACATTCATCTGTGGAGCTTCCCTTATGATTGGCTGGGAATGACGCACTGATTGTAGGCAGATGTCTTGGTTATCAGCTCAGACTGAAAACACTTCACAATCCGTCCAACATTATACTCGTGTTATCTTCATGTGGGGAGTGTGTGCAACCATAACTACATGTTACATATATGTATCTTCCTCCCTCTGTCCTCCACATTTCCTTGATCTCAGACACACAACATTTTTCAGCGCACGAAAGCAGTAATTAGCCATCACCCTGCACAATAATTATACTATTAGTGAGGCAAGCACAGAGCAGCGTATACAAAATGACGCATGTTTTGTGTGTTTGGCATGGAAATAAAGGTCTTTCCAGCTGACTTCAGCAGTCTTGGGACAAAAGGTAAACTCTGCTTGCACTTCTACATCGGTGCTCTGTATTTACAGAGAAATGGCAAATCAATAAGAGGAGCTGAGGGAGACTGGAGGAACATGGCCGATGTGGGGAGTGATTTGAGGGGAACGGAAATACTTAGAATGAGAAACAGTGTGAACAGAGGACACCTGACTTTAACTGGTATGGTAATGAATTAAAAGAATGAAAAAGTCATGTTGGGTATTTTAAATTTTGTACACACGATGCAACCAATTTCAGGAAGTGTAACGATGGGGAGCTAAAGTCAGTACTGAAGAAAGACTTGAACTATACAACAGAAAAAAACATGACCTGTGTAAAAGTTGTGGTACCAGCGGGGTGGGATAGCATACTGTACTTCATGTAAACAAAACATCCTGCTCAGAACAAACCCTTTGTCTTAAGAAAAAAAATACATAACATTTCTCAGCAGACTAGCTCCACACTGGGCTGTCTGGGCAGCATTCAGCACTAGAAAAAGCTCTTCATGTCCAAGTCCAAAAGTAGGTGAATCATACTGGTGACACTTACATTGCTGATTTGCTCCTGCGTTTTCTTAATTCTCTTCATCTCTGGCGTGTCTGCGACCACACTGAAACCTTTCCCTCTATTCTTCTCAAAATCCTCCTTGTAGCGAAACTGGAGATCAAAAAGGATCATGTTATAAAAAAAAAAAAAGACAAACAAAATTGATGACGTGACACATTATTGGGGGAAAATAATTACATGATCAGATTATTGAACAGTTTTAATGCATTTGTGTGTGTCAACAAGGAATCCCGAAAGACACAAGATCTTTCAATAAAGATGTAAAGGATAGCAAAAAAATTAAGAAAATGTATTTCTTAAAAAAAAATAAAAAAATTCTTTATTGTTTAAATATCTTTCTTCAACTATATGTTACCTGTGGTGTTTATTACATCTTAGCAAATGATAAAGTCCTGTCCTTTTTCCTGACCAAGTAAAAAACTTTTACAGCTACAGGAAAATACTTTGGTTTTCTTTTATTTCTGGCTTGGCACCATCAGATAAACTAACAAGGAAACGCTGATATGTCACCACAAGTTAAAAGCAACATAACTTTCAGAACATGTAAACATTTCATAACTTGCAAGATATCTACTCAGCAAACCAGAAAGTTTTGATTTCTTAGGGTTATATTGTTTTTTTTTACTCTTAAGTTGACATTAGCACTGCATGCCAACGCTTGTTACAAGTGCAAGCTAAGTGAAGTCGCCTCAACGTATATTGCTTAGTCTTTTGTGGTGACACTCACTTCCTGTTTGCTGGGTAGTTGGAGGCCTTACATGCAGGATGCTCTGGCAACCATACATGGTCATAATAAGAGGTGGTGTGCTACAAAAAGAGCCTTGGTCTGTGTTAGTGTGTGTGTGTGTTTTGAGCCGTCCCACCCTATCCTCACCCTCAGGGCACAGGGGGGAAATGTCCAGCCCATGCAGCGTCAGATGAGTATCTGAAATAACAATGCAGGGGACTCTCCCTCACAGCTGCTTTGTGGCCAGTCTCGTGTTTCTAAACCCACAACCACGTACACCCATTTACTAACCTTCACAAGACGTCAGCTACCTGACTTCATTTAAAAAAATTAAAAAAAAAGATTTCAGCTACATTTGGCTCTCCCTCACATGTGTGAGGGAGAGCCAACTGCTAATCTAAAAATGGGCCATTGCTATTGTGGCAGCCATGTAACTCGCCACAATAGCTCAAACATTATTTTTCTTCTAACCAACATTTGTTTCCTTAAAGTGAAGTTTGACCGGCTGAGATTGATATTTGTAGTGTCTGACAAAATTGGTGCAAAGGTCTCCTACAAAGTAGGGCTGCACGGTTCTCTCTAAAATGTGAACATTGTATTTTTTCAACTTTAAGTGAAAACCGCAACTGCATCTCGTCTTTTTGTCCTTTTCTGCGTGTTTTTCAAATCTCTTTCAGTATTCTTCACACAATGATAAATGCATTCATGTGAACATGTTGACCTTCATTTAGACTGGAGAGTTGTAGTGTTTCTGCACTATTCCAGCCCTGCAGAACTTCTAAAGCTGTAGCTTTCAACAAGTAACCCATGCATAGCTGACAGGTAATTTGATTCGACATTATTCTGTTTTGTTTAATGCACTTGTAAGAATGGCAAATACTATAAAAAGTTTACACAAGAATGTGACTCATTTCTGTGACAAAGGTCATGCAGGAAGAACCTGTTTTTTTGTTTTTTGTTTTTTTTTGCCGGGGTCAGGACAGATGACAAGACAAGTGTGCACTGAACGTGAGCTGAACTGCAACCTGTGCATGGATTTTTGCACACCAATGGTTTCTAACTGTAAAATTAGACTGATAAACCCTGTACGCATGTCTGTACTGTGTGTGCACCAATGTCCTGCACCCCTAATAAAAACTGAGCTCGGCTGCACAGAACATGACTGCGAAACGTTCTTCCCTCCCTCCATGCTCTCGCCTGACATCCACATCATGTCTGACACCACTAAACAGAGTGCTGACCAATCCTCCCCTCATCTCCAAATGCCTTGTGATGACATGACGTGGGTATGATTCACAGATAATGTGTCCGAGTGTGATGCAGTGGTACAGCGGGCGTGACGTCCCCTGAAAACATGCGTGATGACCATGGATGCTATGCATTAAGTGGTAAATTATACAGGGCTTTGAAGCCCGCCCCCACACACACACACACACACACACACACACACACACACACACACACACACACACACACACACACACACACACACACACACACACACACACACACACACACACACACACACACACACACACACACACACACACACACACACACACACACACACACACACACACACACACACACACACACACACACACACACACACACACACACACACACACACACACACACACACACACACACACACACACACACACACACACACACACACACACACACACAAATCATGAAAAAGATGGATGTGGCCTCGAACCCATCTTCGTCCATCGTTTTCATCGACCAATATATGATCCTCCCCTATTTTTATTTTCAGTCCATCTCCTTTGTCTTTGTGGGTCTATGCAACAGCTTTGTCTCCTCCAATCATGCTCCTGCTTTCTTTCCCCACCCACTTTCTCTTCTCTGGGCTCTTTTTTCATTCATTCATATTTTACTGCCTCAGAGCAACATAGAGAGTCCTCCCAAAGAGCTGGACCTCATACGCTCATTATCATCTCTCTCTGCTTCTATTTGCATTCCTCCAGCTTGCCTTCCTCTGCGGATTTTACATTTATCTCTTCCTCTTTTACCCTGCACTCCTCCCTCTCTCTGTGTTGGTGCCTTCCTGTCTCTCTTTTTTTCTTCCTCATGTGTGCCTCATTGCGCTCTCTCGTCCTCCCCAATTGCTTTCTTCAGTTTCTTTATTTCTCTCTCGCTCTCTGACTCGTTTCTCTCTGTTTCCCTCCGCAAAGTCTTGTAATGAGGTGTGACAAACCTCTACCCTGCTACCATAGCAATAGGGTTCCCGTAGCAACGCAGCGGCAGTATTGGTGGAGAGGGGTTATATGGTCACAGTTCTCGACAAACACAACAAACTTCCTGACGCTGATACAAGTGCAATAATACTGAAGAATAAGACAGTAGCACACTTGCATTATAGTGCGCACATTTGAGTAATGAACACTATATTTAAATTTGTACGATTTAATTTATTGCTGGAATACATTTTCATGAAAGCCGATGGGAAATAGAATTATTTCTTAGAATATTCTGTGGTTAAACAGGGTGTTTCTTTAAATTGACAGATTTTAGACTTGCAGCTAAATAAATAAACACCTCCTTGCTCTTCCTTTTTTTTGTTACCAAAACTGAGTCCTTCTTTTGATTAGACACATCCTTGTAGAGAGTAAAAACCATGGTTTACAGACCACACAATTACAATAGAGAAAGCAAATCCTTCCCCATCACATACAAACATATTCTGTCTATTAAAAAAAATCTCTGGTGCTGTGATAAACCACAAATCAAACAACTATCACTTGGTCTATTTGGAGTGTTTGTGGTGGGCTGTTAGGATGCAAAATCCATGTAGAAAAACACCATCTGTTCCTTGATCCCCCAATTGTCCTCCTCTCAATATGACCACTACCCCCACCCCAATACTGTACAAAAACCCACTCTCACGTACACAGCCCGACCTCATCTGCAATGTGTGACAATGACACTCAGATAAGACTTGACACTCTTTGATAAGCCCCGCCTCCTTTCAGGACAAAAGTCTCCTCTAACACACGCTGAAACAACAAGACTGTCCCCTTCAGCTTTTCCCTTTGGATCCTTTAACACTCTCACTTAACCCCCTTCAGATCAAAATAGTGAAGCGTTTTTTTCTTGATTGAAGATTTTATCCTGATCAACTGAAATACCAACATAATGCCATAAATATGGCCATAAATATGGCATTATGAGAGGTGAAACCTTATATGACCGCCTGCAAGGTTGAAAACTTACTGTTACTAGTTGGCCCCAATCTATGTCACTAATGTATAGACTGTTTACCAGTGATTTGTTATTGAGAAGACTTCTACAGACATCCAGAGTGGGAAAACCTTGATATAAGTCTGTTGGGGAGTGAAGTCTGTGTGACAGAGCCATCTTTATTAAGGCAATAACACATGACCTAGTTCAGAGGGTTATTTTTGTCTGATGAGAGTTTTTTTTATCCTTGAATATAATTTGGTCCTTTTTATTTTAGTTTCTGCGGAAACAGCCATAGTAGTGTGTTTTGTGGGTATTAATCAGATCATATAGGTACGGTAGTTGTATGGTTTCCCCTGCAATAAAGATGCAGAGAGCTGAAATGAGCACATGACTAGTTCTGGGCCATGGTTATAATTGTATGGTCCAAACAATGCATAAGGACATACAGTAATCCTTGTATTGTATAAGGATAAAATCTATGTGTCCCCACTAGGGATCAATAAAGGATTAAATTATCTGTCAATGTTTATGTAAAAATGTGCAACTCCTTTTCCTCTTTAACATAACTGAAGTTAATATGACTTTTAAATGAATTCAACTTAATTTATTCTGTTTAAAGTTTATTTTTTAAGATTCATTTTGGGGCTTTTTATGACTTTATCAGGACAGTGGGTAGAGTCAGAAATCAGTGAGAGATAGAGTGGGGAATGACATGCGGGAAAGGAGCCACAGGTCAGATTTGAACCTGGGCCGTCCGTTTGGAGGACTGAGGCCTCTGTACATGCTTTATTTGGCCTTAAGGTATTGGTATTTTTTTCTTTGCTCAATCATGCTCGAGTCTCATTCACTCCGTGAGAGGTGAGAATGATTACATCTCAGCTAATCTGGCACTGATTACAAAGGTCCACTCTGATTGGCTCAAGAGGACAGGTAACAGGGTATTTAATGTGTGTGAGATCAGCAGACTGGTTGATGGGTTACTTCTTAGAAGGCTGTGAGGAGAGACATGTTTACCTATGTTTGCCTAACTTCTCCTGTTTTGTGTCTGCAGAGGACATTTGCTAAAGGAAAGACATTTTGACGTTTATTTTTTGTGTGTTTGTGGTATAAATTTCAGTTTCAGCTGAGAAATCTGCAACCAGCCACCTTTTTAAACTTACACTAAACGAACAACAAAAGTGTTCTTCTTTTGGATTTGGCATTGAAAAGACTAAAGCAATAACCTATGACAGCCTCATTCATTCAAACAACACTTTGGGATTGCTCATCTATGATGCAACCAACCTGTAGGCATACCCGGGGAGCCTATTTATCATATTAATAAATGACTGTACCTATGTTTAACTCTCTTTACTGTCCTTGTGAATCAATTTAATGTGTCAGTTCTCAGGTCTGTTCTGAAGCAGTGAGCTATTTTGAATGTTAAATATTTGAATCAATCTGATTGTTTTATCTGAAAGTTAGCTTTTATGTGTGTATGTGTATGTTTCAGGTCTGGACTCAAGCTTAAACATGAATCCTATAAGTAGCTATTACAGGCACAAGGAGTTACCTGGCTCTGCATTTTGCTCTGATGTTTGAGGCGGAGGTTCTCTGGAGTGTCAGTCACGCAGGTAAAGCCTGTCTTGGGGTAGTGTCTGTAAAATAAACACAAAAAATGCAAAGAAAGTCAGCACACAGTGAACACACACAGACAAATGCATCATTTTTCTCAGACTAGCACTGTGTTGCTCAAGCCAAAACTCTTAAGAAAAAAATTGCATGACTCAAGCAGTGTGCAGTCTGTGGGCCCACAGTGGGGGTATTTGTTATTCAAGGTGGTCCTGAGGTTGAGTTAGGAGCCCCTGTAGACAAAAAGCATGTCAGTATAACACACAATGCTCAGTCAGTGGAAGCCAAGGTAGTCTGAGAAAGAGGAAGTGCAGGCAGTGACTGTGTGGGGGGATGAGAGCCTCAAGGTTGCAGAGTTTTGGAGGCGATCCATAGCAGGTGTGGAAAAAGCTTTCCAAACACAGGCACACACACACACACTTATAAGGCACACACTCAAACAGGCACGGCCCTGTGGGGGATAACAGGAAGAGGAAGGGCAGAGCAGTAGGGTCAAAGAGACACTGGGTGAGTGTGAATGATGTCATGGGTAGCCCCCTTCAGCAGAGCGTAAAGGCAAGTCTCTTTTCTGAAAGGATTCTGGGAACTTTTCTTGACAGCCGCAGACTCCACCAGACCTCCTACTGCTCAGGAGAAAAAAGCTCTGTCTGAAACAAATTTAACTAAACATAAATATACACAAGTTAGCATAAACAAGCAGAAATGATGCAGACATGCACGCATGCAGCACACCGAGCATCACTCCAAAGCAATTCATCGCACGCTTACTTATCGATTGCCTAAACCGCTCTCAATGGTTTGTGCGTGCTGGGCATAAGTCAGTGTTTTTATACACTGGTTGTGATCAAGTAGCATTCAGGTCCACAAATACAGTGCGTCACAGTTCAGCTTGGTCCTGAAGGCAGCAGAAACATATGGCTTGAATCCAGCAGGAGAGGAAGAGCCCTCACAGCATATATAAAAGGCTCATATGGACTGCAGTTCCCAGCCTGCCTTAGAGTTCATAGTGACCTCAAAAGTCCCCAACTACTATCCATGCCTCTGGGTAACCCATTTAGGCAATATGTTTCTGTGTCCTTGACAACATGGTAAACATGATAAATAAGCATTTGTTCTGCGTGATTATGGGATGTAAAACATTTGAACAAAAGCACTGCGGTTGGAAGTAAAAATGAAAGTTGGAAGCCACTTTAAAGAAACCAAAAGCATTAATTCGTAGTGTAGGACCAGAGCAGGAATATACTGTAGTGAGATCTGAAAAACAGAAGCAGAAGTTGATTCAAGTTGACATTCAAAGCTATGTGATATAAAACAAACTTAAGCACTTGATCCCCGCTGCATCTGTAGAAACACATGCAAGCCTGTGCACGCTCATGCAACTGCTAGCACTCATTTCCCTGTAGTGATCTGCAATATAAAGATGTAGTGGTTTGTTTTGTTAGCAGCTGAGGCTAATGCAGCTATTGTTTATTGTTGCAGAGAGAACATGTTAAAAACTTTTGGCTCGTGTTGAATCTCTTATCTCTTTTCTTGTTTTCTTGTTACAGTCAAATGTCTCACTCATTGAGAATCTTTGTCCTGGAAAGTAAAAAAAAAAAAAAAGGGTATTTTTGCTGCTTTCAAAAATGACACATCAAAAATAATAAATCTCTATGCTGATGGCTCCTTCGGCTACTGTAGGTCATAGAGGCTTCAATATTAATTTCCCAGGGCTAACGCCTAAAGGCTAATTTCCTCACGCTAATGTTGCATCAGACATATGTAAATCTGTATGGAGACAAAATAAACAAGAAAGTGTTACTGAGAGCCATTTTTTACTTTTAACCCCTGTGGATCCATTTACCAATATTTGTCTTTACCTTGTTTGGGGACTTTCCCTTGATCAAAGCTAGGACTCAATAAATGTTAATTTTCTACAGTTGACTGTGACTAGTTTGTGGTGGAACACACTTCCTCTAACAGAGCATCACTTTGCCTGCTGACTTGGCTGAATCAGAGAGTGTTTGTTTGAGCTGCACACCCTCAGAACCAGCATGTTCGCATAACAGCGTTCATGTCATCTTCTGTGCGTCTTCAGTAACCATCTTTGCACTTAAGGGTCAGTAAATTGCAACACAATCACACAAGAGCGTTGAAGATATAAGCTGGGTGACTCAGAGAGGGCGGCACGCTCAATTGTGTGCCTGTTTATGTTCAGTCATGCTCCTGTTTCTGAGGCTGTTTGCGGTTATGAGTGAGTCACAAGTGCACTCATCTATCTGTCAGGTTGTATAACGAGGTAATAAGTCGCAGACGGGAGTTGGTGACACATGCACAAACTGAGTTAGCCCCTGTGAACGCTAAAGAGGGAGTGATCAAAATGGAGGGGAGGTTTTGCTGAGGTGAGTGAGGACACCACGCATGTGTAAAATCAAACACACACACGCACATACACACACAAACCGCCTACTGTGCAGAAGGAGATTCCTGTTTGCATAGTGGAACCAGGAGGAGTTGTTGGCAGCTAGCCCCTGTGAGACCTGAAAAGGTTTCAATGCATCTTTCAGAAGACACATTTCTCTACATGTAGAAGACATCCTACATGACAAATGTAATAAAGAGGAGCAGGTTAAATTTAGACAGACATCATTTTATACACACACATGTATGTCAAAGAGGTCAAGCTGTAGTTTGTAGAAGGCAGGAGTGGGTATTGCTAGAATTTTCTAAGGGCAGATGTTGAGAATGAGATAATGACGTGCGAATTAGCTTCCCACATGATTTACTGTGCTGTTGTATTTTCTGAAGTTAAGCCTAACTTTTTGCTGTTAACAGCAGCTTCACACTCAGATTTGATATTGTTTTATCACATCAGCCAGCATGTTCGCTTAGATCTAAATAACGGACACATCTAGTTACGAGTCACAGAGCGCCCTGCCCCTGCCCCACAGCGTCTGTTTAAGCAACCAGAAGTGTCCTGCCCTCTGTGAGAGTGGTTATTTATTATCAATTTATAAACAATGATTCAAGATAAAGCTAAATGGAAGACAGCTGTCAAGCAATATAAGTGAAAACATTAAATCAAGACATGTGTGACAAGTTTTTAATAACGCCACATCGACGTTCCACTTAATTCAGGCCATAAGTCATCATGGCACCATCCCACCAAGTCTCCAGCAGTCTCGACGGGAAATTAAGATTTTTTTTTGACTACTGATCTGCCCTCCTAAATGTCCCACAATCCCCCCCATAACCCCAGCATCTAATCGGGAATGAGACTCTCAAGGAAGAGGTGGGGGGGGGGAAGAAAGAGAAAACAAACAACGCCTATATCAATTACTAAGGACAAATATAGAGGAGTAATGATAAAGCAGTTATCCCACAGAATAAGCAGCCTGCATTCCTCTCTTGAAGCAGGAGGCTCTTCCACTGATGATGTTTACTTGGAACAAGGCTGGTTTTAAACAAACAAAAATAGACATAATAAACAGGCTCTGAAGGGGCTTGCTCCTGTTGGCTCAGGGAGATGGGAACACCGGAAGAAGGAAGGTGAAAAGAAGACGCTTTATTCTGAAAGTAGGACAACACCTGTTGTTGTTAATGATCTGTTGAAGATTAAGACTGGAAGAGAACGGAAACATGAAGATATTAAATGTAGGGGGGAAAAGATGACTGATCAAAACAATATAATCATCTTAAACATATCTATAATTATACCTGCATACAAGTGTTTGCAAGGATTATGGCTCATTCAGCTTTTGCTTAGGTTGCAGTTCGTTGAAGCTACACTGAGGATTTGCTGTGGTCACCCAACCCCATACTCTAAAAAGAACAATATGGATGTTGTCCTGATTTTACAGGTAAAAAAAAAAATCAAACATTGGATTCAGGGAGCTGTTGATAAGTTCAACACCATGAAAAAAATGGCATGGAGCTTAAATTGTTTGACTGACTGACAAATCTACTTAACAATTTTGAAACCTGTTCAGGGAAAGACGCAATAAAAATGCACCGTTTGGTGTTTTAACAGAAGACATATTACAGTTGACACAGGACAGGTGTAAATAATATAAAATAGGAATGGCCAATTGCATTTAGGTGCTGCACTTTCAGGGTGTTTCTTGTATTAATCAAGCTGGCTTACACAGACAATAGAATTGTACACAGATCCTTACAGTAGGGTTCTCATACTATGATGACTACTCATCTATTCCAGTTACAGATAGAAGAAAATGTGATTGCAATTTCTCCATTTGGAAATTCTTATCTAACAAGTAATAGTTTGTACGGTTTTATTTTCTCAGGATGACATTGCAACTTTTCGTTGAGTTGGACGGAACATAACATAAAATGCATCTCCAAAAATATACTTCAACCACTCAGGAAAATGTGCAGACTCAAAGCTGTAGCATTGATTGCAATGGCTATCAATTATTCAATTAGTTGTATAGTTTTAAATTAGTTGCCTTTTGCTATTTTGATAAATCAAACAAAAGGTTTGAATATTATTTTAGAAAAAAAGGGCATCTAAAAATAGTCGTCTTTGGTTTTGGGAAACACCGATCAATGATTTTTCCTTCTTTTTTTTGACTAACATACTAATTGATTTATCCAGAAAACTATCAAAAGAAAAAGGTTACAATTAAGTTGTTTTTAGTCTGAATGAACCGTTAGACTCCCATAATAGTAGAAGCAGATTAAAATTGGTCCAACTTAAGGAAACACAATACAAAAAAAAGAAACTACTTGGAGCCAATGACCTGTTCTTGGAATCAACAGCTGTGCACAACACAGGCTAGCACACCACAATAGATTTTCCACTGGGGATGAATATGACAGTGCTTGACGTCTTGATTTTTTTTCTTCTAAGGCAATAAAACCGAAATTGAGGCAAAATGCAAAAGAGCTTGTGAGAACATGTTGCAACGCCTTCTCTGCATTCCCTCTCAGGACATGCACTCACCATCCAACTCCCTCACACATACACACAGAGGAGTAGATAACCATTATAAGTAATGGACGAGGGAGATTCCATGGATTCCTGATGAGCCTTTTAGTGTGTGAGTATGTGATGAAGCGTGAGTGGACATGCTAGTTTTCAGTGTGTCTGCCTGTGTCACTGTAGAGGAACTTTAGGAATTTCCTTTGTTGATACACCCCCCTTCCCCTAAAGAAGAGGAGGAGGGAGGCACTTTCCCACACCACATATAGGCCTTTTCTCTGAGAGGGGAGCTGAAATAGTTACTGATAAACAGCAGAGGAGGGAGACAGGGGCCTTCATTGGGTTGCAACATGAATACACACACATTTAGAGGGTCGTATTTCCGTCTGTGGACAGATTAAACACTGCTGTCAGTGTCTTTGGGAAACGGGCAGAACCAGTTGAGTATGAAAAACATTGGCCATGCTCACTGACACACAAAATGAAGACTTTGGGGACAACTTACGCATTGCAGTATGGTCTCTTCTCGAAGCCTTTGTAATTCTTCATGCTTAGAGTCATTTTGCAGACCTCGCAGCTGAAGCATCCTTTATGCCAGTACTGTCAGAGACAAGAGAGAAAGAACAGAAGATACATTTAAACAGGGAGTTTGAGACATTTGTTTTACCTTCCTAATATCGCAAAAGAAGCAACTACCGCTCGCTCACAAAAAACACCCATACTGGCACAAGAAAGCTAATTGAATGAGTAAGGCCAGCACTACTTTTTATTCCCTTGAGGTTTCACAGCCACAGGGGTTGGGTAAAGACAGAAAGAAGAGTGACTGTTAAGTCTTTGCGGGGGAAAAGTGGAGCAAAGTAGAAACAGAGCAGTTTGTGTATGCTTGCACTGAACAGTTACAAAGAAGCAATATACTTTTTTACTAACATTATAAGGTAAGTTTAGCAACAGTTACGTGTATAACCAAATCTTATGCAGTCATTTTCATACCTTGACGCTAACTATGAGCCCATAAATAAATACAAATAGACTATCAATCAACAGAAACTGTGACAACAACAAGCCACTTCCCACTGCAAAGAGGAGTTTGAGCTGCGGACAAAGAAAGTGGATGTCCCCTCTTCTAGAGGAAACACATGAGTCGAAACCAGGAACATAAAAGCTACACTGAAGGTGAACTCTAGTCATCCTCCAAAGATGAAGAAAACTAAAAAAAAAGTAACATAACATACAGCATATATGTATATCTCTCTATATACATATATAGAGAGATGCTAGTGGCAGATCAGCTTGCAGCCCCCTACCTGTTAAACCTTTGTCTACCACTGTTCAACCGATTTTTAACCTGTGTTTTATTTGCTTAAACTACAAATGTGTTTGTTTTAAAGGACAAGCTACTCTGCAAATAATCCAACTCTATACGCGTGTTGTAAGAAGCACTGAATGAATCCAAACCTAAAAACAAAATAAACTCCAGGAAATTAGTTGCAGATCAGCGAGCAGCTAGTGCTGGACATGCAGAGAAGTCCATGAGAGACATATTCAACTGCTTCAATCAGTGTAGTTATATTTAATTAAATAAAGGATACAGCACAAAAAAATCCAAAATATACAACTCAAGTTGGTTTGAATAAACTAGAGTTCTATGAACTCCACTCTTTCTTCAAGCCTCTCTCATTATCAGCTTTCACCTCAAACAGATATAATTTATTATCATATTTTATGATGAATTACTTCCTTGAGCAAAGCAGAGAAAAAATCTCAATCATGGTGCATCTTTAAACAACCTTCTGAATCTATTTATTTTCACCTACTCATCTCTGCATACTTCTATAGATTCAACATCCATCTCTCTCCAAACTGTATCTTCCTTCCTTCCTTCCTTCCTTCCTTCCTTCCATCAACACACCCTCCTGCTATTTTCCTTTTTTCCTCTTGGCAACGGGCTGATCTGTGGCCTGAGGGTTCAGAAAGGGATCAAGGGAGGAAAGATTGAAGAAAACTGGATGAAGGGAGGAAACATGAAAGGAAGGAGCTGGAGAGTGCAATAGGATGGAGCAGGCAGGGGAGGGGTGGCCGAGGGAGAGAAAACGCCAGAGAGTGAAGCAATGATCTGGCTGCTCGTGCTATCGTCAAGGGAAGCGAGGGAGGAGTGAAAAGACACGGAAGGAGCAGGAAAGAATGGGAGGGAAAGAAAGACAGCGTCCTTATTAACATGGCCTCAGGGCACTCTGTCATCCTTCTCGTTCTGTCTCCCACTCTTCTTCACCAAATTGCCCACACACAATACACTAATCTTCCTAACAAACAGTGCAGAACAGATGATTCAAAACAGAGGATTAAAAAGCGGGAACACACTAAAGTGCAACATCACTTTCTTCTTCCAAGTTTGATTCCAACTGGTCTTCTACAGATAAGATAAGAATTGTGCATTACTGAGGGAAAAATCCATCACTTCCCTGCATGCAGTGATACAGTATGATATAAAGCATGTGTTACAGCACTGATACACAGCTGGCAATAAATCAGCCAGATGTTGAGAGTGACCGCCTATGAACGGTGCACATCATGGACACAATAATGGCAGCACTATGTATGGAAACATGACCAAACACAGCACAATGAGCATTTCACATTCTTCCATTAGCCAACAAGAATATGGCTTCAGGCTGGTTTTAAGAGATGTCTTGAATGTTTTGTCTGGATGTGACGGACCACCCAATGTGACATCAAGGAAAGTATAAGCGTGTATTTGACATGGGTGTCTGTATCTGTGGGCCAAGAATACTGCACCAAAAGGAGGGGGACTTAAAGCCAAAATTGAGCATGAGCTCCGTCCAGCGTGGCTGTGATCCACAGCCAAACACACTGGGCCAAGCCTTCAGAATTCAAACTCCTTATCCCACTACAACCCAGTCAGGCCTGAGGGAACTGCACATGGACACATTATGTTACTCTTTCCGTTGCTCTCCCTCTCTATTGTTCTGGCTAGCACTGCAGTGGCAAATCTCCTTACAAACAATAACATACTGCAGGCAGATTCCATTTCCTCCTGGTCCAGCTGATCCGCAGCTGTGGTGGCCGCCATCTTTACATACTGTCTGGTTCATACTTGTTGTGTAGTAGCCGAATGCAATTAGTCTCTTCTCATTTCTCAGAATCTTAAAAAAATGGATACCAGATTATCCAGCAATGAAATTTATAAATAAAATGATGTCAGTGTAAAGTGAGCATATCAGCTGAGCATGGACTTTGACGCGCCTGTTGTTTTCCAGTATAAATATTGACCTTGGGTCTCACCCAGAAAACAAGCCTCTTGAACTCAAGTGTTGTGCAAACTTTTCCTAAACCTCAACAGACCTGCTAACCCACATTAGAATGTGTCAATCCTTGGAACCCTTCAACCATTACATGGATAACCCTCTCAGGTGAACAAAGAATGAAAAATTCTAACTCTGATGCCTTATAGGAATCGAACGGGGACAGCTCTTAACAGAATGTGCATGCATTCACAGAGGACACATATGTACAAGACCATGCAGGCATCCCTCTTGGGTGTTTAGAACTGCATCTATCCACTTTTGCTGATTAGTGCAGGGCTGCACCCAGGTCAGATTTTGTCCGTTTGATGACTTTTTTTTTTCCAGTTCAGCGCCACAGCAAATTTGTATATCAGCCTACAACTCCCATTTTTAACTCTGAGTTACTCTGAGTTCAATCAGATTACAACAAGCACAGACGTTACGACATTCCAGGATGCTGCTATCTTTATTTTTCAAGTTGAGTCACTGTAGTCAACTATATCTGTAACAGTTAAAATATATGGTTGAGCTCCTTCCTATACATTTAACTGTATCATTCACCAGGTGAGGGATTTATGCCAAACGCAGCTGAAACTTTAGGGGCAGCTCAGCTCACAGCCGCTGAAGCTCCATCAAAGAGCCCAAACAGTGTCCTATTCAGAGTCCATTTGTTTTGAAGAGGAGGAGACCTCTGCATATATTTAAGCTTGTTTGTTAAAATATTGTGACTACATTATTCTGTGTATGACAGCTAAAAAAGAATGTGAATTTCATAAAAAAATAAAAATAATAATTAATGTAAGGTCTTCTCAACAAGAATTCTCATTGCTGACTTACAGGGGGAAAGCCCTAGTTGGTCGTAAACATTTGAACTCAAATACATCACTGGCATGTTTGTCAGACATCTTTCCATGCTGTACAGGTGAGAATACTAGGGATGCAATAATTCAAAATGTAATATTGAACCGCTCGGTATGCCATCACAGTTCAATACATACCTGAATTGCGGTTTTGCGTACCACTAAATTCCATGCATTGTATTTCTCTCAGAATTGGTTCTGTTTGTGCGTGCCCGTGAGTCCAAGCGCCGGGATAAGTAAACCCCTGCCCCCGAGTTAATATCAAATCACTATAAGCTAAAGTTGGGGGAAGCCGCCATCACTGGTGTCAGATTACACACATTACTCTTAAGCAAGCAGTGAGGAGAGGCAGCAGTATGAGGAAGCGTCTTTCAAATCGGTGGGTTGGGGACATTTCGGTTTTAGCGTTGAGTATATTGACAAAGTATCGGAAAACGGTCAACAAAAAAGTAACTGTCTGCAAACATTGTTTCATACACGTCACCTACTCAAATGGTAACATTTAGTTTGTCCACGTTTACAACAACAGACTACAGCAGGCTGTAACGTGAAACTGCTGACTGTTAAACACGCAGCAACCAGCTGAAAGCAGTGAGAGTTAACAGAGAAAAGACGAAGCAGCGCTTAAGCAAAGTGACCATACCAGTGATATCAACATTTTACAACCCATTTCTGTGTGAAAGTCTGTGAAAAATAAATATCTATTTTAAATAATGAAATGTCTTCCTATTTGTACAGCAGGTCTACATTGGCACAATTTCAATGCTGCCTTCTTTTCACTGAGACTATACACCAATAGACACCACAAATTTGTATAAATGGAAAAGTTGTTTTGCTTAAAAGTAAAATAAATAAATTGTTAAAAAAAATATTTTTTTTTTTCCATAACCTTTCACTGTTCTTTTAGAATTTGCATAAAGCCAGGGCTGTCAGAACCAAACTGAGGTATTGAACTGTAGCTGATTGTATTGTAGCATCCCTAGAACATACATATTTAGATTGTCTGCTCAGCAGTGGTTTCAGTTTCCCACAGTTTGAAGCCGATGTCTGCAAGGATGTGAAATCTGATCACATGTGGTCACTAGAGACACACTTTGAGATTCATTCTCATATCAGGAAGAAATTGCCACCCATGTGAAACAAGACACAATTGGAATTTACAGGATCATAAGGCTGGATATGAAGTCCAGGATTAAACTGAATAGATGCCACAGGAAGATGAGGGGGCGAGAAACATGCCAAATGTGTGTTACAGAGGCCTTGCAGCAGTTAGCCTCGTCCAGCTCCAGGAAAACCTGGCTCTTGGGTTCCAAGCCGGGATCTGGCAGTCAGCTGGAAAATGAGGACACTGCAGAGATGCAGCCCTAGAAATAAAACACACACACACACACACACACACACACACACACACACACACACACAAAACTACACTGTCTCCCTGTATCAGCCCAGCTCAGGGGCACGTGTGCATCCGTGTCTATGTTTGTGTTGCGTTATGAACCAAGTGTGTGTGTACTTATACACTGTATGTAGGTTATATGTCTAAGTGCATGATTCATGTGTGTCGGCTGGGATCCAATGCTCTGGTCAAGAGTAAAAATGCTCAGTCAGCCTCACCATTACCTCTTGGTGAAGACAAAAGACAATTTAGACAGGGCAAAAGTCATTGAGTGGTATATGAGGCAACCAAAACATTTAGATACCAGACCATGTACAGACAGAGATGAATTTGCGATTTTCGCAGCCCTATTTCATACACTAATTAGATGAGAAGTTTTGACCGTGTTAACTAATTTTTTGTTTAAAAAATATACATGTTTACTCCACTTATAGACAGTGTTTGACGCTCTGTTAATTACCAAATTAAGCATCAGAATCATTTAGGGCCTCATAGCACTGGGGGACATCCCTGAGGACCCTGATGTCATGTTTTATAACTCTCGGTCAATTGACTTTGTGCTAAACCTCTTTGTATTATTCTTTTCGAGGCCTATTAAGCCCACAATTTAAAAGAAGCTGTAATGGCTCCATGCGCACATATTTAAACCAATGGTGGCTTAATAAATCAAAAACACCACATACACATAGACACACACACATATACTGTAGACCATTATAGCAGCTTAATCTGTGCATGTGAGAGTGTTGAAGATTATTCTTGCATAAGATGTGCTAAAAGACAGAGTGCCCACATCTGGCTGGTACTAATAAAGGAAACTTTACCTCATTAAAGCACACTGGTTAATTATAAGCCTACCTGATGCCATTAATTTTTACCCAAGCCAAGGGCTTTGTTGTTTGCCAGCAGGCAGACAGTGATTTAAAAAGACATTGCTATGATTGAGTAGAGTATGCACTTAAAACACTTTTCAAACCACTTCAGACTGCAATGTGCACTTAGTTAGACACACAAACACATACACACACAAGCTGACACCCTAGCAACAAGATTCACAAATATAGTGAATCAGTAAAACTGAGAGTTGAACCTGGGTTAAGGTGAAATGTCAGAACATTTTGTGTAACATTACTTGTTGAAAAAAAGGTGTTTTAGGGCTTGACCCAAGCAAAAATGTCTCTGGTCAACTAGCAGTGGTTATATATCTTACAAGAACATTTAAAAATTGGGCCCGTTAGCAACAACATTAACTGAAAAAAAGCAATAATGATTCTGAATATGTCAGAGCAACCAGCAAAGAGACCAAACATTTTTCTTCTGACACAGTATAACATAGTCCCTCTCCCATCTCATGAACCTGGCACCAAATAAAGTGTATCATAGAACTGAACTTTCATTTATCATTGCTTTCTTTTAGCTGATTAAGTCATCTTTAGCCTTGCACATGTATGTGCGAACTATCTTTTAAAGCTCAAGCACACTTTGCAGTTAATAACTTTAGTCAGATGTTGTGGTAACTTATAAAGGCTTACTTTACTCAGAGCAGTGAACAAACTCTACTGCCCAATACGAAACCACTTAACTTGTATACCTGAGATAATCTGTACTCTTTGTTTGGCTGCCGACTACTTTAACTAACAACCCAGGGACAGCATGTGTACACTGTGTCTCCGGTACATCCTGCTTGTTTCCAGACTGACTGGCCGAGACCCACCTTTTCAAGCAGTCTTAGTCCGATTGTTTGGTCTACACTAGGATTCGATTGACAGCTTTCACACCAGCGCAAACTAACCAGACTGACTTGGCAAACAAACTTGAGTTGTTTTAACCAAACCAAACAGGTTAGTAGTGAAAGCGCCCTGAGAGGTTTTTTTTTTATCCTGTGAATAACAGGAGAACTTGAACAACTTTTCAACACTTGGGTTGACTCTTTAGGGGCAGCTCTAAATGTGTGTCTTATAGAACTCAACAGTGACCGCCCACTTTTTTTGGCCTGCTAGTGAAACCATCCGTTTGCATTCGGAGCCGAGGGGCGGGAGCCAAACATTGCCATGGTAACAGCAAGCTCAACCAATCGGAGACGTCGCTGTGACACTCTATGGCTCATGGGTAGTGTAGTTATTTTCCCTGATATCGCGAATAAACCACATTTTTTCTTAAAATGAGGTTGATATCATACAAACTTGTATCTTCCACAGGAGCATATAACATCGTTTCACACACAGGTAGCTTGTGGTACATGACATTATGGCTAATTATCAAATGGAGAAAATTAATGGACTTTTTACTTTCGGAACCACACAGCTTCCTTTCTATTATTCTATTTTAAGTAAGTGCAACAAATGCATCTATAACAGCTCGGGTAAAGCTGTACTCTTTGTACTAGTTAATTTTCTGTAAAACTGACCAAGAGAAAAAAAATACCTGGTTGTCAACTGTGGAGTCAACACCTCAGCTGATTTTGACTGTAATGTGTGTTTGTGAAAGACAGTGAGTCACAAAAGGGAGGTGACTGTGAGTGGTTGGACAGAGTCCTCGCCTCTTGTCGCTTTGGAGAACATGAATCAGCTCTCAGAAATAATCTTTCTAAATATATAAAGGTGCTTTAAAAACGTGGATCAGATGAATGATTATAACACAACTAGCAAAGAACAACTATGAACATATCCTCCAATAAAATAACCATATATATGCATAATAATCAAATAAATAAAAGAGGGAGTTTAGTGATTACATGTTGCACAATGTAAGCAACAAATTAGCTCAGGGTTTATAATGTAAGCTGTACAGAGCTGTAAACAACTTCAATACTGTACTATTCGCACCTTTAACCACCTTGTTTCAGTTATTTCCTGGGATTGCGAATCAGCAGTACAATAAGGCTCACGTTAACCAGAAAGACCACATTAAAGCTAAACAAGTTTGTCAGCTGATACTCAGTTGAAACTAGTGGACAGAACTAAAGTCTGTGTCCGATTTATCAGTGTTTGAAGCAAATAATGTATGAAATCTGATTTCCACACACGCTTCTGTAAATGACAACCATGTCTGAACATCTCTGATCATGTAAGCCAAAGTGCAGTCACTTGTTTTTGACACCTAACCAACTTAACATGTGAATATACGGTATTAATCCTTCATCCATTGTTTTATCTGTCACAGGTCCACTATGATGATATAAGATCATATCAAAGGCTTATTTTAAACAATAGGTTATCTAAATCGAGTAAAAAAATCAAACTTAAATATGGTTGGATAGAACAAGTTAAAATGACAAACTGACCATTCTTCGAAAACAAACTTTTCTTGGGACTCTAAAATACTTCTACATAGCCATTATTTTCCTAAGAGGACAGTATCAAAGCACACACAACACACTGGTCTGCTGATATTATCTCAGCTGTGTCATTATCTACCTTGCTGGATGGAAACAGTGACACAGACATGCCATGGGAATTTGTAAATTAAAGGCATTATAAATAGATCACTGTTTTACATTTTGTATCAATGACCTTGCTGATATTGAGTATTAAACACCTGTTTGGATCCTGATAACATACTCAAGAACTAGAAATGTTTTTATTTCAAACGTACTCATTAAGGATGAACTGTCAGGATACACAAGTCACTTCCTTGTATTATTTATAGAGACATGAATACTACATTCACTGGAATAGCAGCTGATTTATCCTCCCTTGTAAAATACAGCATAAAGGCACCTGGCTCACAGCTGAATATTAATAAATCTTGTCAAAAGATGCAGTAAGACAGCGTCTCCTCACCAGCAGGTAGGAACATGTTCTGTTATCCATACATTTAAGATGTAGACAGAACGTACAGATAGTAAGTACAAAGACACTCCAGCAGACACGAGTATTTCAGTGAGAGATGAGCTTCCAGCACTCCACACTGATCTCTCAATTTATCTTGAAAACGCATGCTTCCTGAGAGCTGAAAATGGCTATTAATCTTATTGTGGCACACGTACAAATCACTTTGCTCCTCAAGACATTACATTTGGACCTTAGTGTGTCCTGTTTAACTTCAACCATTTGCACTGGTTAAAAAAAAAAGACTTCCTTCTTAGAAGTTCATTGGCTGCAATATAAACAGCTGCCCTAAACTTAATCTACATAAAGGTACTTTGGTATGAGCTTGAGCCCCATATGCAGGTTTAAACTAATCACTCAAACTGCCACCAACAAGGATTTTATGGTTTAAAGTGAAGCCAAACACCAAGGAAAAATGTCACTATATGCAACCAAAATTCACTTCCTGTCTTTACATGTGCTCAGCCGCACGCTCCATTGGCTGGGCCCAGCCCTGCTTTACTGGAATGCAGCTGACAGACAGACTAGCCTCTATAGCACAGTGTCTTCACAGAGGGATTTTATAGAAGGAGACTGACAGGTAAAAGGTATTCATCATCGGCTGAGAATACCAATGTAGCTGCTGCAGTCACCTGAGCTAACCTAGCACACGATAAAAATCCCCAGCCAATGTGGCCTTACGAAAAACCAGGAGGGCAGTGTGTGTGTGTGTGTGTGTGTGTGTGTGTGTGGGTGTGCCCCAGAGAAGGAAAAGGGGAGGTTGTTTTGGCATGTTTGAAGGGGCGAGCGCTGATGCGGAATGGCAGCAAAGACAGACGGCAGGCTACTCTCCTGTGCTCAGTTCAGAGCAGGGAGACACAGCAGGCCTCCGACAGAGCACATTTTATGGGAGTGTCTGTCTGCTGGAATGCACTCTTCCTCTGCTTGCGGCCAGATTCCACCGCTCATCCAGGCTGTTCTTGTGGCAATTTGATTCTCATCAATACCAGCCTTCCAACATGACTAGCAATTCTAAGATCGGCAGGCTTTGAGCATGAAAATGGCCTTTGAGCTAAATCAATTCCAGTCCGGAGCACTTTGGGAAAACATTAGTCATGGTGCAGCCAAGTATACATCCATGCAGCTGAGCAGTAATGCATCCAATCAAGAGCTGATGTTACTTTCGATAATGTGCTTGGTGCACTCTTTCCCCACCTCCCCCTTATGTCACCCCAAACAGATAAGCAGGTCTCGACAGGGATTGATTTTCAGTAGACGTCCATTAGACAAATTATCTACTTGCCTCAAGTCCTGCTTTGGTTAAAGAAAATACATAAACATCGCTATGCATTTACCAAACACTGTAGACCCCCAAGTAAGTGATCTGTTGGACATGTTTGCTACTCCTACATGTACCTGAGCACAGCGGCTTTTCATAATGAAATAACCAGCAGATGATCAGCATCTTTAACTCTTGGAAACTCAAGAGGGGTCACCACATTAAGCTTATTTGGCTCAATGTGTTGCTCCTGTGCGAATAAGTGATCTCAGCAGAGTCAATATGGGTAAAATTGACGAGATTACAACCCTGGCTGCTGAGATTAGGTTACTGGCTGGAAACTAATCGAGCTGGCTCCACAAATCATACCTGACTTGGATTATCAACTGAATTGGACACAGACACGTTACAAATCAAATCCACGCTTGCTGCCCCAAGCAGTAAATGGCACAAAAAAAAGGCTTTGTTATAATGAAACATATAGTTCTGGAAAGTACCACAGAGATCATGTATCGTTTCGTATTTGTAAGGTAAACCCCCCCTGCGAGTTCGTTAAAGGTTATAGGCGTTAGCGGACGTCATTATTCAAAGCAGAGGTGCCAGCCAGGCCCAAACCAAGCTCGTCTAACGGAAGCACTGTTCCGCGCTGGTTTACGATATAAATCGATATTACAGCCTCCAGCCATTGCCTCGATAAAAAACATACACATTCAAGGTTTCCTAAATTGGCCCCAACAGTTCTCAAATATGCCGTAATATCATAACTGGGTCCCAGTGCCTCTTCCAGACGCTGAGCTAGCCGCTAGCTTGCCTCGCTATGCGAAATACCTGTCCTGTTGGGGTGTTCAAGTCATTCACAAAAAAAAAAAAAAAAAATGTGAAGGGTGTCATTTTCTACCAGAGCAGAAATGAGAGCAGTCAGGCTACAGTGAAAAGGAGGTGTATCAAAGACTATTTTTTACAAAGAAAAACACGAAGGAATACCGTTTTTTTTTCTCGTGTTCTTACCTTGTCCAGACAATTCACTTTTTCCGTGGGGTAAACGACTAGATTACATCTGCCACACAACGGATTCATGTTGGAGGAATGCTCTCTAGCTAGTTAGCACGGAAACCGCCGATGATTTCTGTTTGTAGCCGTGTGCTGTCGGGTACACACTTTAAAAAAACACAACTAGCTACAGTGAATGATTGTGATCGGTATAAGAGACCAACGCTAATCTTGTTGTAAGAAGCTAAATCCAGGAGGTTGTTGTTGTCGTTGTAGGCGCACAGCTGGCTGTCAGTCCACTAACCAGACACGGAAAGCGCGCGTCCGCTTCCCTCCCCTCCCCTCCCCTCCCCCCCCTCCTCCTCCTCTCTCTCTCCCTCCCCCTCCCTTCCTTCCTCAGCAGCGCGTGCTCGAGCAGAAAGGGAAGAAGCAGTGTGGGAGGTTCAACATTTGGGAAGTAGGTTTTTTTTTAAATTATTATTTGAACTACATCTAGACATTTTACACATTTAACAGAACCGCCATTACTTGTGTCTTGCTTGAAAATGAAAATCTTTGTATCACTGTGAAAGAAATTGATTTCGATCTGTGAGCAGCATGTGCAAAACATCCGTCCTCTTCCCATCTGCGCTTGCATAGCAAACTCATGCGATCATCTTGATAGTGGCAGGTTTGTAAGGGGGTTTACCAATCCAGTGATCACATTTTACACATCTGCCACGTTCACTGCGTGCCCTATTTGACTTCAGGAGAATACATTTGGTTAGGAGGACACCTGCTGACCAAAGAGCAGTACTGTATCCTCTTGTGTATATTTTTTCTTTTGAGGATTTTCTCTTGATTTTGGCATTAATTTTTTTGTGAAATGTCCTCCTTTTTTTCTGTACAGAATTAATATTGAACCAAAAGCCTAAGCTTTGTAAGCTGCTGCATTGAAACAGTGTAGCCTATATGTTGTTGTAAAAGAGAAAGTGGAAACTTGAAATAATTAAAATCACAAGTTTAGGGTTGTAAGCCTTGTGGAATTTATTGCACACTTTATTGCAGTCAAATTTGAATACAGTTTAATGAGACAGAAATATACATTTCTACTGAAATCATTCAATATAAAACAAGTGTCATTATCTAGCTAAACTGATGCAACAATTCATCTTTTAGAAAAGGAGTCGTGAACAGTGTGGGAAAAAAAACATAAACAGTATGTAAAGTTGAATTGTAATGGGAATGTAACTTTGAAAAATAAATGAAATGAAGAATGCTAATATCAGGTTTCTATTTCATTTCCATCAATGTACTCAACACGGCCCGGCTTCAACAATGCAGTCTTTTTCATGACCGTCTCCTTCTACTTCTGTGTAACCAGGTTGTGGCTTTTGAAACTTCAAAGAAGGCCAGTAGTTCTTGCGTCTCTAAAAAAACACATACAGATTAGGTTTGATGTTGGAATTGCAAAAGCACTCCTTGCTCCTTTCAGCGCAGGTGTGCGGATGTGAAGCGTGCGTTTAGTGCTCACCTGAATTAGGTAAAGTGGCGATGCAGCAGTGGGATGATAGTTGATGTAAAGAGCCAAAAGTATCAGAGCCAAAAGTAACACCAGTGCAGCTGCTATGCCAGCTATCAGTCCTGTGTTAGCCAACACGTGGCTCTTGGTTGAAGAATCTGTCCTTACATCTGTATTAGAGAGAAAGCCCCATAGTTGTAACCATTCATAAAGCTCAGCTAAGATTGTTTTCTCAAATGTCAACTCACCATTCCCTGTCTTGAATATATGACGTTTGGTCTCATCTGAGAGAAGAAGGTGAGCAGTTATGTTCTGCTTATTTCATGGCAGAATGTGTTTAAATTTTAATAAACGAATGTGGTTAAATAACAAATACATTGTGCCAACAAATCAGCCTCACCATCACTTATACAGCCTTTTTGTAAGGGAGTCATGGGGGTCCCATCCTCGATCTCTGGTATGATAGATGAACCAGGGGAGCTGTCCGCCCTGGAGTAATCTTCACAGGTTGCATCTTTGCTCTGCCCATAAACAAACCATGAGTCTCAAAAACAGCAAATCAGCAGGTTTTCATTGAATCTTGATGCCCAGCTGCTATACCTCTTCTGAACAGGCATAGTCCAACCATTCTTGTCTGTGTCTGTCCATGCCATCTGAACACCTAAAACTCAAAACATGTATATTTATAAAGGTCGAAATTGCTCTGTCAACATCTGGGCTAGGCTAATTTCACACTCACCTCTGGAGTACATTGCACCAGCTGCAGCCAGAGGTTTGGTCTGACGAGAGGCAGAGCTCACAGCTTTCATGTTGCAGGCAGGCTGGACAGATAGAGAGAAAGAAACTTAGTTTTATTGTTTGAGTGTAGTGTAACGTGTCCTTCAATATGTTTCCAGTGATGAGGATTAATAGATATCACTTACTAGGCAGTGCAGTGAACTCAACAGCAGAGTAGCTGGTGATTTTTGTTGTGTCAACATCAACCCGATGGTATTCATAAATCTTCTGTCGTTCGCCTTCTGTGTAAGAAACATCACAGGATTAAATACCTGGATGTTTTAATAAGACTCTTATATACTCTAAACACATCCATGGACAGGCATACGCATTCTTTCTGACCTGGGGATTGCAGAGAAGCTGTTGTGACCATGAAGGCATCAGACAAACCCGCCTTCACAGGATGCTCAACTGAACTGATGACATCTAACGACAGAGGAATCTGGCAACAAGAAGAATGATATAAGGAAGACAGCTGGGTTTAAAATGGATTATATGAGCAGAGAGCAGGGGTGTTCCTCACATCTCGATAGCTGAACGTGATGGCTCCTGTCTTGTGAAGAGCGGCCTGAAATGTAAAGGCTCCTGCTGACTCTTTTCCTGGGAGTCTGACCCTTTCCCACTGGACTACAAACACCTCACCTACAGACAAGGGAAGTCAAACAGTTGTTAGACAAGACTTAATCTAAGGAACAAGGCCATGCTTACACATTGTTTAGCAACGTACCATTGTCCAGGTATTGCACAGTGGAGTCTTTGGAGTAGCTGGGGTCAAAATTGCCCATTAGAGGGGCGATGTACTGTGTTGCAGTCAGCATACGGTGAGTAATGTCCCCTGTGAAGATGAACCCTGATGGTAAAAAAAACCAAAAAACATTAAAGATGTTAGTGTAACTTGTTACCTTGCAAAACAAAATCTCCTCTGCTCTGAACACATGTAGTTAAGGTCATTTGAACATCTGTTAGAAAAAGGAAATGTACCTCCTGTTGCTATGGTAATCTGCCTCAGGTAATGTCCGTAAAAAGGAAAAGCAAACGACAGGGCAACCCTCTGCAAAGAGAGGAGATAGAACAGATAGAGAGAGAAGGTGATGTTTAAATATGGAAAATCCGTAATTAACAGATGAAAGCTTCTTGTTCCGATATAATGTTTGTATTGTATATAATATATGCATCCTAATAAGCTCTTTGTATCACACTGACATTAATAAAGAAGCTGTAAATGTGTATTTGTCTTAGAAAATAAATGTGTGCATTATAAGGTTTCTCTTCATACAATCATAACTCTTGCTCTTCTAGTTTCTCCATCACCTGTATATGAAGGCTTTAAAGCTATAAATAATGAACATTTCACACTAAGTCAAACCTTATTTTTGAACACTTGACATTGAAAGCATTTACATGTGGCCGCCTGTATTTGTTTGGAAGAGGTGGAGTCTGCCAGTGGACCAATCACTTTAACTAAATACCTTTACAAACAATGATTTTGTAGCGCCACGCCTCACTCGGTGAGTATATTTTGTCATGGTCTTTGTCATAATGAGGGGGCACCCGGATTTGAACCGGGGACCTCTTGATCTGCAGTCAAATGCTCTACCACTGAGCTATACCCCCTGACAATAGTGTCCTGTGAGAAGGACTTTTTCAAACCAGCAGTCTCTGCCTTAGCTGTTCCTGTTTCCTGATACTAGTTTCTTTTTTTTTCTTTTTTTAAATCTCAGTATACAGTCTGATGTAACTCTTCTGCAACCATCTAGATACAACATGGGCACTACTTTGTTTTGTAGGGGTGGGTCATTGTGGAAAACAGATATTCTGCAAAAGGGAACCACAACAACATGAATAACTATCAAAATTTACATGATCAGCCTCAGGACAAAGATGAAGTTAACTAAATGAAAACAGACCCTGCCTAAATTTAAACCGCACTGGATTATGTCAAGTGTGGTTTAAGACTCAACAAAATATACAAATGAACACTGTCTCTTTATTTCCAAAACCTCAGGGCTCTTTTCCCTTCCTTTTATAATGTGATGTTGCTGTTGCCTCACCAACTGTGTAACCTGGGTTGGAAGTTTCTGTGATGCCAAATCCCACAGTATCCATTTTGATAATCCTTGGTTTCTCAGAGTACTGGTGTTTTCCTTTCCTGTGCTTGTTTCATTACATCTCTCCATGTTAAAGTGAGCTCTGTGAATTGTCCAGATGTTAACCAGTAAAGGTCAAGGTAAAGGTCTTTCAATGTGCTGGAACCCTCTGGCAAGTCTAACCAGAATACCTAAAACAACAACTCCACATCCAACTGCACACAGAGCAACAACTACAAGGCACACAGACTTGGACAGGGGACATTTTAGTCTCCATTCAACATCCTGAGCTAACCCCTGTGATCATCCTGTTTCTGTATTTATTCATACTTGTGTAAATTACTAAATGGATGTAAATATGTCTTACTGATTTTCCCATATAATAACACAGTGTATCACTTCTGTACTCACTATAGTTTCTTAATACTGACACACAACACCACTGTAAAAAGTGAGGATTCCAACTTTCGTTTAATAAATAAGTCAGTGAGTTTGAATTGGATAAGCACGCGCTGAATGCTTTATATAGGGGGAAACCTTGCTTTCAATTGATGGCCTTGTATATAACCATATGAATGAAACATTTCTAAATGTCTTCTAAAGAGTACAGCACATATAAGTTAACTCAGGCTTGACTTTAATCCAACTTGTTATTCAATGAAGAAACATCTCAGTTGGTTTATTTTCGATTTGTTTACAAAGATGGTTTTTGAGATGTTGGCATGGCACATATAGCATGACAATGGGATTTAAACTAAGGGTTGCTTAAACTCTAGTTGCTAAAGAAAAAAGTGATTTGTTTTGTATGTGAGACTCACCGCAGCCTGTTTGTATGAATTAGACAGAATGCCATGGACTCTAACTTGGCCATGTCGGACATCACTCATATCCACCCATAGGTCCTTCGTGCGCTGGTCCTGTGGGCCGTAGCTGCGCCATGTGTAATATTTACCAGAATCCTCCTTCCAGACAGAAAAACACAGAAAATTACTGGTTGTAATGATGTGACTGTGTTCAGTGTGTCACACTGACATCAATAGTTCTCTCTGCTTGTGGTTAAATAATATAATGTCATAATGTTCTCCAAGTGGGTGAAAAAGAGAGAATTTTCCAAAAGAGTGCTGTGTTTAACATCAACTATAATAAATAGAAAAAAGGTAGAATCAGTAAACGCCATTACTGTAAAGACAACCACTGTGGTGCAACCCTCACCACTACACGTGTCAAGTTGTTTGGCAGGGTGTCGATGGTGAGTTCTCCACCCAGGACCGCCCGGCTTATCCTAGCCTGGCCTGAAGATGACCTCTGAGGTCTGTAAGGAAGACTGTCCTCTCTGGTCAACTCTCCTCGCCGCTGTGAGATCACATTGTACCATTTGTCTGTCCAAAATAATAAATGTCGGGTTAGCATGTTTTGAGGTAATGATGACAGCATTAAAATCCTCCTTTAAGTCTAAAACTAGTCTTAAACTGATGCATTACACCAAAGCTGTTTACTTCCCCAGCAGCATCAGCAGTACCACACCCTATGATAAAATAGTTCTAAAGAATAATGTTTGAAGATGCAACACAGCTTTCAGTCAATATACAGAAAAAAATGGAAATATCATTTGCTTCAGAAAAAGTCATTATTGGCCTTGTCAGGTAAAGCCTATGTTGAAAGAAGAAGAAGAAAAACAATTCTGTTATAATGCGGTGATGTTGGGAAGGAACTGTCAAACCCAACAATCACTGCAAACCATATTCAGTAAGCAAACTGGGGTAGGTAGACTTTGTTTGAAAGTTTTGGGGGTTTTACTCGACAGCTTGTCTTTATTTTAAACCACAAAACTTGAAGCCACATCTTCCTAGTTTTTGTTTGGAGTTTATTAGAGCACCACACTGATTTCCAACTGACTATGGTAAATGCACATGATAGTACATCTTTACTGCATTTTTTAAATGTGGACCTACAACCCCAGTAATAGTAATAGTAAAGCAGCTGTTAAAATAGTTTTTTTTCCCCACTCTCTTTCCCAATATTTTCTGTCAAAAACCCAAATATAATCTTTAAAAAAGTAAATGTATTCTTTATTTATAGTAGACAACCAATATGCTTAAATATGTTGGCTATCTGAGCTTATCATAGCCAATAAAACACATCTGTCTGTCTGTCTGTCTAATCTAGTCTTTTTGATTGCGCCTGTTTTTTATTTTTTGATTGCGCCTGTTTTTTATTTTTTGATTGCGCCTGTTTTACACACATTACGGAACACGAAAGTGACGTCACGCACCAGCCCGTATATATACACTCCAGACAGCGCCGTTTCTCGACGGAGTGTTTCATCTAACCCTAAATATGGGCGACCTCCTGTCATTGACGTCTGCTGTTTTCGTCTCTTTAGCTTTCAGTGGACGACAGGAGATGTGCCAGGTGTCGCTGGGGGCGATATTTAAATTTAAAAAAAAAAGCCAAGATAATCACTCCGCATGTTCAGTTACCCGTACAGAAACGCCGTGATTGTCGCCGTGGTCAGCTTGGCTGCCGCGAAGAGTTCGTCTCTGCTGCTCCGGTGTCTTCATGTTGGGAGCACACTCTGTTTAATACAGGCTATGGTTGGTCTTACCGACGACTGAACAGATTAAACTGAGCAGGGTGATTCAGCCAGGTCTTTACTTTGCCCGGTTTGAAAGCCCACGCTCAAACACCTGTAAACCTTTTAAGTTTAACCCTGTTAATCTAAACTCCTGTCTGTGCGAAGGGGTTTCCTAAACCATGCTGGAGCTAGCCAAACCTGACAGCTAACAGCAAGCCTGCTACCTGCTGCGGCTCGGCCTCTAAGCTGCTGGGGAAACTCACGAAATACTAAACAAAAAAAGTAATTTGAAATGTTGAAAGTTTGCAGGGTTAACCCGTGAAAGTGCTCACTAACTCTCTTAACTCAACATACTTATTAGGCTACATGATGAGTGTCGTGTTCCTTTTAATCGGATAAACCCCCTGGCTTTTGTTTTAGTCTTCCACACCTGATTCAAATGAATTTAAATGACGAGTAAGTCCCCTTGTGCATTGATATTGCGGGTGAAGATTGAAACTGAACCCTGCCAAGTTACTCACGGTTTGATATAATATGCTTGGGAAATGGCTGGGCTGCAAAATTCTGCCAGAGAAGATTTTCATGCTTTAATTGTATTAAATGCTTAGCAAAATAAAACATCACAGAATGAGAAAACATGACACACTGGCTTTAGTTTATTTCGGCTAAGTGTTGGTGGACTTTCAATAATTCTTTGTGATAAAACTGTTGCTTGGTGTTTGAATGAATGCCCTAGCTTGCCTACCTTGTGAGTTGGAACTATGAAGAGTGCACAGGGAGAAGTTCACTTTGAGATCTGACACACATGACAATTCCCCCTTCAGCCAAATGCACATTAAAACCCATGTCTCCTCTGTTTTTCTGGAAAGAACATGTTAGCAAAGCTTGTTTTTTTTTCAGGTGCTGGACCAAACTGACCTGCCATCTGAGTTTGACTGTCAAAAGATTGCTTTAAATTAATCTATTTTACACATTTTTAAGCCTTAAGACACAAAAAAAAACATATTTGCGTGCAGAAAAACCTCCAACCCCTATTTTACCAGCCCTTCTTAATAAGAAAATTAACAAACATAAACCTCCTTTGAAGTTTTAGGCATTTATAGTTCAAAAATAGTTGAAGCACGAAGGGTGGTTTAACATAAAAAACTGGATCATCCTCAAGATCATGGATATGAAAATTGGCATATTTAGCTTGTAAACAACTTTGCATGGGAACTAGCCAGTGCAGCTTTTCTTCTGCCATGCAATGTTAGTTGACAGACACTTGTTTGATGTCTGCATTTTGTCCTAGGGTAGGGCGTGTGTTGTGCCAAACCCCCTGAGATTAGATTGTGTGGGACATATGCTGGCAAGGCCTGCTTTAAACATCACTCTGCATTTACACTGACATCTTCCAAAGCCATCAAAACTACAATGAGTCAATAAACGAGTTCCTGAAGTGACAACCCAAATGTCCTGACCTCATAGGGAGCATATTGTGTTTGTTCATGTATGTTTCCCTCCACCCTTTGATTCAATTAGGCAGTGCGTCAAAGCATGCGTTGCGCCTCATAAATTAAACCTCGATGTGTGATTACTAAGTGCTGGACCCGCCTTGTCATGGCATCTATGAGGTAAGAGGAGGAATAGTGTGGTGCTTAGTTGTTGAAGGATGCAGTGCAGCAGATAAAAATATTCAGATTTATAAAACTGGGAGGGGTGCAGACACTCGATATGAAGTGGCTTATGATATTACAATATCTGCTCAGATCATCTGTCCTACAGCCAGAAAATATTAACCAAAACAATGAGATAGGAGTCACATTGTCTCGACTGTCAAGTCAAAACTAACAAAAACAGGTTTTCCACTGATCCATTTTTTGAATTTTTCACTGGATTGCAAATCTGCTCCCACTGCTGGGAATTTAAAGTGCTTCCCAAATATCACATTGAATACAGTAACTAGGTTTGCAGTTTCAAATCTCTCTATTTGAAACTTACAATTGACTGCAGACTAAGAAGTTAAAGCTCCCCCTTACTTTCCTTTGTAATATTGAACTTCCAAATTAAAATAACTATCTCTGACATGGCCATATATTTGACCATATTGTATTTTAGTACTATGTACACAATATTATCTTTATCGTAGGAATTTAACAATTATTCAGATGCATCCAAAAAACATCCTGATACCAATGACTCTGAACCCCTGGCCTCATTATTCCAATGAATGAATAATGATATTAATAATAGAAGCTTTGAGAATTTCTTCCCATATAAAAATATATGTTTGGAATCATTCAAATAAAATAAGTTAAGACTTTTAAACGGTGGTTTGATAGCTACAAGTGACAAGTTCAAAATCTCATCTAAACTTAAAGCTAACTGTTGTACTGATTGAATGGTCCATGCAATGCCCATTGATGTAATGCTTCAAATTAAATTCCACCCAAAACCCAGTGAATCAGAACTGGACCTTGACTTTTTTCTCTTGTTTGCCTTTTTGTTTTTTAGGAAAACAACAGGGTGGTTCTTCAAGTGGAAGATAACGCCTAAGGACCAAGCCTCAGTGTTTTCTACACTGGCGTAGAAATGGTGTTAGTGAGTCAGAAAGTGATTCAAATGTTAGTTGGTTAAAACAGCCCATGGTCAAGAACACTGCAGCTAAGTTTTTTGCAGTAGAAATATATACTGTTGCAGGTGGAGACTTCCTTGAGGAAGTCCTTTAAGTCAATAAGATGGTGCAGCAGATGACATGACACAGGGGCCAGTTTTTTTTTAATATAGGCAATGAAAGGGCAGATGTTTTGGACAGAAAACTGACCTCTGCCCACTCTTTTAGGAGCTACCAAACCACGACGTTTAGTGTCCTTTTTTTGTGAGCGGTCAGCTCCGAGCAGTCTGAGAGAACACACCCTTCCTGAGCAGAGGCTGGAGGAGCTGGCATGCACTCGCCAACATCACCCACAATCAACATGTCATTTCAAGGCTGAAATGCAGATGTGCAAATCTTTAGCTCCATTCCGCTGAGTAGACTTCATCCATAATAACACCATTTTGGTCGAAAGCGGACATTTTACTCTATAAAAATGTGCATTTGTAATTGATCTCACTCAATGTCCTTCATAGAAGACTGGAGAAGTTGTTTGTGGTGAAAACCTTGTATTGTACCATGTATTTTGGCGAGTAAAGATGCAGCTGACACACTAAAAAGAACAAGTAGGATTAATTCGTTGAGAGGAGCCTCCTTTTATAAAAAAAACAACAACTTTAGTCTCGAAGATTTAAAAAAAAAAATGTTTCAACATCCCTATAAGGGGGGAACAAGTAAGGAATGACAAAATAAATTCCACATTTGGTAAACTCTGATTGCCTCTTCTGCATTGTTGAAACCAATTCTCTTGATTGGAGTTTAAAAAAAATTGTTATTCTAAGCCTTTTCTTGTCTGATAAAAGAATTGATGAAGGATGCAAATACTGTTCCAAATGACACCATGATTCAGATAACCAGTCGCTCCGCTGTTGGCAGATGATTGTTTTTTTTGTTCATGCCGGTTTAGTTTTCCTGAAACACAAGTTTTAGTTTAGCAAAATAAGAGTCATCCTGGGATTAACAGACAATAACAACCATCAACGATTCAATCTTACAATCCTTTTCACTCTGTTTCTCATTCTTCCAGTCTATGCTGTCTGGATCCGCTTCAGGCTTTTTTGTTAAGCAAACTTCTCAGCATGGACCAAAGACAGGAGGCCAAACAGGGAGGTCATCGCAGGGCAAACAATTCATTTTCAGCTTGAGGCTCTGTGTTTTTACAGTCTGGGTCAGATGGCGTTGATGGCTCTCCCAGGACCAAAATCATTTCTTAAACCTGAGAGGTAAATAATGTTGAGTGACACGGCAGATAAGAGCAAATTAGGCCCAGGAAAGGATGGTATGCTAGGTCAATGGCAACAACTAACCCCTTTATTATGGAAGCCAAAAGAAATTGCGGGGCAGATATTTGGGATGCAGATTCATCTGTTGCAACCCTCATCAGGAGTACTGCAGGACTGAACTTTTTTTTTCTTTTTTTTTTTAATGAATTACTGGAGGAGTTTGTAGAATGTGACCAGTCAAATTCCTAGGAGCTAGAAATAAATGAAAAAGAATGTCCAAAACACATCTCCTGCAAAACCTTCTACATCCTATCACTTTTTTGAAACAAGCCCTTTGTCAAATAGTATGTAGAAACTGATCAATCCAAAATGTCTTACACAGACAAACCTTACATTTGTGTGCCAGAGTCTAGCATGGAGGCAAGAAGAAAAACAAAGTCTAATTTTAAAACCGAGACATGGCTGTTTGTGGGTTTGTTGTTTAGACCCAGTCGCATGCTTGTGGAAGAGGGCATTTTAATTGTGGATTTTATTATAAACTAGGTCACCCACTGTAGTGCATATGGTGTGCCCATTTGTCGCTCCATAAAGAGGCTTGCTAAAGTTTTGTGGTTTAGGGTGAGTTTAAATATCAACAGTAGCATGCAGCAACCAGAAGAACATTATTTCAAAAGTAAATGGACAGATGGCTGTGCAAATCTTGTGCATGCAAAGCTATAATGGACTGACATAAACCTGAAAAGTTGAGGCATCTTTAAAGAGCAGACGGGATGCAGTGAGAACAGGTGGAAACATTTAAGCAGTGATGGAGGGAAAATAAACACAGCTCACCTGTTTGCTGTTGATCCAAAACTCTTTCCAGCTCAGTTTGGGAGACCCACAGGAGCAGCATCACCAAACATAAAAACATGTTGGGCATCAGAAAGGCAAAAATAAATACACAGATAAATCTTCTCTAATTCTTTCTTCTCTTCTTCTCTTTGCAAAGCAGCGTTCTCTTCAGTCTAAACTCCACCCGTCACTCTCTTCCTTCGCTGTGATTCTCACTCCCTCCACACTGTTTCTAAGCACACCCCTTCTCTCCTCCTCAGTTTGTTACCATGGTGATTACAAAGACACAACGATCAGATGGAGAGAGATTGCAGCAGGCAGACCCTGAAGTTCAGGACAATGAGTTATAGCTTTGTGTTTTCTTACATCATACTTCTCCAGAGGGAATTTAAAGTCCCAAACTCGCTGCTCATCTCCATCCCATTACACTGAGTGATAAAATATGACCATCCTGTAGATGTGTGTATATGGCGCCTCCCTCTGTCCAAAGCATCTGTGAGGACAGTAAATAATCTGACAATGCCAGGCCCCAAACAGTACAAGTTATGATTTATTACACGTTCCATGTCACGTCCATTCATCACTCTTCAAAACATGTTGCCTCTATTCTAACAACAACCACAAACATGGTGCAGGAACGTTTCTTTATTACCGTTTTAATTCCCAAAGCCTCGCTTTTTTTTAATTTTTATGGCAAGTAAAACCGACAGGGAGCGAGTTTAACAAGCCCTGTGGCTGACTCCACCACCTCTCAGTGCCATGGCTTTTATCATTTCTATCTGTTTAGGAGCGAACATGGAATCCCTGGCAGAAAAAATGGCAGCTGAGGGTTTATTGGCCTCACAGCTGGAAAGACAATCAGTACCATGACCCACAATACAGTGCATGAACACAATGTACTGCAGGAGGTGAGGGTTTTCACAAGCAACTGTATACACTGTGGATGAAATTACTTTTATCTTTCATGCTCTCCTTACTTTATTTAAATGCATGTAAAGTTTTACCAAAGACAAGGCTTCAATATTTGTTTGGTTAAAGGAAGAATGTGCAATATTTACAACTATAGTGATGATAAGTGTGGTAGGATGACGTAAAAAAGAAGTTCATTCTTCAGTGTGAAAAAGTTGCTCAACAAAATGACTAATTCTATATTGGGAATTAGTGGAATTAATCCCTTTTTTTAAAATACATTTTCTATTATTTATAAACATAGTGTCATTGGAATTTGGTGCTGAACTGTATCAAGTGAAATAGGAGTTCTTAAAGTATGTTTGTGCACTCCAAGTTTAAAGACGCAGATTGATTCACAAAGGAGGAAACTGTGAGATTCCACACAACTATTCATCTCCAGTTTTCTGGAAAGGTTACATAAAACATTTTGAAAGTTCAACAAGTCAAAGAATGGTAAGGGTTAGTTACATCTCCTCAGCTGGAACATGTTAACCTGAATAACCTGCCTTGATGGAGCAGCAGAACTGACATAGCCAATATTATATCATCATTCACATCTACTCTATAACCCCTGGATTATATTGCAGTTCACGTGGCCAAACTCGTTCATCATTGGAGTAGTGTATGTACGTTTTCCATACCCATACTCACAACTATACAGACTGTTTTCTGTATATTATATCACACTATAGAGAATGCTGCTGTCCTGATTATGACCAGCTGTGGCTTTAGTCACATTATTACTTGATGAATCATTTATTCGCAATCATGAATGCTGACCACCATTGACGCAGTTGATCTTCAGGCCTACATAAAAATGACCCTGGTTGATTTGTTTGCAGTGAATGACATTTTAAAAGATTAGATAGGCCTAGTTTGTACTTTCTACAAACTGAAACAGTAGCAGTAACAACATCAGTCAACTAGCCTATTTCATTAAGAAATATTTCCAATGGATATTAACAGTTGTAATAAGTATCAGAGAATAAAAATACTCAAAGACTAAGTGTATTCAAACTGGACACTTGAGTTAATGTAGATTTTAAACCTCTCCTGTTAGGAGCCATCTTTTTCACTATTCATCTGAAATAAAAACCTGCCTGTCAGCTGCCTTCTTGTTTTGTGTCAACAGCTGATAAGTTGGCAAAACATCATTCTCAGTAGGTTTTGCTAATAGGTAGGTAGACCTACTGAATGTTAACCCCAGTTATTTTCAACAACGATGAAAATACATTAACCAAAACACGTTTTTTTTTGGCCAAACCACGGACGTCTCCTCGAAACCTCTCCGTTTTTTCGAGCTTTGACCAAACCAAACCTCAACCAAAGTCTTACCAAATCATAAAACGACTTAAGATTTCCAGGGTGGGTATGAATCCATTCAGGCTTCAGACCTGACACGTTGTATTTTTTATGTACAGCCAATGCTCTTAATTAATAAAAAGTTGTTCAGAGGAACCTTTGATTCTATTGTAGACCTAAGCCTACAGCAAAGCTTGGTGTAAACATGTGGGCACATTCTCCCTCTAGTGGACAAAAACAACGATGTGCTTTAAAATGATCAAGTCTAGACGACGGTTGTCGACAAAATGCAATACAATGGTAAAATTGTTTCTATAACAAATAGCCTACGCAATGTTACAGTCTGTATGTGACAACAACGTGTCGTGACAACGTTTCTTGCGGGTTTGAATAATTATATTTCTGCCTATTAGGAGCGTGAGGGGGTATAGCTCAGTGGTAGAGCATTTGACTGCAGATCAAGAGGTCCCCGGTTCAAATCCGGATGCCCCCTAATTTTTGTTTTTTGTTTTTGAAAAAAAATCGGTCTTAATTCTCAGGCATTTTAAGAGACATTTACTTGGAAATCATCATGCTTTAAGTGCTATTTGACCTGAGATAAGAGAACCCCTTATTCATTGCTTTAGCATAATTTCAATCCCAGAAGACAAACAGAGGTGTAGCCTTCTACTTTACCAGAGTAGCGGTCTGTTTCTAGAGCTTTTAAAGCTCTATTTCAGAAAAATACTGTTATTATCTTTGTTAAAACAAAGACTTTCACAGCTGAAGAAAATCACACTGCATATTTAAAAAAGAATAATATTTATTTTAAAATAATTACACAATTTACAATTTATACTTTTGAATATGACTCATAGTCCTTAGCAGCTAGCTATTCTCTCTCTCAAGGAAATAGCTGTAATATAGAGTAAATTGTCCAGTGATATTATTTCCTAAATAAATTACTAAACATCTTTAGGTAGCAAAAGTATTCAGTTGTTCATTGTACATAAAATAGAATTCTGTACATCAGCAGTAGTCTTGTGTAGCAACATTGCAGAGTCTCTAAGTTAGAGATGTGTTCTTGTCAGTTGTTGTGCAAAAATTTATTCCAGAGATTTGATACTTGGGAGTTAGAAAACTCCCCTTGTGATTAAGGTTGCAGAAGGAGAAGTTCAGGTGCATCATACTAAAGTTATCATTATACACGTCAATCCAGTAAAACGTGTATCCACACTGGTATCCTGGCTTTGGGTCTTATCCTGGTTTGAATGAAGGTGAGTCCAGATTTCTGACTGTCTCAGTCACTATTTATAGTACCAACAAAACAGTGTTAATGTTCATGTTTACTAAACTTTGACACCTAACTCGTATTCTCCACTCTCCAAAACCCCAATCATGGCCAGAATACCAGTGCACTTGTACATTTCCTCCATAAGTTCAAAGTAAAATGTGGTCTTACCTGTCAGGTGAGATATTTAACTGAAACATTGTACACCTCTGCACTTAATTAAACCTAAATGTACACAAAATACTTCCTAACTTTGCAGCAATTTAAACCACAACTGTGAAAGCAAGTTGTATTTAACACTTCAGAAATCTACAACCTGACTCTGAATTACTGACATTGGGTGTGTTAACTCGCTGTAAGGTCATCCATGTTACTCTGATGCTCTGGTAGCTCCTTGCAGACTCTCACATCGCTTGTTTGGGAAGTACTGAAGGTGTGGGGCGAGGTAGGCTCTGTCACAGACCCCCATGTCTGCCCAAAGCAATGTCACTAACGCATAGCGCCTTGTAGGTGGGCTCAGTTTGAGGAAGTTTGTTCCACTGCAGTGTTGTCTAGTTTGCGACAACCCGTGACTTCATCCAGTCTAGACTGGCAGGTAGACTGGGAGTGAAGAGAAAAAAAAGTTTGTTAGTCATTTATAAGAACTGACTCATACTCAACATAAAGAGAAAGTGTGGGGTGTGTTAGGACTCACCCCTCTCCCGTGAGGGCACAGCAGGCTTGAACATGCCAGGAGTGCGTTGTGATGGAGTCGAGCGTGAGGAACTGGGAGATCTCAGACGCCGTCATGGAGCCCTTCACGTCCTGTTTGTTGGCCAAAATGAGAACTGCTGCATTTTGTAGGTCCTGTGTCGAAAAAACAAGAGAAGCTAGGTTACAGATTCAAGCTGAAATATTTCCATTGGAAACCACCTCAAAAAAATCTCTGTGTCACCTTAGAGAAACGAGAACAGCAACGTCAGCGAAACATTCAGAAACATTCAGAAACAACATAACAACACGCTGACTCACACAGTCGAAAGCTGAAACTTCCTCATCTATATTCGTCATGTGGTTATTAGCTATGGTGCAATAATTGTACTGTCAGCGGGAGTGTATCTCACATTATGGAAACATGAATAGCACAATTGGGCAGATGAACTGAATACCAAATTAGTTTTAAACAAGGGTGTATTCAAATGGATCTATTTAAATCTGCTGTCTCGATTTCACGCCCTGGTTTAACTCATACCATGAATACTACTTTAACCTGATATTATGTAAGGAGTGAAAAAAATACCTCATGTGAGAGCATTCGGTGCAGCTCGTCTTTAGTGACAGTGAGGCGTTCGCGGTCCGTGCTATCCACAACCAGAATGACAATCTGAAAGAGCCACAACAAAAAAAAAAAACAATTATTAGAACAAATCAACACATATCTCAGGGCCTGTGTTATCAGGGGCTGATTAAATGATTTGATGATGCCTTGCGGACATAGGTAAGACATTTGAAATGATTATTTAACCCTGACAGTAGACTTTAAACTTTATCAATGCAGGGCAGGTGAAATAAAAGGCCAATGTGGGTTAATGTGCAGAAACCTATAAACTTCGAATGCTTTCTGTTTCTGTCTTCACTCTTGAATGTCATAACTATCAGTATAAACCATCATTTTTATATTTGATTTGAGATCATCCTCCTCAGAAAAGAGAGATTTGCTGCATCAAGAATCAGGAAAATCAGTTCAATGACAACTTGAATGTGCAGACTTTTCCAGTGAATTCTTAATTTGTAGAATCAGATTGAGTATCTGATTCGTTCAGCTGTACATAAAGTTAAAAAGCGACGCTGATCCGTACCTCTGTGTTGAAGTAGTAGGAGTACCAGCTGGCTCGAAGGCTGTCCTGCCCGCCGATATCCCAAACTAAGAAGTGTGTGTTACTGACGATGATCTCCTCCACGTTACTGCCGATGGTGGGTGATGTGTGGACTGCCTCCTTCGTCAGACTGTTTGTGTTAGAAGGACACATAAGAAACATTTAAATCTGCAGTGAAGATACCAGTAGTTGAAAGGCCTTATTGTTGCCCCTTAAAGTCACTCACAACTGATAGAGGATTGTTGTCTTTCCTGCGTTGTCCAAACCCACAACGACCACTTTGTGCTCTGCAGGAAAGAGTACCAAAAACAAGTTTTTTAGGTTCTTTCCGCATGAACACAATTTAAATAAGAGTTGCATAACTTTCTTTGAGTGCCTTGCAACGCAAAAGTACACACAGATAAGATAAAGAGGAGAGGACTGAGATATGCTGAGCAGAGCGACAGTGAGGTTATTACATCACAACAACAGAAGTCCAGCAAAAGGTTCAAGTCAGGTCTCTGTACTCACACTCTTACAGTCGATAATAAATCATTGTCAATAGTATCTAATTACAATCTTTGTTAAATAGGCAACTTCTAAAAGTAAAGTTACAGAGTGTTTCACAATGGAGGCAAAAGAAGGAGAGGTTTTGAAAGTGTAAAAACTTCCAGTCAATCCAGTTTTAGACAAAAATAGGAAATAACATTTATTCATAAGTATAACAACAGTTTAAAAAAGAATAACTTCAAGTAAAATGATGAAAGGCACTCTGACAGAAGACGTTTAAAAGGGATTTACTGTTTACCAGTAAGAATAAAATGATTTTTAGTCTACAGCCTATGTTGTGAGAGAGACTTCTTTTGTGACTATTTGTGACAGTTCAGGGATAGAGAGTCAAGTCTTCCGTTTTGTTTTTTCTTAAAATATTTACAAGCTCTGAAATATTTTTTAAGTCGCTAACAACAAAACTATCTAATAATGATAAAGAAAGCTAATCCTACCTCTGTCACCGAACACAGCCAGCATCTTGGTGAGAAGAAATCCCATGTTCAACAAGTGTGTGTGAGCTGAGAGTAGAACAGACGAGCGAGCGAGATGAACTTCAGTGTCTGTGAACACCTGACTGTCACACTCTGTTTCTTAATCTCATATTAGTCTCTCAGCCAGCATAGCGAAAGTGGGCTGGGTTTCGTTAGAAAAAAACAGTCTTTGGTATTTTTCAGCCACGGACAAAGGGAATACTAGTGGTGCGTTCGAGTGCTGCGGGAAATATTTTCGGTATACAGATCGAGGATTTAATCAGGATTGACAACAGAGCACAGTTGGAGTGATAATCTACACTTATCTGTTGGCTGTAGGTACACTTAAATCCTACAACCGTTACTTTCTAAGCAGATGTCTGACAAGAGGAAAGCCCCTGGACCGGAAGGCTGTGTCAATTATATAGTGTCTATTATATATATTATCTATTATACTATTACTATGGTAATAGTGATTTTTGATTGGGCTAGTTGTCTCGTTTGTGATGATTATTACGATGCTATACAATAACAGTTTTTTTTAAATTACAGTCTTTCAAGTTATAGACTTGAAACCTTTATTTGTTATCTTTTTTTGGCCTATGCAGTTTCCCTGTTAATTCTACCTGTAGTCAATCTTCCAGATCTATGCAACTGGCTTTCTACAGTTCAAGACAAATGTATGAAAACAATAAAATAAAAATAATAACACCATTTATAGTGTTGATGAGTAATTTTAAGTAGGCTACACTACAAATCTTACCTGAGTCCTTAAAACTCAAACGTCTGAGTTTAGTCAGTAGCCCTTGAAGGCAACATAGCACTCAGTCTTCCTCCTGTCACACTGACGAAAGGAGTGAACTGATGACGCGATGTATGACACAGACAATCCCGAGTCCATAAATGGAAACGGAAGCAAAACTGCTTTCCTTCCTTATTTTCTGTCTCATTATTATCACGAGATTATCAAACAGAAAGATAAACTGTGCCTGCGGAGAATTCCCCGGACTGCCCCAGTCATTTTCAAGTATCCTACTTACCCTTTCAGTTCCAAGAAGTGCTCTCATAACAACGAACATGACCTCTGTGTATCCTATCTAAACATTACAGCTGCTCTGTAAGGCTCTTTCTGACAATCTCAGTCCATTTCACATTAAATGTCTTTTATCAGGTTAGCTGTATTTAAGTTTAACTCTCTTTTCCCAAAAACACAATATTATTTCTTTCTTTTAATAGTCAAAACTGATACATGTAAACACGTATTCCTTTATGATTTGTAATTACCTGAGCGTCTGGTCACACAGCTCTGCAGGTTATTATCTTTACATTAGCCTACTTAAATTATCGTACTTTATTGAATTATGCCTTTAATTGTAGGTGTTTATTACTCTAATTACTTTTTCTTTAAGTGGCAGTGTTTTTTGTTTTTTTTTACCTTAGAGTTTACTTAATGTTAAATATTTATACCTGGGAACATTCTGAAAATAATGTGGTTTTTTTTAAAGTTTATTTTAGGGGCTTTTTATGCCTTTATGTTAAAGATAGGACAGTGAGAGAGTCAGAAATCAGGGATAGAAGGAGTGGGGATTGACATGTGGGGAAGGAGCCACAGGCCAGATTTGAACCCTGGCTGCCCACTTGAGGGACTAAAGCCTCCGTACATTTATGTTTGCTGTAAATGTTTTCAGATACTTACATTTATTCGTGTGGTTTTTATAATGCTACTTTACACACAGGCTACTCCACTGTAGGTTATATAACATTGAATATTGCACGTTATACCCAGCAGTTAAAAACCTTTTTAAATACAAATTATAGTTTGAAAATATTTCAGTCTCTGATTTATAATTCTCTATATGTAGAGAACAGTAGACCCTCCATGATTAGCTTGAAAACACTACATGTTAAAGCAGTAGGAATAAAAACATTGTGATCTGTGATCTTGTTTTGTGATGTACTTTTGGATTTTTTCCCTCACACGTTGTGAAGTAACCCTCTGATGCAAAGCTCACGTTCAGACCTAAGATGAAAACCACATCTTTCTTGTCACATTTTCTCCATCATCAGATCTGCAGGTTATGAGATGACAAGAACACTGAATGTGAGAAGTAAAAACCACATCCTGTATTCAGATGTGCTTTAACATTCGACTGTTTTTTTTTAGATATTTCCGTCATGATTCTACAGTTTATTAAGCAAACTTCTAAAGTCCAAGGTGACTTACATCTGAGCGTAGAAACAACACAAGCAAGAATCTAGAGAGGAGGAAACAATGTCATAAAGCCAACCAGCAGTTTTAAGTCTGATCCAGATGCCGACAGGCAGTGCACAGAAGTTTGTTTTCATGACTGAAAAAAGTTGGCAGGTGTGACCAGATGTTCTACAATGTGACAGGAGTGTTTTGACCAGTTCATACTTCCTGTGAACGCAAACGAGGAAACAATATAGTGACGACAGTACATTTGAAATGTTCCAGTTCATGTGCTTTGTGTTTAGGTCACACAGGGTAACACCCATCACAACACGTTGACTAGACACATTCTAGCAGGGTTTTATGTGGTGTTGTATCACACAAATGATTGTATAATAATCTTTTCTTGTATCTTGTTGCAATAATATGAGGGACTGACTATTGAAGATTAAAGGTGTTTTATGGTTTTCCCTGAAAATAAATGGCTTTATCTCCTGGGACACACACAAGGCAACACCAGGAATATATCTCTAAATGTTCATATGACTATTCGATTTTGTTAGTTTGAAGATAAGATTCACATTTTCCCCACATCAAAGTGACACCATTGCAATTTTCTGAATTAATTTTTAATTAAAATACGAATTTATCCACAGATTAAAAATGAAAGGCAGAAAAAGCAAAATGTAGCTACAATCAGGCACCAATGATACATGTTATTTAATATCTTTTAACAATTGCGATAACGCAACAATACATTATTTACTGATCATTATTTAATATTTATTTATTCAACTGAAGACGGGGCGGGCCAAAGCAGCCCACCATAGACATTCATGGATTCTCCATTATCGATATCTTAGTAAAGACCAAAGCTGATCCTAACCCCCCCCCCCACCACCACCACCCACACTTCAAACTCCTTTCACTACCGCACAAGAACTGGAGCTTTTTAAAAAAACAAACAAAAGAAACAAAGAAAAACAAAAAAACAGCCAAATGTCCACAGGAAGAAAAAAAAGAACACTAATTCAGTCAGAAATCGAGATAAGAAGAGAGTGTATTGAATATCAGACGAGCTTGCCGTTTAGGTGGAAGTTGGGAGTGATCAACCACACACACATACTTTTTTTAAATGACCATTAGCCCTGAAGAACAGACGACGAAGCAAAAAAAAAAAAAAAAAGAGCAAAGTGCAGGAGCAATAGCACGTACTACAGCGCAGAGTAGCCGAGACACAAACACACACACACACACACACACACATACAGTATGGTATGAAAACATTAGTTAAGACATCCCACCATGGCAGTGGTGGACATGGCTTGGCGAGACATTCCGGCACTTGTGATTGGAGTTTTCTTGAACTAAGGGTGCTTTTTTTTTTTTTTTTTTTTTTAAGGTGGGGGTGACTAAGGCAGGACACTCTGTTCACAAAACAACGACTGCAGTGCTGCTTTGAATCTGCACCAAGTTTAAAAAAAAAAAAAAAAAAAAAAAAAAAACAGAGAACAGATGAGTACTGCAGGGGCCCTCAGCACCCACAAGAAGAGGGGAAACAGAAACAGAGGGGCTGGGTCAGACGGGTAGAGGGGCTGAACCATATGAGGGAAGAAGTAAACATCTTTGGAGTGATATCTTTTCAGCTGTCATGGGAGTATAGCAACATTGATAAATCGTTGTGTCAAAATATGGCAACTTCTCCACCAGCGTTTTAAGGTCTGGGTGATAAGGAAGGTGGAGGTGAGAGATTCAGCACTGAGTGAGATAAAGGGAAAGGGAAACCCTGACTCTGTACATGGGGATGGGGACATTAGACCCTGTTTAAGACTGCAGAGGACAGAAATGACAGACTACAACAGCTCTATACCAGCTTTCACTCTACAACTGAACGAAAGGTCGAGTCATACGGATCACAATCATAGATTCACAATCGTAACGGTAACTGTCCTCGTGCTGTCAGTTTAGAAATCCATGAAATTCATGCAGTATTAACAAAAAGAACAGAAAACAGACCAATATTATTTTTTCTAAACATAAATAAATTGGATTGCAAGAATAAGTCAATGAGAATGGCATCTGGCAGTTGATGTATTTCTTTACATTGTAGTGGGATGTAAACAGATTAATTTGTTAGCCTGACTGTCACACTTCAGTCTCCCCTCAGTCTGTCCTTAGCTTCCTTCCCGTTGTGGTGTGATTCCTTCAGCGGATGTAGACGTCCCTCCCCCAGTCGTCCTGGTTCTTGTTGCGGCTAATGTTGGCCCCTGTGTCCACAGGGTCCTGGCAGTACCGCTCCCTCAGCTTGGCGCGTCCGTGCGACTGTGTCTGGCTCGGCATTGGAGGGTGGTTCAGGTTCTCCTGGTCCGGCTCGGCGCCCTCGTCTTCCCAGGAGGCCTGTCTGCCGTGATGCTGTGCCAGGTGGAGGCGACTGCCACCGCCGCCTCGGTAAGGCTCAGGCTCTTCGTAGGGGTCGGTTTCAATGTCCATGCAGGAGTCGCCGGCCTCAGTGTAGGCCGAGTCCCGGCTGCCCTGGGTCTCTGAGTCGAAGGTGTCTTGCCTGGACAGGCCCCGCCCATTCCCTCCCCGCAGCTGACCACGAGAGGAGCGCATGTATGTTTGCTGCTGCTGCTGCTGCTGAGGTTTTCCTCCCAGGTCTGACTGATAGTCATGCAGGGTGTCGCTCCCTCCACTCTCTTTTAGTGGCCCCTCTCTCTTCTGCTCACCGTGCACCAGGTACGGCCCCTGCAGCCAGTCACAGCCATGCAGCACAGCAACCATGCAGACACACACAGCAGAGCAAAAACCAAAGTGTCAGTGTAGTGAGGGTAAGTCAGCAGGATTAGCAAGAGACAGGCAACACAAAAAAAAAAACGATTTCACTACCTCATATACAGACCTTAGGTTTTCAAAGCATTAGTGGTCATGACGGAACTCAGTTTGTTTTAAACACACAGCCCTGGTTTGCAGCATGCACATACACTAACTTGTACTAAAATGAGTCAAAACAAATACGAAATTTCTGTTAGCCAAACAAATTAGTTCTTTTTGATCATTATGAAGACGTGATACCCATACAAACAAACACAAACACATCCAGGCCTCCATTCAAGAAGCAGACTAATTGTCTACCATGACAACAGTGCCACCTTCTGGCAGATTGACATATAGCACACATAGCGGACAATAAAGGAGAACTACCATTACCAAATGGTTATATAACTATTTGAACTATTTAGCACATGATGTTCATACTGACTTATTTTGTAAATGATGAGATCTATAAGGTTCTTATTCTGGCTGTTATGTTCTGTGTGGATTATTTTGGTTGCCTCTTTAATAAAATATCAATAATTACATTTTATGAAGCATGTTTTTTTCCAGCTAGTTTGTGCATTATGCCGGCATGCTGTCAAAGGCATAACTACCTCTGACAATATGAAAAAAATGCATAATTTTTGGGAAGCCAGCAGTGATTTAGTAGATGACACTGAGGCTGATTAGTACTTTCCTGTTAAAATAATTATGAAAGATTAGAATTGACAGAGTGTTAGTAACAGCCTCCACCAAACTGAGCGTTTCTGTTTGAAGAGGCGGACATGACTTGCTGTTTTCAGGGGCGGTGCCATGGCAACATGGCGGAGGACGGCAAACTGGATTCAGCCTCCCAGGGAAGTGTGCAAGAGAAAGGAGGCCACAGAGCTAAAGAGGGGAAAGTGGGAGCAGCAGGTATCATTTTACTCTTGGTTACGGAGGGTGCCCCCCCCCCCCCTCCCCACCTAGGGCAGGCGGGCCTTAAGGGTATTCCTTAAGTCCAGTGTGGTTCTGGTGGAGTTGCTCTCAGGGTTTAACTCAGGGAACTGGATTTTGTGTGAGGGAAATGAAGTAGCTCACTTATTTGTAAATTCCTGCATAGCTGTGTTAGTATGAATGTATTTTGTGTTTATATGTACAGCATAAACAGGGTTTTAATGCACTTTTCCTTCAGGGTAAACAGAGCGTGCAGCTAGTTTGAGGTTGACATTGAGTTGCCGGAGTCCCCCCCCCCCCCCCCCCCCCCCCCCCCCACCCTCCATAAACACGCACACTCTGCAGGACTTCAGAGAGTGTGTTCTTCGACTTTCACTTCGTTCGCTACAACACCGTCCATGTCAGGCCACAGATCCATGTTTCTGCGCAGGGAGGTGAGCACCTGTACCTGCAGGTTGGAGACAGGCTCGGGGGAGGCAGCCAGGGCGGCTGTGGCCATGGTACGGTTGAGCAGAGGGTTGGGAGGGTTGCTGCTGGGGGGGTGTGTTGCCTTCCAGTACGCCTCCAGATAGTCAGCCAGGTGCTCGCAGGCGTCTTCCAGCTGGTTCTCGTCCAGTATGATGTCAAACAACTCCTGCACATACAAAAACAGTTTTTGGTGGTTTTTTACGGAACCAAAACTGTTTGTCCTGATTTAAGAGAAAATAAAGTAACTGTTCTTAGTTTTATTGCTACATTGACAAAAAGCAGAACTCACAGGTGGGCACTGGGCCAACTTGTCTGCTGCAACCATCTGCACATTTAGGTGTTTAGCCTGGGACTTCCCCCTGGATTTGATGAGCCTCTGGAGGACCTGCACAGACATACCAGCACTTAGTCAACTAATAAACAATCATTCATGTTAATGTGCAGGTGCACTTGGAAATAATGATGGCTGCAACTAAAAGGGACGCTGTTTGTAGAAGCATAATGGCAGCGTGTAATCACAAGAGTAGAACTAAAGGCGTGCCAAAAGACTTTCCAAATTGAATAAAATACTTTGTTTGGTCTTATATGCTTCAAAGAAATATGAACTGAATCATCTCATGGCTGCGTATCAGTGTGGAGATCAGTCCTACAAAGAGCTGCACTCAGTCAGAACAGGAAAGGAGGGGAGGCGATAAGATGAGGGACAGAGGAAGTTTGCCACAGAATCTTTTTTTTTTTTGGTCTTTGGACTGGTGCTCTTATCCAACATCTACTCAGAAAGACACCAATTATATTTTTGCAAAAAAAATTACACAAAAAATGAATAAACTTTAATAATGTAGATTTGACCACTGGTGTGTTCATCTTTAATTGCAAATTATTATTGCATCCTTAAATTTAAACATTGGAAAAAAAATTTAATTTCAAATGTACAAATTTAGCGGTGCATAAAGCAATATTTTCATGCTCAGATTTAAATCATTTGGACAGAGTGTTTTTTTAAGCTTTAATGTTTTTTTGTTTTATGTTTTTATTTAAGGAATCAGACCAGGTTGGTTTGTTGTTATTTAATTAGTAAGTAACATGGACGGGCATCTTGAATCTAGGTTTTGAATGTCAGACCTCACTTCTTACTATGAATAATATGACAAAGAAAGAAGTCATAAAAGGATCAACATTGGAAATATAAATGCCAACCATAAATAGAAGCAAACATGGGTTTGATTGAATAAAATCTTCAATCTAAAGCTTTCAGATCAGCTGTTGCCATACCTTTGGTGAGGCTATTTTGATATAGACAATAATGGGGGCCAGGGAAGTCTTTGCCAGCTGAGTAGGGTGGTTTATAGTGTCTGCATCCAGCGCCACCAGCTGGAGGGTGCGGGCCAGCTCGAAGATACGCTCGATCTCGCTCTGCACCTCAGCTGAAAGCCAAGGACACAAAAAAAAGATGTCAATAAGGGAAAAATAAGTAAATACATCAAGGACAGCAGGAAAATGACCAAACTAGATCTCTCTCTGAGGTGATACAGTACTGTATAACAGCCATACTACCTCTGCTGTGTGCATAAGTACATAACTGATGTGTTAGTACTTCATCATGCACGTCAGTTCCATTTATGCATCGCTAAATGGAGCAGCGCAGCATCCTCATTCCTTTGCAACCTCCCAACATTCAGAGTCCCCTCCTGTGCTTCTGATGATTATTTTTCATTCCTAGCTGCTGAGGAGGGAGGCACTTAAGAATGAGATGCATGTGGCACTTTCTAATTGCAGATGATAAGGGCACAATTTCTCACCATGAAAATAGAAGAGAAAAACAAAAATACAAACACCCCCATCAGAGAAATTAAGTGGAACATTAGTTCTTGTTAGCACTTCAAGGCCCAGTAGTAATTATTCTATCAGGTGAACTACTCAACTCTGTGGACTGCTTGAGTGTTTTGTTTTCATTGTTCCTCAACAACACCCTTTAAAAGCTTTGTGTTTTGTATTTTGAGTAAGGTTGTATAAATATATTTTTATCAGCCTGTTGACGTGTAAAGACAGAGATTAAAACCGGAAACTAGAATGTTCCCTGCCTGTCTGGTCAAACCTCAGCGCCTCCGAGGTGTATGTGCTGCCAACCCAGCGGCTGGGAGAGATAACGGGAGCAAGGCAATCTGCAGAGCGACAGAGGCCTGCACACAATTCAGCAGCCTCCAGAGGGCTGAAGGATAGAGAATTAAAGCTGGAGGCAGAAACACAGGGGCCTCCACACAGTGATAAAAACATGAACTTTAAACTCCTATAAAAGGAGAAGAAGGCTAGACTTCCATTAACCTCAACAAACTTCTGCAAATTTGGATTTGACCGCAGAGAGAAACTTGCCACCACTAGAGGAGAAAAAGTGCAGCTTCTTTAGAGGCTATCCCCGAGTGAAAGTGCAGACATACATAAATGGATAGCATAAATACGTAGGTCATAAATGGACCAGCTCATTCCTGTCATATTTAAAAGCAGGTACCAGCCACCCTGCTGCCCTCCTACGGATCTAGTTCTGCTTTGGTTTTGTAATTCTTCCCTTTTTCTTAGAGACTACAGGCTGTCATGTGGACGCATGAGGAACAGAGAAACTGACAGTGCAAGCAGACAGGCAGACAAACGGTGTATGAGCAGACGATGAATAAAGTGAGACGAAAAAAATGGAGGAGGGAAGGAGGACAGAAACTTCATTGTTTTGTCACAAGGAGAGCATACGTACCCAGTACGTCTGAATCAAAAGAGGGTGGTGGAGGAAGGTGGGAGAGAAGGTTGGGCATGTGGGGAGGACGGGTTGGTGAAGGGCAGAAAAAGACAGGATGAAGAAAGACAGAGGAGGCCAGATCAGAGTCAGGCAATCAGAAAAAAAAAGTATAAAAGGGAAAACATGACACTTTCAGGTCTCTATGGATGGTGTACGACAGTACCTGTATAGTCTTCTTTCTCTTTCTACCCTCTAATGTGAAACTACAGTATGTCAACTATTGCATATTTTAAATCATCTATTCAAAATTACAGCTAGCCCCCATACATTTTATTGTCATTTTTGGATCCAAATGAAAGGCTATCACAAGGTTGTAGGCTTAGTCAAAATTATTCAATTATATATATTCAATTACTTTTTTTTGTAAACCTGTTTTCACGTGTGATTCGAATTGTAAATGTTTAAATTTTGCAGCGAAATAGATGTGCATGAATAATAATATAATATATAATATTCTATAATTTGAACGGATCAAATGTAAAGACAAAATCCATGAATCAATCAATCAATCAAATAAAGAATACTTTGCACTGAGTGACATATTTTAAAACAATGAATACAGCCAGTAGTTTAATATGAGCCGCACACAGCATTCTGCTTCAGTGAATGCTCACTAGAGCAACTAATGTTTATTATTACACTGCTAAAAATAGACCCAAACAAATACAGTATAACCTCTTGTTTGAGTGACATTTGGTAAAACAACAGTTACCAGCTGCTACGCTGTCTATCTAAATAAGTAACAGGGAACACTCAAAGCTATAAGGACATGATACACAAACAGTGAAATGTGTTTAAATGGATGCTATCTAACAGGATGTGATGAACAGAGATGGTTTCTAGTTGTAAGTCCTCTTTAAAGATCTGTCAAACATCGTATTTCAGATTAAACGTGGCTGTGTGTTGTCTCACCCAGGCTTGAGCGGGTGTTGGAGCGCTCGATGATGGTGTGTTTGCTGGGGTTGTTGAGGACTGAACGTTTGGCCAGGGAGATGTCTGCCGTTACCCGCGTGATGGATATCCTGAGACAAACACACATCAAGCACACCAGCCGTTACCATGCTAGTAAGCAGAGACCGCCTGAGAAAGTGGATGACGGATAGTTTCGTTCTTACCTGCCCTCAAACTTGTGTTTCAAAAAGTCAAAAAGCGCTTTCTGCATCATATCTGTCACCTAAAAATGACACATAAAGGGGTAAGACGACAAAAATGAACCAGAAGAAAAAAACTTGAAGTTAACATGTAGTTTGTGTGTACCTCATATCCTTTGAGTGACGGCCCCACGAGGATGATGGGTCTCATGGAGGGAACCACGTCATAAGGAGGGACATGCTCCATCTGAGCCGGGGGAAACACAGCACCAACACTAGGGTGAGTCACGTTGTCATGCTGTGAGTGAACTCAGAGCACACATCAGAACCTGACGTTCAGTCACATATGAATCAACACTGAAGTCCTCTCTGTCCGCCTGTGAGCTCAAACACTGATGGATGGTGAGTTTCATTTACCGGGGTGTGAATGTTGGGAGGCGAGGATCAATTTCTCACAGAAAGCACTTGCCTGTTTTTTTTTTTATCTGCTGTCTCTCACATAATTAAAATGTCCATAATTAAACCCGAGTGTCAGGAGAGCTCTTAGGACTGTGCTGCTGCGTTAACACAGACGTCATGCTTCACACTCACATCAGCACTGGGTGTGAGATGTCCAGTTATTTCTGCCAGTGATTACTGAGGTGTGAAAAATATTTTTTTTTCTATATGTGGGAGTAACTTTCTGTTATTCTAAGAAGTTAAAGCTTTTATTTTTTTCTGGTTGATCAATTAGGCTGGAAGTCCCGTGAGTAACTTTCAGGTTGATTGTCGATTTTGGCGACCTTTGCCGACGAAGCGAGACCTCTTAATCTCTTTGCTGATTTTGTCTTTTACATGTTATTAACAAAAAAATCATACTATAATTATTTTAACAGTTCAATTTAGAATGCATCAACAACCTTTGCAATGGAAAAATAAGGTCTGTTTCTGCAGCACGGTTGTTCATCTCTTTGTCTAAAACGTACCCTGCAGATCAGCTTCAAGCCTTGAAAATACCTACATAGACTTTATGCTGGTGGCCTGTTTAGCTTTTTTAGCCCATAAAGAGGCATCAATATTCATTTCAGTCTTGCTCAGTCAATATTTCTGTTGTTTTAATACCCAAAGGAACACATACATATTTAAAGAACAGAGATACCTATACATACTCTAGCATATGGCTTTCCTTCACTGATTTACACTGAAAATGGAGACACCAACAACAGCTGCAGAGACTTCCATATAACACCCACACATACACTAAATACATACTGCAGTGCATGCACTTTAGACTTATTTGTACATTATGATTCATGAATGAATCATCCATAAGAATTCCATAAACATTTGTTCTCTTTAGAAGCGTTCGGTTCTCCAGTGAGAATGAGGTGAAAACAGTCACACAGCCATATATATATACTCTAACAGCAGTGAAATTGGATGATTTTTCTGATCTGTATTCTCCTCGGCGCATGCTGCACTGCTCTTGAAGCATGAGATAGAGCTGGAGTGCTCCAGTACATTACATTACATAAAGAGCACAGCGACGGAAGCTCATTTCACCTCATTTGTATTCACAGTGGCTAAAAATACATATTTTAAAAGTTTCCAAATGGCTCTTGTCTCTACAGGGGCAGAGCTGGAGCCCTGAACATAACAATAGTGCTCATTGGTTTTGAATAACAGGAGCACAGAGTAAAGTGTAGTGTGCTGAGTAACAGGGAGGAGGCTGTACCTATTACAGATCTGGATGAGAGATCAATATTACACTTTATTGTGACTTATGAGCAGCTATGTTTAGATATTGTGGCTCACAGATGTTTAATAGCAAGGCAGATATTTTGAGCTAAAATGCTAAGTGCTGATTCATTTTGGACAAAAAGAGTTTTCTAGATAGATAGATATGAAGATTACTTTTTATTTCCAGAATGTGATTTTTTAGGGGCGCATTATAGCCTAGCGGTTATGATGTGCACCCCATGTCCAGAGGCTGTAGTCCTCGTCGCAGCGGCCTTTTTTCGATTTCGACCTCGGCCTTTTGCTTCATATCATTCCCCACTCACTCCTCCCAACATTACCGGACTCTCTTCAGCTGTCCTTTCCAACAAAGGCAAAAAAAAAAAGCTCAAAAATGTAACTTGAAATGTGATTTTTACTGAATGCTTCTGAAATATTTTCAAATTAAATAGTGTGATTTATTGTCGCTCTATACAGACTTGTTGTTTGAAATACAATGTTGAGGTATTGTGGTTAATATTTGTCTTGTTTACATTAAAGGTAAGGTAAATATCCTAAGTAAGAATAAAGATTTAAAAAAAGGTCTATCAAGAGAAGTCTCAATGTGAGGTCGTTTCACTCCTGACATAAAACGCTTTTGCTCTGCAGTCTCAACATGTGATTCAAATTGTGATGAGAAGCATAAAAAGTGCTGATTGTGGGATGCTGTCACTCGATGCAGCCGTCATAAAAGGAAATGAAAGCATGTCGGGATGTGTTACTGTTACACTCTGACTAACAGGGTCTCTGATGGTCCCGCACCTGCATCTGCACACTGACAGCCGTGATACGCGCGCTGGGGAAATGACAGAGGCGCCACTGTGATTTACAAACGACGCCGTGAATATTTGAGCTCTAATGTGTGCTTTGAGGTGTGGAAAGATGTGTGAAGAATTATTCTGAGGACTGATTTCTCACTAGCACACGTCACCGCGAGAGGGTAAAATGCAAGACAACGGCGGAGAAGAGGATAGAGAAAACGTTCAAAAATGTTATTGTGTTAGTCTGACACTCACCGACTTCTGTTTCTGTTTAGCTGGGCCACCTACAGTTTCAAACCACACAAAAGCAAGAAGAAACAAAGAAAGCACAGAACAAAAGAGCACATTTTAGTTATTGACAGGTTAGAACGGGGAGAGGAATTGGGGGTTGAGTTGATTATTGATTAAACCAGAGTTAACTGGTGAAAATATAAAAATACATACAGTAGATTCAGACTTAAATGCAGCAGCAGCCATTTCAAGGTTTATCAGTTAGTTCAACACCTCCCCCAGCCAGTCGACAAGAACAGAGACAAACATCAAAACATATCAAAAAGTAACCGTGGTGAGCGTTATATTCAGGAGCGAAAGGAGCAGCAGGGACGGTTCAGTTGTGCGCAGTTAGTAAGAGACGGGGAAGGAGAGATTATTTCTGATCTCAGAGCAGTCGGGGGACAAATCTGAGAAGGAGGAGGGAAGCCGGAAACAAGGTGTCCTAAGCCTCCTTGTGTTACCTTCTTAAAGAAGGGCAGGCGGTGGGCGTTGGCCTGCGGGGATGTTACGCTGCCTGACTGGCCCTTGGGGGAGCGAGGATCGCCCTGGAACTCAGGGGGCTCCTCGGCGTCCAGGTCGAGGGGGTCAACGTCAAAGGGCACAGTGGACATGTCCACGTGAGCTGATGAAGGCGGGAGGGTGGCCGGGGGTCAAGAAATAGAGGGAGGAGAAAAGGAAGCAGAGAAGGAATAGAAAGAGAAGAGGCGAGATCAGAAGAGGAAGAGAGAAAAGGAAAAAAAAAAAGAGGAAAAGCAAACACGGGAGTAAAGAGAAGTAAGAATATGAGATGCATCTAGAGAGAGGCATGGAGGAGATTGCAAAAGATGGCATACATACTGAGATCGAGAAAAATGACATAATATGATTGAACTGTAAATAGCATTGACAAGAGTTTTTAAAAGAAAATATCTGATCATTATGAAGCACAAACATGTGAATATGAAGAAGGATAAAGTGACAAGAAAGCAATAAAAAAAAAGGTTTGAAGTGTAAAGAGGAAACTGGAGGAAATAAATATGGAGTGAAAAGAAACCAGGCTGAGAGGAAAGCTGGGGGGTCAGATTAAAGGGTCGTCTAGAATAATGTTGGTGATGCAGGTATGTCTGATGTGAGGGAGGGGCCAACAAGGCAGGCAGGTGTTTTAAAGGGAATCTTTTAGTCGGATTTGTGATGATAAAGTTACCAGCCAAGAGATGACGGGTAAACAAACTAACTAACAAACAACTGCTTAATATGACGCTAAGGCTACAACTAGCTCAGCGCTGGCACAAAGCTTAGAAACAGCAGGAAACAGCTAGCCCCCGCCCTGCCAAACAACAGAACACAAAATCTGCTGCTGAGCACCTCTGAAGCTCATTAATTCGCTTTTTAAATCAATCTATCAAATGAACTAAAATCCAAAAAGTGAAAAAGAAAAACTAGGCCCATTAAACCGACAAAACTGCAAACTGATGTTTTCACACCAGTTTATGTATTCGTCAGACACGGTGTAACTTGTTCAGCTTTGGAGGTGATGGATGGTGTTGTTTTTCCACTTGTGGAAAGATGAAGGTGTTTCACCCTGCTAAAAGTCTTTGTGCTGAGCTGCTTTAATACAGTGGGACTGAACTTCTTCTCAAAGTCATATAAATAGAAATATTTCCCAAAGTGTTAAAGTTTTATGTCAGTTCCAAAACCAAGTGTGTACAAGATGTTTAAGGCAGGAGTAGTTTCTATGGTTTCTCTATTTGATTGACATAAAGTCCATTACAGCTGTTTATTTTTCCCCTGTTTGCTCTCTGTCTCTTTTTGGATATTGAGCAGCAAGTCTGTGTTGTCTTGGCGATGGCAACACACACACACACACACACACACACAGAATCACACACACACACACACACACACACAGAATCACACACACACATACACACACACACAGAATCACACACACACACACACACACACACACACACAAACACACACACACACACACACACACACACACACACACACAAACACACACAGAATCACACACACACATACACACACACACAGAATCACACACACACATACACACACACACAGAATCACACACATACACACACACAGAATCACGCACACACAAACCAGACATACTTATCAACTTTAATGAGAGTGAACAATCCTGGCTCTATTTCAGTCCCGTCCTGCGTGCTTATGACAGACCTCCTAAGACCTCTCTCACTTCACACAGCGACCCACAGAGACGCACCGCTCGTGAGTCATCATCATGCTTGACTAACTAGACAATTAAAATCTTTATATGAATATCAGGCACCTCTCTCTCTCTCTCTCTCTCTCTCTCTCCCTCTCTCACTCTTGTCAGGAATCTACACACCCACACAAACCGGCACAACGTCACTGTTATGCAGGGGTTGATAGGGAGACCCCCTTGACCTCACCTGTGCCGGGTGGGGTGGGCCTACGTGTTCCCGTGGCAACATCAAGACTGGAGCTTCCTCCAGATTTACTGGAACAGAAAGAAGACACAAGTAATTAAAAAAAACAAAAAAAACAGAAAAAAGCACGCTTTATCATAAACTTTTTTCAAATCAGAAAAATCTAAATTTGATATATTATTATACCATTAGCATTGTAAGGATTCCTCCCATTAGAGGACAATAATGGTCTTACTTTGCTGTAAACTAACTGCAATGGTGACATAAGCAGGACAAAAAGGCTTATAATCAAAGTGAATTGGGAAATAAAGAGAAAAAATTATAACATATTAAAAGCAGGAGGTTTATCCACATGCATAATATCACATGAGATCTGTTAATTAAATAAACAAACACCTTTCTGGATATATAAAACTAAAGCCTCAACTACAGAGCTCTACAGTATATAAACAGATTGTAGAGGATCAATCCAGTGACTCACTGTTGTACTTCTTTCAGTTTTTAGGAAGCTTTACATTAACTGGTGGGTGAAGTAGTGTGACTCATTTTGAAGCTGTTATTTATAAAATCAGATCTTCTGCGACAAGGGAACGTCAGGGTTACCTCGAGCTGAGTCGGTTCTGTCTCATCCTCTGCTCCTGCAGCAGTCGGGTGTTCTCCAGTTTGACCGGGCTGGGGATGAAGCCCACCTCGCAGCCCTCCTTCACCAGGCGCCCGATCCACCAGTCGTTATTGTACTTCTGCACACAGGAAGGAAGGGGCTTGTGTTGCTTCAAAGCTTTAACAAAACATATACAACTGAATTGCTAAGGCTTTTTCTGTCATTTAAGTCTCATACAGGATAACTGGATAACTGGGATCTAAAAAAAAAAAAAAGCAAGATTATGTAGTCAAAGCGACCAAAATCAGATAGTTAAGAAAGTGAAAGCAATACTTTCTTCTTCCAAATTTTTTTCCACATTTGGATCACCCAATTCTGCTCGCATTGCAGCTCTTGTTAGTGCCGACTCCCACTCAAGGCCTGGCTCAAGTTTAAACAGAAGGAGACAGTGCAGTGAGTTGCAGTAAAAACATGACCCCTCACTGGATTAACACCCACCATCACTGCCAATTGTTTGACGAGGCCAAACTCTGAAATCTACAGTTGCTCTCTTTTTCCCTCGCACCATCCATGGGCCTCGGTTGTTTCGTTACCAAAAGTGATTTACCCCCGAAGGTCGAGATGAAGTGATGCATGTTTTTACCCTACTCTGTGTGTAGAACCTACAAAAAGTTACCTCTATTTTTCAGCGTGAAGGTAATACCTCTTTAATGTGCAAGAAGTCTTTGGCTTCAAAAGATATGGCCATGCCCTGCACGGGAACGTCATCACTGGGGCCGGGGTTGTAGCCAACATTTGTCCGCACTGCAAACGCCACAGGTTTGGTCTGGAGCAGTGAGAGAGGAAAGACAAATATTAGAATACAGCCAGCAGCTCTCCAAACACCCCCAGAACTGATTTAGGGTCCCCTTGACACTGATGAAGAGGTTAACCAGCATCGAAACACTCGACTCTGATTGAGGATTATGCAGCAATGATGACTATTAGACAGGAATACAGCAATCAATCTCTGACCTTTGCTTTCTCGAGTGTGGCGAGGGCCTGCCTGTCGGCCTCCTTCCTCAGGGCCTCGGGGTCCTCTTCCAGCGATACATCCGAGTCCGATGGCCGGCTGGTGTAGGAGTCCGCAGAGCCCTGAAATGCACGAGGAGTTCAGAGGGACAAAAAAAGACTTTAAATTGTCCAGCATGTTCATGAAACAACCAATGGTGGGAAAAAAATGAGCAGGAAAACGTTGTGTTGGTAGAACTTTAAATGTCTAAACGAACCGTTTTGTTCATCTTTAGGTTAGCCTGATGTTATGGACCTATCTCAAGAATGAAAGAAGGGCTGTGCCTCTGTGTTTGCGTGTCATTCGTGGTCAAGACTGCCTTGAGAGGTATAACCTACATAGACACAAAAGGGGCCTTGGCCTTCATATTGCATGAAAGCTGACTCTGTGTAATTTGAGGTGTAAAGGATGCACACAATAACGCGCCAACATTTCCACTGCAGCTTGCAGTGAGGCCAAGTGGTTCGTGTTTTTTTGCTGCACAGGTACAAGACATTCAGCATGTGGGTGTGTCAAGTAGAGACAGAAAATAGTGGAGAGAGGTGGAAAAAAAAAAAAAAGACCTGATGACTGTTTGTCAAATCAGTGTGGATATACAGTTCTCATGAAGAGGCCACAGTTTCCAACACATTCACCACTCATGCTCGGTAACTTGACCCTCTCGCTGACCCTCTTCCAGACACCCATACCACAATAAAAAACCTGAGCCTCCTGTGAGCCACTGACTAGCAGTGAGGGAGGCAGCCTCAACGTTTGCAATGTTTGAGTGTTCAACTTATATAACAATCCCACTTGTTCTCTTCTTGCTGTTTCTCTCCTTTTTTTCTCTCTTTTTCTCTCTCTTTCTCTCTCTCTCTCTCTCTCTCTCTCTCTCTCTCTCTCTCTCTCACTGAGAGGCTGCCTGGCGCTTTGTAGGAGGTGCTGACAAGAATACGGACAGCTGAATGTGCCAGGCAGGAGAAGTGAGTCACTAGGTGTGGGCTTTTAAAATAGAGGTGAGAATGCACAAATATGACATACACCATTTGTAATGAGGCAGAAAAAAAATTCTGTGCACATATGTGGTGAGACATCACAAATGAGGCGGTCAATGAGTACAATAAATATCGCTGTAGGAGGGCTGAGAAACATTTGAAATGTGTCCATACGAGCGCTTATACCTGAGTCTCGGTGTTGATGATAAAAACAACACGATTAGTCCGCTCAGTTTGGTAGATAAAACGTGTCATTGATGTTGCTCGCTCCTACAGACTTAGAGTTGAAAAAATGGTTCTTTTGGAGTTAGAATGTGAGCTAACCGGACAGTAATCGCTGCTTGAGGCAGGCTGGACAAGGCTACATAAGCAGCTAGCTACTATATGTTAACCCACCAGAATCTCTAACCAACAAGTTTACAATAGAACTGCATTGCGGGTCATGACGCCTCAAGCTTTTGGAAAGGTATAAGACTGTGTGGAGAGTTGCAGGAGGTCATTGCTTTGTCATTTGAGGAGACTTTTACATGCTCAGAGTCGAAAAACAACCACAGCCAGAACTATAGGTTCTTGCTTCAAGCCTATTGTAGCTTCAATCGTTTTGTTTTCTATTTGTTTCTCTTGAAGTAAAAAAAAAAAGTGGACTGCTCTCTCTTGGCCTCGAGGATAACATTGGTACTATGTAATACTAAATATATCAGGTTGGATTTTGGCAAGGGGACCTCTGTTGCACTTCACACCACACTATCTCCCCTGGTGTCTAGTTTAACTACCACAATCAAGTAAGATACCAATATGATGTTCTTTAAAGAAAAACAGTGAAAGGAAATCAAAGGGAGTGTCCTTGGTGGCATTCTTCAAACAAAACTTTTATTAAGAACTTGTAGAAAGAGAATCTGTGCTAATAGAAACCTGTGTGTGTGGTTTTAACATTTGAAACTGAACAATATCAAAAAGGGAAAGACAGGAAAGGGAAAACTAAACACATACGAAGGACAGGTGTTTTCTTGAGGTCATGGACTGATCAGGACATGAAGAAAAAATGTGTCTCATTCAAGTGAGTTATTGCACATGACGCGTACATTATTAATGAAAGGTCTGTTCCACTGGCTGAATAAATACACCATTTCCCCCATTGGTTTTTTTTCCCTCCAGTTCTTTTTGGAGCCGTATGATGTAGGTCAACTGTTCTAAAAGACGTAATTGTTTAACAATGTTAACAAAGAGGCCAGCAGTACTGGGCAGTTTTTTTTTTTAAAGCCACTACTTGATGCCGGAAAAATCTTTAGGAGGTAGGCATCATCTTTTCTCAGCTCTTCTGCTCCCCTGCGCTTTAAATTTCCATCTATGCAGGATTTGAAATAAACAGACAAAAGCGACAAAACAAATGTTGATTCTGGCTCAGCCACCTGACGTATCGAGGCGCTCTGCACATGGCAACATTAAACCAAATGTAGATACTCGTTGTTGCCAAGGCCATGGCTAACCTACTCCTCGGGGGCCCTCGGGCATCCACAGCCCAATCCGTGCTTCCTGTTTCATTGAACTCAAACACCAGCAGTGGTGTGCCCGCATCCCACTCTAGTAGGAGGAATAATCCTGTGAGCGACATGCAGCATCTAATGAGAACAACAATAGTCACCCCCACCTACCAGCTCTGAGTCATCCTCTAAAACACACAGGTGTATCCCAACAAGGAGCAACCCAATAAGTGACGGTTTACACACACCTCGACAGTGAGCCCTTTGGGGTTTATTTTTAGAGGGAAAAAAAAAAATTAGCTGAAATGACGTCTTAAACATCTCGGGGCTGACCAGCTTGCTACAACAGGTCAGTGATGCAGCGAAATGTAGAGAAAAGAATGAGTGGGAGGGAAAGGCGATGACTGTGCGTGTTTGTGTAAATATGTGTGCGTGATGACAAACGCTTGTGTCTGAGTCAGTTGATTCACGTCACACACACACACACACACACACACACACACACACACACACACACACAGAAGGGGAAGAAAAGAGTCTGTCAGGGAGAGAAAAGACTGAGAAGAAATTATGCTTTCATGAGCTGGAAACACAAGCCAATTCTTTATACCAAAAAAAAAAAGGCAGAGTCTAAAGAAAATATTGCAGCTGAACAACAACGACCTGTTTGCCCCTATAACCTGCACAACTGTTGATCAACCAAGAGAACTTTACACCTTTTCCTTTCTCCTTCCTTCCTTCCCTTTCTTCTTCTTCTTCTTCTTCTTCTCCTCCTCTCATGTCAATGAGTTGTGTCTCTAATTTAGCAGCTTGCTTCACTTCACATACAGCTCCTGTTCAAAATAGCAACAGGTCACCTGATGCCAGGGCCGCCTTCCTATTGGCAGTGCCAGACTAAAGACCCCGGCAGTGTCATAGTAACCGTCTGGGCAGCTTATAACAGGCAGCCAGTGAGCGCAGCATATGGAGGAAGATTTAAAAAGGAGATACAGAAATCAATAGTAAATGAAATACCCTGAAGGGAAATCAGCGGTGGGGAGATTGAATAAGAGCTTTTCAAAAGGTGATCAATGTGGCATTCTCTCACGCTGTGAGACTGCAGACAGGTCATGGCAATAACTAGATTGAACAAATGGTTATGGCCTTTCATTTTTTTTTTTTTTTTGGGAGGGGTTGGGGTGCTGTTATGCCTTTATTGTAGAGGACACTCGATAGAATCAGAAACAGGGATGAGAGAGTGGGGGATGATATGCTGCCAAGTGTCAGAGTCGAACCTGGACCACCCACTTAGGTTGCGCAACATAACCACTACCCCTTCCAGTGCCTTATGAGTTTCTTAAGGTTAATATCCTTGTTTTTTTTACTAACAAGACCCCAAATCTGAAAGTTCTGTCACAGACGAAAGAGCATAAAAGACGAGGAAAAGTTAAAAGAGGTGAGGTAGTTCTCCTGAAGATTAACCGACTGTGTTTCTCCTCCATTCTCTGCTGCACCATGCTGCCACCATGATGAATTTACACCCCCTAAGCATTGATATTGAATAAATCTAGGGAGAGAATGTGTGTGTGTGTGTGTGTGTGTGTGTGTGGGGGGGGGGGTAATGGAATATGGAGGGCCGGCAGAAGACAAGTGCTTAGAATAATGAGGGTTGGAAAAACAGTCAACCTGCAGCGGGGAAATGAGTTAACAGTGTTAACAAGATACATCGGCACCTCTGGAAATGTGAAAAAAAAAAGAAGGAATTTTAAAAATAGAGTTGTTGGAAATATAGCGTAGATTTGCTACAAAAATAAAGATTAAATACATATGGAAACAGAATCAAAATAACACTAGTCTCACGCTCTTCCTGCTTCCGAAGGACACAACAAATGATCACTGTGTCGTCCTGAGGGTAAAAGATTTGAATCCGCTACTGACATCAGCAACAAGAAAAATCCCACCAGCCGTCGCCAGACTTCCTATTGTACGACTGATTACGATCTAATAGCTTAAGCGTCCTGCAAACACCTGCCCTGATAATTAAACAGACATACTGTATATCTTCACACTCATCAGCTCAGATAATGTGAAAATCCAACAACAAGAATACATTATACTCTGCTCCCATTTTCAATTCAGAAAAGATGAAACGGCTCATATCAGACAGAAAAGAGCCACACCACGTCCAGAATGATACGAGCTCAGTACAGACAGCTAGGCAAACAAGAAAACTGGAATAACGGAGGAGGAAAAGGAGGGAAAGGGAAGTCTATCTCACAGAAGAGGCAGCTCTACAAACTGAGGGAATCACAAAGGACACATTTCCTGTCTGAAGCTCGAGGCCAATGGCTGTAAAAGGCCATATTTCTTTTTTCTTTTTTTTTTTCTGTCAGCAGTGTCATGGCAACCAGCTGGACAGTGTGGAGATGATTGGAAAGATGAGTCATGGCCTGAAATCCCCATCTTCACAAACAAGCAAACGAGGAAGTCCAGTAACAAGGTGTTCCTGAAATTCTCAATACAACTCAGCAACAAACTTCGATCTGGGAGAAATAAAAAAGAATGCCACAAAGTTAGCGAAAAGGATATTATTCAGTCGTCAATTTAAGTCATGAGTAGAGCTGGGTAATATTTAAAATGCTCTAATACTTGCCAAAAGACACCCCAGTTAAGTCAAATCAACATCGGGGATTTTTCTTCTTGTCAGGTATTCAGTGCTTATATTAAAGGCTTGATTCTATGGATGTCAAAAAGTAGAAACTTTGCATGTATGAACCTGTCTGGTTAAGATAAACATTTTAGCATGTAGCCAACATATTCAAACAACGAGTATAGTAGCTATGTGAAGTATGTAGAAATGGAAGTTTTTGAAACATATGTGTTCAATACGGAAGTCATTTCTGAGCCAAGGTCAACTTTTATGAATGTGAGTAACAATGTCATCTTCTATGCAGTGGGTTTTGGACTCTTGGTTGGAAAAATGTCACTTAGACTTTGGAACTGACAAAAGGACCTAAAAGTGTTCGGTGAAAAATAACCGGCCTATTATTTGATCCAGAAATAAATGGTCGCCTTATTATGAAAAAGTTAAATAAGTGAGCGATGCAGCGAGCTGTTTTCAACCACCGAACAAAACCTGGGACAACAGACTCTTTGACAACGTAACACTTTAACAGGTCAAAGGCCCGATGTAATCATCATATCATTCATTCTGAACAGATCATGAGCTGATCGTTCAAAAACTTTAAACACATTGATTGTCCAATGCAGATTATCAAACAAAACGTAACAACGTATTAACTGATTCTAGCTTTTCAAAAAGGAAATGTCCCGCTTCTCTCAAAAACTTCATATCGATGGCTTAAATACTGATACATCCAAAGACATGGAAATGGAAATTCTTCATTCTTCTCAGGCATTTTAGAGTGAAATGGTTCATCTGAAAACAGCTGATCAGTGATGAAAACAACTGTTATCTGCAGCCCTAAATATCTCGATTACTTACACTGAAAGCTAAATAAAATGATCAAATAATCAAAATTCCTACAAAAGAGGACTATATGTTTTTGAAGCAGTAACATGCTGGATGAATCTTCCGCCCTGGCCTGTTTGGGACAAGGGGACAGCAGCGAAAGGAAGCCCCCTGAAACAACCATAGGGCAGGCGGTGCACATAGCACAAGAGGCGGCCGGTGGGACTGGAAGTCTAATTAAAAACACAGCGCCTTTCCAGCAGCTGTGGCCCGGCCCAAAATGGAATCGCGCTCACAAGAGGGGGAGCGAAGAAAGAAAGCTGCAAACCAAGGGGTAAAGTTTTACCAAGACACCAGCAGTGACTTATATTCATTATCTCAGAGCACAGGAGTCTGCTGAACCTCCAAAACTCCAGGTCGTCACAGAGAGACTCAAACACACAAACTGTTTCCACATCAGGCGGACACAGCAAAAACATTTTTTTTTGATTAATCCAGATCCTTCTTACCATGACGGGCCTTTGAATCCTCTCATTCCTCTCCATACCTCGTTTGCCACGCTCGCCACACCACGGCAAACCAAGGGGGCAACGCCAGAATCCACAGACAGAGTTATGTGTGTGTGTGAGAGATAGAGGCAACTAGTGTGAGTGTGTGTCTGCTAGTTTGACAAGTGTATGTGTTCGTTCGTGTGTGTGTGTGTGTGTGTGTGTGTGTGTGTGTGTGTGTTTGTGTGTGTGTGTGTGGTGGTGTGTATGATGGGAGAGAAAGCCAGAAAAGAGTGGCGTATGTGTGAAACCAGGAGAGCGCTCTCTAACCTCCAACCCCTTCACACACACACACACACGCACGCACGCACGCTCGCCCACCCCGCCTCCACAACCCAGAGGAACGTGAACCCTGTGTAGAGGAAGGGAGCCGGGTCCTGGCTGGGTGGGGGGAGGGGGTCGGGTTGCAGGACTTGTGCTACATTTGCAAACTGGGGAAATATATTTAGCCCAGGCCAGGGCAGAAACAGGGACATGAACACACTGAGAACCAGAAGGAGGCTCGGTATGCAGCCGTCAGCCATTCAATGCCCTGGCTGACGTGGGAGAGGTGGCGGGGCAGTGTCCAGGGAAATCCCCCCCACCCTCTTACCTCTATCTCTCTCTATATACAGTATGTCATTCCACTGGTCCCTCTGATCTCATTCTCCCTCTCTCTGTCTCTTTGTCTGTCCGTGCATCTCCCGGAAAAAGGGGGAAATGAATATGGTTATGGATATGACAGGAGGTAACAGGAGTAACAGGTTCAGTGTCACAGCAGTGAACTGAGGACAAGAAGGCCAACCGTCGCTGCTGCAAATAAGAAACCAGACATTTGACTACTTCTGCCTTGGATGTATCTGCTGAATATGAACTGCTTAACAGCCATTTAGCGTGCAAACTTCCCCTTAGTAAAAATCTGTTGGGCCACTGGTAAAAAGTGGCAGTCGTTGGTAGGGTGGTGCTGGTGCCTGAGGTCGAGTGTGTCCACAAGAGGGCGACCTCTGACCCTATCAAAGGGGACCTCTTCTTCGTCCCCTCTGTGTGGCCCATGAAAAAGAGGTGAAGGTGAGGAATGGGAGAGCCCGGAGCAGCAGACCCGCCTGCTGGCCCATCAGGCAGTCAGACACAGCTAGCGGTGGTCTCTGCTGGGATTCATCTGTCAGGATGACCGGCTTGTCTCCCTTCTGCATCTCGACCCTCGAAACAATCCCACATGACAACCAAGCTGAGACAGGCTGTTATCTTCAGAGAAGCAGTGGGGAAAATGATGGATGTTGGTATTCTGATGTTATAAATCAATGTTTTATGGATATAATATTTGGCGTAGAGAGAGAACAACGGTGAGAGTCCCCAAAACCAACACTGGAGTTAATCCATTTCGTCATGTAAATTATACTTGGATAGCTTGTCGGTAAACATGTTCTCTTTCTCAGGTCTGTACGCCCATTCGTCTTCACTACGTTCAACGCAGAGTTTGGTTACCATTTCCAGCTTCAAGCTAGTCGTTAGGTGGAAAAAAAGATTTTCCCTAATGGACATATGGACGGACATGGTTAGCCGAGCTTACATTATCTAAAGCTTGCAAAGATTATTTAAGTTAAAAAACATCTTCATTCACAGTTGAACCAGTTTAGACAATCAAGTGAGTCTGTTTTGGAGATAATTTCTCTGGATAATTGAGCTTGTGGAAAAAAAAAAAGAGTGAAGAATGAACACTGGAGGGCCATTTTGACAAGATTAGTCAATACGTTTGTTCTTTTAAAAGCTTGAACAAATACCTCACAGTTACAAAGTTAGAGTAAAAAGATGTGATGCCATATTTTAACACATTTTCAAATTATCCAGTATCTCTTTGTGAAGTGTGAAGTGGGTTTATGACTGGTGTTTAGACTTTCTATGCAAATTGCAGTAACATGTTGGGGAAGAAGAAGTAAAAGAGAATTTTACATCATTAGTTGACAAGGACTTTAGAAAACCATTAGTCTGTATGAGTCTAGACTGCAGTTACTTTCAGTCCTCAGGTTTTCTAAAGGACCCTCCTTTATAGTCCTTACCCTTAGAAGATCCAGCCTTTGAACGTGGACGCAGCTGGGATGTGTGACAACCCTGAGGTTGAATTTATAACACGACACTGTTGTGTGTGAGCATCTAGTTTTTGCTTTCTGAAAAGATTTATTTCCACCATATACTCCTGGACCAACAGCAGACAGGTTGCCTATCTTACACAGCAGCAGACAGCCTCCGCCCGTCTTTGAAGACAACATTGTGTCATTGTTGAACTAGACACACAAACCAACGCCGGACAAATAACATAGGTCTGCACCCCGTACACACAAACGCACATATGCATGCACACCCACAAACAAGAAACCCATCTAAACATCCTCTCCTTCTTCTCTCCATCCCACTGTGCTTGCACAAGGGGGGAGATTCAGTAGACCCGGTCGCCATAGCAACCAGGCTGAGTGTACCAGCCAGCTCTACCGTTGGCTGATTGTGGCTCTCGTGTATTTGTGTGTGTGTGTGTGTGTGTGTGTGTGTGTGTGTGTGTGTGTGTGTGTGTGTGTGTGCTCTTGCGTAGGTGTGTGTGAGACTGTAAAGCCTATACAGGGCTCTGCTTTGAGTTGTTACAGAGGAGGCAAAAAAAAAAAAGGCAATATGTGGAAAAACCTACAGCGTGTCTGCATGCTGCTGTTTGCAGGACAAAAGATCGTTTTTCAAACCTAACACGGTTCCAGAGTTTAGGTTTATGTTTAAAACACACAATGATGCTTCAGTCTCTCTATGGCTCAGATACTAAAGCGGTGTTTGGATTATGAGCTGCATTTCAGCTGTTAAAAATCCATCCACTAGTGGCCTTGATGAGTGAAATGCTGTGGAGCGGCGTGAGACAGGGGAGGATATTTTTCTTAGGAAGCGTTAAATCATCCTTACTACGGGTAATGAGCTCCTTCTACAGAGTGAACCATTATGAATCCCGTCTAACCTGCAGGCCCCAGTGCCAAGCGGTCTTCCTGCAAGCGGAGTCTCTGAGTTAATGAAGGACAAGGCAGTGGAAAAAGGTGATGTGTGTAGGCGAGAATGCAGCTAACCTTTAGAAACCGCAGGAGAGTTCAGCTCCCTGTGGTCACCAACAGGGAATTTTCTTTTTCTCAAGGAAAAACGGCGCCGAACAGGTAAATGTCATTCAGCGCAGGGCAAATCATTTCCTCTCACAAATGAAGAGGTCATTTGGGGGAAAAAAAAAAAAAAAAGGGTAGCTTTGTGAAATGTCGTGTCCAGAAATGACTGCATCACGGGTGGCACGTGTGAGAAGCCTTTAACCCCGCCTCTTAACTCTACTAAAGGGAAGATTCACTCCCCTCCAAATAAAAAAAGCAGCTCCTTGCCGCTTTTTTGATTAAATATCATGGAAATAGCCCCTTCTGACAGAGCGAATCTGTGCATCTCTGTGTACTGACAGGGTGGTGTCAGGGTCAGATGGGAGTAGTGAAGGAGAAGACCCCAACACCTGGGGACTGGGTCAGAGCCGAGGAGGAACCTGTGCGATGTGTGTGTTTCAGCTCCAACTCTGTCACAACAAAGCTGTGTGTGTCGCTGTAGTCACAGGGGTTTTACTGTTATTATCGAGATGCTATCAGAGCCATTTCAAAGTGTGATATGAGTACAGTATGTGGGCTGTCTGTGACAAACACACAGGTGTGGATGGAAAGATACGGCTTGTTTAAAAGACAAGAAAATAATGGGTTTTTAGTTTTCTCAGCCAGCGGTGCAAAAATCAGTTAAGACCTGCAGACAAACCCAGATGAAAATATGACAGCTGATAGAAAAACTGAGGGGCAAATGAAAGCCTTAGACCTCTGCAGTGAGATCCATTTTCTTCCCATCACAGGCGGCAGAAAGTCCTCTCAGCATGCTGCGTGCACGCTTCAGACTTTCAGCAAGAGCACAACTATAATCTTAAATGACTGATAATTGTTCTATTTGCTCTCTGAAGTGTGCTCAGTCGTGTCACTTTATTTTGAAATGTCTCTTAGCCAGGAAATTCATGCAGCAAGATTTCACTGTTGGTACAGCAAATGAAGCAAATCATGCATGGAAAGAAATTCAATTAAGGTAATTCTCCAAAGAGTAAAAATGTTTTGCAGCTTAGATTATAATTAAGGTAATTTTAGGAATTAGGAAATATAGAATGGGAACATATGACTGGGTACTTTTTAGGAAGTTGTTGAGTACTTATATGCCAACCCCATGTGGGGTCACATGGCAATCAAACGGGATCGTCTTGTATCGTAAAATATATTGAACACAGGCTACTGCAGAGTCTCTGTCTGTCTGTCATCCATTGTGCAAAAATGTCATCCCAGCCTTTCTTCCTCTGTCCTCAACAACATGCATGAAACTTGCAAAACAGTAGATCAACTATTACATGACAGAAAACTTATTATTTAAGCAAAAAGCTGTTTTGGATGTCAGGGGTCGCCAGAGTTTTGTGAAGTCACAGTGGTCCAGTGATTTATATGTATATTAAACTGACATATACTAAGTGCTTCTTGAGTTGATCAGTCAAATGAAGGTTTGCAGATTAATGATCTGAGATGTGTTTTACATGATAAAAAGCAATAAAGGACTGTTACTATTTTAAGAATCTGAAACTATTTCGATAATTTGCTAATTTGAAGATATATTGGCAACAAATTGGTTAATTCCTTCAATGTGAGATTATTTTTGTGTCATATATAAAAGTAACCTAAACAACAGTTTGTGTCCTCTCGTAAGTGTAAAAGTTGGATTTGAGAGACAAAAAAAAACAATCGTGTTAAAACCTTATTCAGCTCAGCTGCAAGAAGATGAAACTTGTTCCTAGGGCGCAAACCTCTATGTGGAGCGGCTTGAGTTCCCAGCATTAATAGTCCTTACATTGACCTCATTAAACTTTCATTCGAATGTTCATTAAATTAAACGGCAGGAAAGTTGAGACCGAGTCTGGCACCTGGATTAGCAGCCTGTAGGGAGGATTAAGTGTGAAACGTTACCTGTCGGACAAAACTGTTGGAGGTGGTGTCAGAGGAGGTGCTTCCATCTGAGCGCTTAAATCGGCTCTTCCTCTTGGCGTACTTTCCCTGCAAGCGGAGAGGTCGGAGGGTACAGGGGAGGAGGATTTGGAAGGAGAGAGAAGACACCAGAAGTTTAATTACTTTTAATAACGAGGGTCCAAATGACTTATCTTGACATACTGTATCCTGTGTTAAAACCCTTGTTTCCTGGAGAGCACCACAGCCATTAACATTTGGCCCAGGATTTTTACAAGCTCCTGAATATGATCAGGCAGTCGGTTAGTAGCAGAGACGGAGCAGTCCCTGACTGGACACCAGAGAGAACATGTCCGCGCTGTCCATGAACAACCTTTATTACTTGTCATTTTTCATGTCCTGATGCAAACCGGGAACTTGTAATCTGATTGGCAGACCCCATGCAAACGGCCTATCAGGGTTGGGTAGAGGCCACACATTGTATTATGATCCCACCCAGCTCACATCGCTATGGTTACACAATGCCGACTAATCACATTTGTTGGGAGTCAGGAGACTGGGGTTGCTTTGTTCTTCCGAGCGAGAATAAATGAGAACGGGTGGTTCAGATAAGATTTACAAATAAAGCAGAAAGATGAACATGCAGAGTGTTTACATTTCACCACATTTACTGAGCACATTTAATACATCTATGAGCCAAATACACGTGTGTGAATTGAGGCCTCTAGTTCATTATGTCCATCCTCTGAATGTTTCATTAAATATTGTGCACAGAGCAGACTAAAGGCAGATGGTGCTTTTGCAGGTTTTCCCTTGTTTGTCAAACATCACTTCAGCTTTAACAGTAGAGAAGAAGTTTTGTCGATGCTGATTGTCAACCAACTAATCGATTAATTGTCCCAGCTTCAGTTTATCATTTCAAAAAAAAGATTTCCTTTGAAATTCCAGTCAACTCTTTGTTAATGCAGTTTCAAGAACATTTCGTTTTTTGCAAAGTCTACAGGTGTGACGTGTTTGAAACTCCATACATACACAGACACAAATGATAACAGAGTTACCTCTATAAACACCACCCTGTTTGTACAGGACCTTGTTCTTATACTTCATAGATTCAATCTCAGTCACTCCCTTTAACATACACATGCACACAACACGCCTGCAATACTTTCAAATTGAATCAGCACTCATTGCATTATACTCTATTTAGATGAAACGTTCATTGTGATGAATTGCTTATCTTTAAAGTTAAAGTTAATATGAACTGAGAAGGGCATTCAAAATCCTATTTCTTTCTTAATACTTTTTTTCTGAAATAAAAATCATCTACTATCAAATAGATTTCACAGAAATGTTGTCTTGTCCACTGATTATTATTATTATTATTATTATTATTATTATTATAACACATAAATACCTCTTTTTTGTGTTAAAACTGCATTAATCACGTGGGCTAGAGAAGTTTCTGCATATTTAATTATACTAAAATGTTCAAAGGATACTACTCCTGTTACATAGAGTTTTCGAAAATGTGAAAAACTCCCACAGTTAGATTTGAAAGGTAGTTTGCCATAATGTTGAATATTCAGTGTGAATATCTTGCATGTCTTCTGTTCTCTTTGCAGGAACACTTATGTAAATAATAGCCCCGTGAACTGTTTGTTTTTATAGACGGAGAATAAAACTATTACAGTTGTCTTCAATTGTTGTCACACACTCGCAAAAAGAAAATCTACCCTGACATATCCTTCCCTAAACACGGATAAACAAACACACACACACACACACCTAAAACACACACACACAGGTAAACTTATGTAACTCAAATGAGTTAAACTGTCTGTTCCTGGATCAGCAGGACAGAAACAGTTACATGTTTAAAACCATGATCCTTCCTGCACTCAGTATTTCGTTGTAACTGTCACATCCTGTACCAGCTTGGGCACCCTGAAACCATCAAATGAATGAGTCTGCCCGGCCTGCTTTTTAACAAACACGACCTGTTACAGCAGCTCCTACTGGTGTGAACATAAAACCCCACAGCGGCCCGAGCGGTTTCCAGTGTGAACAGAATATCTGTCACTCGCTCATCTCCATTTAAGGAGCTGAGGAATTCAAGTGAGTTCATTTTCAACCTTATGTAGCACAAAAAAAAAAAAAAAAAGAAGATGTCTCCGACCCTTTGAGCGATGCTTGATTTACTGCTGCTGATGGACGAGATAAAAACACTGCAGGGTTGCTGCACAGAAAACGTATGGTGATACATTACATACTAACTTTTACTGTGTAAGCAACTCCTACAAGAAGGCTTGCTGGCATTTAGTGTTAAGAAATAAACGTGATAATACGTGAGAGAAAAAGATGTGCAAGTGGCATCCGTGCTGGCAAATGTTTCCTCCTACGCTGACTCAAAAAGTTGTTCAAGAATCACGACTTTCACACAAAGTTGTGTTAACTTGTTACAGATGCATTCTCCATGATGCTGCTTCATTTAGTTTGTGTCTGCACATTTCACTTCAATTATTGTGATGACCTTATTTTAAAAAAAAAGTGATGTGGATGCTCGCCCTGCTGCAGCTGCTGCTGTGCCATCAGATAAGACAGAAAGTTACAACATTACACCATATCAGATAGAGATCACAGTTAAGTTAAGTTTAATGCTAAAAAAAAAAAAAGTCATTATTAGGTCTTTAAGGATGTTCTGGTTTTGGTGGCACAGCTTTCACAGGTTCATAAAATACATTGATGTAATCTTGTGTGTGGGTGCTGGTGGGTGCTGGTGGGTGTGTAAGCATGTGTGGGGACAGGGGTCTACGTGACTGGAGCCATGATGGGGCAAGTTCCTGTTGGCAAAGGGCAGGGAAATGCCATAGGAAGCAGGGAGGGGAGATTTCCTGTTGGTAAACATCCTCCCAGATTAAGAATATAATTAAAGAGGCTGTTGTGTTTGACTGTAGGAGAGCAGGGAGCGTGGTGGGTGGGGGCTGGAAGGGGGTGGGCGGAGGTTAGAGGGTGGTAGGGTGCACAATATCACGACTGTACAACCGTATCCACATCACTCTCTTCCACGCCACATTATTCTTCCTGCACATGTCCTCGCTGATCTGACCGCCAGCAGATACACAATCTTTAATCTGAGCGACCGTCAGGCGCTGGAATTCAGATCAGCTCGTGGCAGCTCATTTCTTCTTCTGTGGTGTTATTCTGGATATCAAACTCCAGGCCGTCTCCTTGTGGATATTAGAAATGCTGTTCCCTGCTTGTCTCACTACAGCAGAGTTATAAATACGTATACCAGCATGGCCCGCTCCAGGTCAGCATGAACTTTATATCTAATTGATCAGTGGCGCCGCACACATACACACACATACACACACATACACACTGTTCCCCGCTGCCTGGCACAAACAGGGGGTCCATCTGTTTCTCACCACGATGATCTGACTTCTAAAAACAGACAGGATGAGGTGAGATGGTGCAAGCCGGATGGAGATGAAGTGGAAGGAGAAGGAATCTGGAGAGCAGAGGGGGAGGAGGAGCAGGGAGGAGTGGGAGTACAGAGGAGAGAGCTGGACTTGGCATGGTTTGAAGCGTTGGTTGTCTGTGGCGAAATGTTTTTTTTTCTTCTTCTTCTTCTTCTTCCCTTTTCTAGAGAGACAATGACCGAGCTCAGTGTGGGTGTGTGTTTGTTCTAGATATTCTCATCGTTTATATTTTTCATCCATTTAAAGTGTTGCCCACAGCATCATGTCACTTCCTAAAGGCAACAGCCTATTTCTAGCTGTAAAAAAAATAAACAGTGACACCATCAAAAGCAGAGGTATACAATTGCAAATGAGGTAGAAAAATACGTCACTTAAGCTGTATTGTTCATGAATTTCTATAGACTGAAAACGTATTTGATGTCAGACACAATACTTTAAATACAAACTCCTTAATAGCCCAAATTACACGTTTGAAAACTTAATTTAACATGTTTTGTGTTCAATCTTAACAAAAAAAGAAAATGTACATCTTCTTCACAATTGATGCACATTCACATTATTACTTTAATTACAGATTAATTAAGCAAAGGCGTGGTTTCCAGAAGGACCCAATGAGCGTAAAAAGCATAAAAACAAGCGTTACATCATGTCCTCACATATGATGACACATGGGAGGCTTAACAAAACCAACACAAATATTGTTCAAGCTCAGAATGGATTACAGAAGCGAAAACCTTTAAAAACAAAAAGTGTAATGCATTTTTTCCCCTTGCCTTTAAAGTGAGTAAAATTCGGTTTGAATCAGTGCACCAGCGTTTGGGCGACTTAAATGCGGAACAACCTGTTAACCATCAGAAGTGAAGACGCTTCATCCTCGTTAAAGTCGTCGGCACTAAAAATGTGCGATAGTTCACGCAGTCTTTTCTTTAATCTGTCTTCATATTTCTGATTTCTGTTTTTCTTACCTGTGTGTGTGGATGATGGTCGAACATGTCCATTTGGATCTCCTGGGTTGAGGTCGAAGGCGTCCTGGACATACTACTTTTCTGTACCATTGATTTAACTTTTTCAAATCTATTTTCAGTTTCGTGTTTATGATGGTGTCGACCGACTCATCATCTTCTTTTAATTGGTCTTGCAGGGAGGTTGATGCCGCTAATGTATCTGAGCTGGCAGATAATATAATGGCAACAGCTGCCTCCCTCCAGCCTATAGCGTTACAAACTGGCGCACCAGGCTTTAACGCCACAGTTAAAACGACGAGTTGATGTAATACCACATCCTGTTACCGCTTTCACAATAAAATCATAAAGGACAGGAAATGTATAGTGGGAGGATCATATACAATCAGAAACTGCACTGTGGTAGATATTTCGTTTGTTTCTACATTTATATATTTTGTCATGTTCCACAGGTTGCAATGAAAATGAACATGAATAATCAATTATAACCCTCGAAACACTGCGGGTATAGTCTCTGAAGTCGTTTACAGTTCCTCAGCATTAAACCTTTAATTTCTTAATTTTACTTAGGCTACTTAGGCCTACTTTACTTACTTAAGTTAAAGAAAACCCAAACTATACATTTGGAAATCAACGACTTTGTCTTAAAAGAACTAGGCCTATATGTAGTATGTCATTTTATAAACTAATGATGTTTCCATAACATTGACTTAGGCTATTTGAAAGTAGGTCAGGCTTACATATAGGCTACAAAGAAATGAAAGGCCTCTCCCTTGTAATAGATTTACACTTTCGAAGAGAGGAAACGCACACGTATTTCTCTTAGCCTATCATAAGCACATTTATACGTTCATAAGTCTTTTCATTTTTCAAAAGTGACTCACAAAATATTTAAACATATAATAAATGTGACCCTGGTTCACCATTGTATAATAAAACGTCAATAGTTGCCTAGGTTACAACAAAGGTGGCTTGTCTTCTTTCCTTGCTTCCTATGCTTTTATTTTGAAGGAAGATTCCACTAACTTCAGGTCATGTTGCTGTCTTCCTTTGTGTCTTGACTTCGTTTCACTCTGGTCGCTCCTCTGACTCCAGCTGGGAGCCGAGGTCCACGCCCCGCTAAACACACCCCACCTTCACTTATCGATTGATGAGAAACAACAGAGCCGTGATGATGGAGGCCGTGGACAGACTGTTGGGCCAAGCCCCTGGTCCCCACACCGGGATCCAGAGTTTAGAGGTCCTGGGGGGGGGGGGGGGGGGAGAGTGGGAATAGTTGGTTTCACAGATAGTTTGTTGTTGATTGTTTTCAATACATTCTCCTAATTTGAACACTTACAATTATTTTTAGTAGAGCACATCTTCAAAGGTGTTTTGTCTTAAAGCTATTTATTTAAGTTTTTATTTTTGCATAGGCTACTTATATTTTGAAAGTACAAAGTTTAAAAAAAATGTTCTTTATATTTATATTTTGATTTTAATGTGAGCTTTGGAAATAAAAAAATATTTCGTTGTTAGCTTCATGACTTATAACATAATGGTGATGGACGCTGGTTTGAGGGGCCACACTGTTTTGCCCAGGGCCCCCGACATGCACTAGGATCACCACTGGGCTTCCTCCCTCCTCCTGAGCCAGTCTGAAGTATGAGCTGCTGCAGCCACAGAGGATGACTCAACGTTGTTAACTACGATCACGGTGTCAAAGATTTCTCAGCAGACAAAGTTTGTGTTGGACATCAGCAGGCTTGGAGATTTTCTTATTTATTCTGTTCAACTCAATGGATAAGAACAGTAATGACCTACTTCAATTGGCATTATAACTTATGAAGAAACTTCCTGACAAACTCCTTCTGTGTCCATAGGCTACATCTGTTTAACGACCTAATCTGCACTTGAAAGTTTAACTTACTATTTCATTTTATTCATAAAAAAAAAGAAGATAATTAACTGGAGAGTTTCTGCTTTTTTTGTGTGTTAAATCTCTCTACCGATCATGACTCATACACACTCATACACAGCCAGTATTACACGCTTACTCAAATAAGCCCAAAGCAACAAATATTCTTATTTTCAGATCAAATGACTAATGTGATGATCTATTTCGTTGTTCACACCTTTCCACAAAAAAAAAAAAAAACCCTGTACCACAGGAGATCAGCTTCAGTTTGTGCTCAGCTCCATCACTCGTCTGCTTCTCATCTCAGTTTCCTTTCAGTTCACATCTTTAGAAGTCAGTGGATACTTTTCCTGGGAACACAAGGTAAAATAAAGTGTAGGCCTATGACAGATGATTTAATGTAAAATGAATTCCTACACCTCTCTTTAAATTTTGTCTCCTTCAGGATGAGTCTGCTTTATGAACATTGTTGATTAACAGCCCAGCAGATTATTGTACCACTCTGACCCAGTTAACCTGTCAACCAGCAGAAGGCGGCTTCACTGCTGGCTCTGATTAACTTCTGTTGAGGAGACGCATGAGGCTTTGACTGCTATCATTGACTGTAATAATGTTTTCTCTGTCAGGAAAGTCAGAACATTAAAGAAACTAAAAACAAAAATGTCACTTTAATTTAATATAGTTCATAAATAAACCTAGTTTAGAAAAGTAGTGTCACATTAAAATGAAGATTAACAGCAGTAAAGGTGCTTAAAGATGAAGGTGGACGGTGGTAGTTTATTGTTAAACAGTTGTGCATTACTATCAAGCACACAGTCAACAGTGGATTCAACGTTACATAAAAAAAGAGATAATGGAATTTCAAAACATATTTCTCATTCACAAATTTAAAGATGAGTTTCAAATTGACGTAGTTGGTTTTAGCCCCTGTAGCAGATCAGTGCTAATCAAATGGGTTTTTTTTTTGCAAATGAGCAAAATTCATAAAGCAGGACCATTTTGTATGCCTACACAGCAAAATCTTGTGTTTGATTATACCTTTTCATGTGATGTGACACTACCGTTTCTCCTTTGTATCGATTGTGTTTTCATGTGTGTTGTTCTGGCTCTAAATGTGTTGCACATCAGCTATGGGAACTGGACAGGCTAACTGGAAGGCTTTGACAGAATTAAGGATACTGTAAAATGTTTACACCGTGTTGTTCTGTGTTGGTACAGAAGTGAGGGGCTGAGACTAACAGTCAAGAAAGATTAAGGTCCTAACATCTGAGTCCTGACAAAACAGCTTTTAGGGTCAACCAGGTTTCATGTCATGTTAACAGGATATCCCAGAAAATATAGCACTAATTTAAACATACTCATTTTAAGCAGGTGTTGTTGCTTCAGAATGAATGAATTAATCAAGTCTAAAATAAAAATGTGTTCAGAAAAGTGCAGTTAAGGGCTACACTAGGCATCTCTAGTCTCGAAACATCTGATGTCATTGAGTTTGAAACAGTTTTGTTTGTTTATTTTAAGCTCACACTTGTGCAGAGAGAGCAGTTGAATCAGTGGTGGGAGGTGATCCGGTACTTTGCCTGGGGATGATGGTGATTTCAGATGATATTCTGGGTTACTTGAGGTGAATAAGTCACACAAGTGCCCCTCATTCGCCCACACTGTGAGAATATGGAGTTGCTGTGGTGATGGGGCTGCTGCTAAAAAGCCAAGGCTGCACCAGTTAACAGTCAGATGTTAAAGTACCTTTTTTTTTTTTTTTTACAAGAGTCTTCCAAAATAACCTTTCATCAAAATACTCAATCTCATTACTCTTTGTCTAAAATACAAGTCAAACAAAAGCTTTTAATTACATATTTCTGATATTTTCATTTGTAATCAAAGTGTTATTACTTTTCTTTCCCTAAAGTTGCATTTAAAAAAAACAACAGCATGTTTATGGTTCCAATTTGAATTAAATTATTTAGCCTACACAAATTTAATAGGCCGAATTTAATTTACAGTTAGGTCAGATGAAACCTTTTTTATTTAATCTGACCTAACCAAATAAAATTGTAATCCTTTTACTGAACCACATCTAAATCCTTTTACAGGAATATTGTAAGGTTGGCTGAATTCAACCTTTTGAAACCTCCCCGTCAAAGATTACGCAAAATAAAATAAAATCTCATAATGAAAAAGTCAGAAAATTAATACGAAATCATTTAAATATTTCTAACCACAATGATTTTGTCCAGTGTGACGTCAGCGGACTTTTCGGTCTCAATACTGCCCTCGTGTGTTTATACTGGAGAATGCAACCAACTGTTTCTTCACCCACAATGCACTGCAAAATTACCGGTCGGTACCATTATATTACAGGGGAATATAACCGATCAACATAATAAAATAAATTCAAAATGACCTTAGTTATTGCCAGTTAATGTCATGTATGACTTTAAAAACACACAAATACTAGCTATGTGAAATGTAAGAGACGCAAATAATGTCCGTTTCTGTCTACGATAATACATATCTGTGTCCTGCTCAGAGATGGACTCTCCCTTATAATGGTAGCTTCCGATCCGTCGCTCAATTCTTCCTTTTCCTGTTGAAGTAGCAGCCATGAGGTAGGACTGCAGTCGATGGCAAAACTGAAAACACGATTTAAGTGTTAAAAATGCACGTTTGTTAAGTCAATATCACGTTTCCCGAGATTACACATGTACCTCATTAACTATACGTTAAGGCTAGACCGTATTTTGTGATACATAACTACATTTTTACGTGGCAATGTGGGACACGATGTAGCAGCCGGAGAAGCCATATTGTCGACCCGGCTAGTAGCCTACTGTTAGCGGTGCAGCTAATAGACACTGAGAAAGTCCGACAAAAACATCTCTCGTGTATAATACCATCAGTTTTTGTTGCATTTAGCTTAACACACTTGATGTTTACGTATTTTTGTTAGACTTTAAAATCGGGGTTGTTTGTGTCCCACAGCATGCTCAGGCTCCAGAAGAGGCTGGCCTCCAGCGTCCTGCGCTGCGGCAAGAAGAAGGTCTGGTTGGATCCAAACGAGACCAATGAGATCGCCAACGCCAATTCCCGTAAGTTCAGACCTTCTGCACGTTACCTTAAGTCTGTTACACTTCTACATCAACAGGCTCTGCACTTTAAAGTCACTAAAATGTTTCTTTCCTGTGTCATGATGCTTTTGATGTCTTGTGTGAAGCACTTTGAATTGCCCTGTTGTTGAAATGTGTTGTATAAATTAAACTTGCCTTGCCTAAAATTATTGCTGAAACAAATTGCTAAGATCTATTTAATTAATGAAGCAATGGCCAATGATGATTTTTATAATTAAACTGCTCTCAAGACCAACCCTACAATCAGCAGATATTGACTTGTTGTCTGCGTTTGGACATTTCTTTAGATAATAAGAATAGTCCAGATTACTTGGATTTAATTAAGGCCCAATAAATCCTGAGATTACAGTTCATCAAATGTGTAAAAAAAAAAGCAATCAAAAGTAAAGCCATGCATGAGTAAGGCTTTTTAAATTCCATTTTATGTTTGTACTAGGAATGTGAAGTTTTGACAACAGTCGAACACTAACAATGCCTTAAATTTATCTTTTTCAGTATTAGATGTTTGTTTGTGTTGTCTGATAAGCTGTGTTAAAATGGAAAATATACTCTCTGTTTGTTCTGTAATAAGGCACCAACTCTGATGACAATTTTTCCAAGGTTTTCCTGTTAGTGCACACTTATTGGGCTGATGAATAGAGGTGCTCCAGCAGCTTACTGGTTTTCTTCTGTCTTCAGGCCAGCAGATCCGTAAACTGGTGAAGGATGGTCTTATCATCCGCAAACCTGTTACGGTCCACTCTAGGGCCCGCTGCCGCAAGAACACACTGGCACGTCGCAAGGGAAGACACATGGGAGTCGGTGAGTAAGACTGTCGCGCTCATTTTCTTACTTTTAAGTGTTCATAGACCGATCCAAACATTCAATCCCAACATAGACAAAAAAAAAGAAGGGTAATGACCATTAAAATGTATTTAATCTCTATTCCTGTGGAATAATTGTATATGTTAGTCATCTAACTGCCTCAATGAAATGTGAACACTGACGTTGTTGCTGTTCTCATCTTTTTTTAAAAGGTAAGAGAAAAGGTACAGCCAACGCTCGTATGCCTGAGAAGCTGACTTGGATGCGTCGCATGAGGATCCTGCGTCGTCTGCTGCGTCGCTACAGGGAGTCCAAGAAGATCGACAGGCACATGTAGGTTCAGGATATTAATACTGGCTCATTCTGCTCGTATTGCTGTCGCTTGTTTTTGATCATGTTTTGTTTCAGACAGTGTTTGTAAATGTTGAGATCAGTAAAACATGTCGGTAATTCTGACATAACATCCTGGAACCCGTGACAACACCTGTTGCCTTTGACTTGCATGAAGTTTGTTTTTATTTTAATGGTTTTCTTTCCGTCTGTCTCTCAGGTACCACAGCCTCTACCTGAGGGCCAAGGGTAACGTGTTCAAGAACAAGCGCGTCCTTATGGAGCACATTCACAAGCTGAAGGCTGACAAGGCTCGCAAGAAGCTCCTGTCGTAAGTCTGAAACTAAACTTGAAGTTTTGTATAGTTGACGTACATAGAAAGGCAGTTATATCCTGAGACGTTTTTGAATAAAACCTATTTTCTATCCTCTAAATCCTGTCTCAATGAACAGGAGCATTCTGGATTGTAATAATTCAATCCTTTTTGAATGACTTTAAAGCAGATAGAAGTCCGGCTTGTGGGTTAATAAAAAAAAAGTTAACATGCATGAAACGCTTTTATCTGTTGATGCTTATTGTGAATGAGAAGTTGAAAATGATTACAGAGTATGAACACACGTCTCTTTCTCTCCACCTGTCCCACAGTGACCAGGCTGAGGCTCGTCGCTCCAAGACAAAGGAGGCCCGCAAGCGCAGAGAAGAGCGTCTCCAGGCCAAGAAGGAGGAGATCATCAAGACCTTGTCAAAGGAGGAGGAGACCAAGAAGTAATCTGTGTCTTTCAATCCTGCCTGACTACCATCTGCCAAGTGCTGACAATAAAAGTGTACATAAAGACACAAAGGGTCTCCTGTATTTTATTCACTCACAAAGCTGGTTAATGGTGCTTGTTGTAGAAATTGAAATAAGAAAACTAATGGCACAACAGTAATGCAACTCAGTTTCCTGTATTAATCTTAATTTTTCTCTAAGGATGGGTCCAAATGTACTGAATATCTGTCACAGTTATGAGGCCAGGCAAGAGGCCGCAGGCAGAGTACATCATGTACCAGAATGTGATATCGTCTTTATACAACTGGATTAAAAATAACAGGATATAGCAATAAAGACTACTAAAAACAAATAATTTTTATCATGCCAATATTTAACTTTACCAAGCAACACAACCATTCTCCTGCACTCTAGCTTCTCTGTATCCATGGTAACCACAGACCATTTACATTGACCTGTTAGTTTTAAGTTATCCTGCGATCTCTAAAATAATGATTCAGGGTTTTACTACAGTCTTCAAAATACTGACATGTTAAGAAGGGGAAAAAAGATGGTGGATATTGAAGGTGAACATTGTGGTATCCCTGAATTATAGACCCATAAAGCTTCCCTATGAGGAATAATTCTCATATTTTCTTATGGCTTTTAGTCAAGTTAGTTTCTTCACTAAAGTGAAATGTACCTCAAAATGCAGGTGATGTACTATTCATATTCTTGCATCTCATCAATGAAAAGGCTGAATTCCTGCATACACCCCTTTAAGAGTCAATGAAAATTGGCCCTTTTGCGAAGTATGTACACAACATCCTTTAAAGAAGTCATTCAAGCCTCCTCTCTCCTGAAAGCACTCTAGATCCTCATTATTAAAAAAGAATAACCTGCCTACACAAATATATAACTATGCCTCAGGGAAACTCTTCTGACCTGGATAACTGACGTTCAATATACACAGACAAGTCTGAACAGCATAACCCAGGAGAGTTTTGGAGACAGAAGGCCAAGCTGCCAGTTATAGCTTATACTACGAGAGGATGAGGTCTTTGAGTGTCCCTATGGCACGTCATCAAAACGCCCCCTCCTCGTTTTCTGAAGTGCTCCCTCCTTTAACAGACAGTCGCCCTCTAGTGGTCCCAACTGGCTTTAGCTGTGAAGCATCACCAGCTGTAGCTTTTGTTTCTTTCCCCTTCATAATTTAGCTGACCAACTTTACTCACAATGGCAGGGTTTTTGTTTGTATTTGTACTGGTTCTGTTTTTTTTTGTTTTTTTTTTACTGTGAAATGCATCTGTATAGTCATTATATTTGAAATGTAATCACTACATAAAGTAAACTAACTACAGTTAATCTATGGCACCACTCCAGACTGCAGTTTTAGAAGACTAATAATGCAGGGGATGCTGATTCGTTTCCATTTTTGTTTGCACACTTTCTCAGTTTTTCATTTGCTGTTTTCGCTTTCCTCTTGTGCACAAGAGGAAATGCACAAAACCTCAAATGCACAAAACCTCAAATGCACAAAACCTGGAAGAGTTATTATTTCACAAGCTTCTTTTGCTCCCGTCTGCGAGCATGTATGAATTAATTATATCTCAAGGTACCACATATATCTGACCATGAAAGTCTGGATTGATCTCACAATGCTAAACATTCTAAAACAGTGGAGACACTAGCTGAGACAGTTAGGAAATGAATATGAAGAAACATCATTTATTGTGGAAAAACCAACATGACATATTTTTTGTTCAAGATCACTGTATGAAACTTAAGCTCAGCAATGCCATGGATAAAGAAAGCCACATATCTAGTTCAAAGAGTTCTTGCAAAAGGCCTCACGCAGTCATTAAAAGAGATGTAAGAAAAGCAGCAAAGCACACCAACTTTCCTATAAAATTAGTGTTTTCAGCTGGAAACATTTAATCACAATCTGCCCTAAGTTGTGTGTTTTGTGTGTGTTGAATCATGCACTATGAGACTCAAGCTGGACTGTAACGCAGTCTTTAAAGCCTTTTCTTCAGATACTTAAAAAAAAAAACAGACAAACAGAAGATGACATAGCAAAAAGTAAAACACAGCAGAAAACAACCAATCCAGCATGAAGACAAAAACAGGGCAGGCGTCTTCAGAAAGCATCTAGAAATCATAAAAAAAAACAATTGTCAGTGACCGTCAGAGAGTTCTGGTGGTGGATTTGTTACTCTTAAAATGTAGAAACACTAAATCAGACTGAAGTTAGTGCATATTTTCCTACATGATGTCAGGTTTCCAAAGATATTTAAGTACAACATATTCTTCAACAGAATACTAAAGATGTTTGGTTTTTTTTTAGCTGAAATTCAATATATTTAGTTTGTTGTGTGATTTGTAATGTAATATTTGAGTTGAAGGCTGCCTTTTTTCAGCTCTGTGATTTGAAGCCAGTTTCTGATTAGTTTGACTTCCTGCTCTCTAAAGACATTAAATCCTTCTATGGATGCTTTATCTGGACCCTGTGATAACCTCATGTGACTCTTGTCCGGAGCCAAGTTTTAACTGATCAGATCAGATACGTCCTCCTGTGTTTTTTTGCTAAATTGAAATATTAAATCTGTGTCGAAAATCTATGTCCGAAAAGGTTTGCTGCTATCTAGTGGCTGTAGCTAAAATGAGATATTGAAAAAAACAAAGGATCAAAATGGATCATTCGGTAAAAGTGAATTATTTGAGGTCACATTGACATCTTATACTAAACAGTTTCCTGGTCCTGTTGAGACCAGATAATCATAAACCAAAGCATTTATCTCTCTTGTATGCACAAACAGCTCCTACTTTATTGAATTGATTAAAGTGTGACCTATATTATGATTTCTATCTCTATCCACTGTCCTATCTCTCCAGTAAAGGCACAGAAAGCCCAAAAATAAATCCTTAAGAAGCAATGTAATAATTGAAAACAAAAGAAACGTGTGATATGGAGCAGCACATTTCTCCTTTAAGTACTGCCACCTTTGTTTTTAGCAGGGCATCAGTTTTCATGAGTACAGTTTACTTTAGTTCTTCCGTCTTTTTAAATTATTTTTGACATCTTTCTCTTTCCTTCAGAATAAAGTAACTGCACTACATCCATTGAATAACTTTCATGACTTTGTAGATTCAGATTGATGACAAATATATATCAAACAAATACATAAACATGTTTTATGTAGCTTAAGATAAAACTAAACTGTATTGATCTTCAGGGGAAATTTAAAAGCATATGAAGACTTTTTTTTTTAGACTGAAAAAAATAGAAAAAAAAGCCATAGTAATTTTGTTAGTGCAGGACACATGTTCAACAATGATCCCCTGAAGTCAGAACATTAGGGATCAATTGGTAATACAAGGGTCTGTCATGTCCATTAAAGACCCTGCAGGATGTGTAAATTATGCATGAGCCCCCTGAGTGAGTGTGTTCAAACAATATAAATGAGTGTGGCCTGCAGGTTTGTGCTTGTGTGTTGACGTCATTTTTCAGTTTTGGTTGTATTCGTTGCCTGTGAGACCTGCAAGGTAGTAAGAGTTCAGACAGGCACCGGGGCACCAGGCCTCATGATAAGCAGCTGTGGAATGCATCAGGATCAGCCGCTCTTAAACCACCTGACTGAATCACTGCCCTCACCCGGCCCACTTCTTCCACCACACCTCGCTGTGGAGCTGTTCGCCTGTCACAGCCACTGCAGGTGTCGTATGTAGAGGGTGAAGATGGCAGTGTCAGGGTCCATTATCTGGAGAAAGTCTTTCTAAAATGACGCCATCGGGTGACTGAAAGGTCCCAGATTACATGCAAGATCTCCTGAGACCAAGAAGCTTTCAGTCAAGCCTCATCAGATGGGCTAATGAGGGGCCGTTAAAAATGCACAACACAGTCCGAGTCACATATAATGTCTTAAGGTTAAGGGTTAAGCCTCATCTGTGGTCATGGGTTGATCAACACATGGTTATGGATTTAAAGAGGCTGAAGAATAGTGGTGGGAATGGAGCTTGTAATTATTATCATCTTGAATGTTTTGGTCACTTTATTTCAGTTGTCTGTTTTTAGTTTTTAATGAAGATACATTACTTAGCTGCAAAAAAACCCCACATAAAATATTCCTTATAATATATCTTACAAAATGGCCAATCATCTCAGCTCCAAGTGAATGTCTCCCTATTTTGCAAAGTAATTTTAGGGGCCTGAAGAGGTCAGAGTGTGCAATCATTAACAAGAAACAAGAAACAGCAAGAGACAAAATGAAAACTTGAATAAAGTATGAAAACAAATCCTTGACACATACCGCTATGGCTCCCTTGATCCACAACCCCAAGTAGAGAAACCATGTCTTTTACATTTGTAAAAAAAATGGGCACTGATCGTAGTTTGGCCGTTGATATCTTATTTTTACAGTCTATGGTTGATATCAAGGTTTTACATTTTTTGAAAATAATTCAAAGGAAAGATAAAGTTTTCCAACATGAAGCTGATTACAGGAAAAGTAATAAAAAGAGAAATAAGTTAGTTGTGTGTTGTTATTTGAACATATGACAAGAAGTATATGTTTTAACATGGAGGTCATGGAACCGTTTTACCTACGAAAGCTACATTTTTTTGGACTGTGTTCTTGTGTGATGAGGAGACATCACCATGGGAATGGTGAATCTCAGTTGCTTTTCCCGTATGATTTGCATTTGATACCTTGATTATTTTGGAAAAGCCACACCAATTTGCATCATAATCTATTTCCACACGTGAGCTATTTTTATTCCTCAGCCTCTTGCAGGCTGAAAAAGATATCCACATATAAACTTTGTATCACCTTACCTCATCTGTTTGTGCTGTTACAGATACATTAGTACATTAGTACATTTTGTCTGTGATAAGCGTCAATAAGCAACAGCTCTATCGAACCATGCTAAAATCATGATAGGAGCTTGCTATCAGGCCTTACTGAAAGTCAACAGGTCAGAAAACACATGGAAACAGAGGTTATATTACTTTATTAAGAAAAATAGAAAATTTACATTAACAGGACTTGTTTCCTGTTTGTATGACAGTAAGTCTGACAGCAAGCTCAGGGTGCGTTCATGGGAACCCCCAACATCAGGTGATGTTGACGTGGAGGCCAGTCTGCTTTCACATCCTGTCTCTCATGTGTGCACTTCATGGACGGTTCATGCCTGCTGAAGATACAAGTCTTCGAGGGGGAGGGCGGTTTTCTTAGGTGCTGTTTGGTTAACAATGAGACCTTTTGTCAGTCTGTCTGCCTTGAGGTGATGTCACATGGGCTCCTAAAGAGGAAGTTCTCATCTCCTCCTCCTTTATTGCATGCCACCCTGAAGCATGCTGCGTTCAGGCTTCCTGTCAAGAGCTGCTGTGGAAGGTCAGCTGGGAAACACACACACACACACACACACGCACTTCCTCACAACACTGCAAACAAATAAGAACAGTACAGCAACTTCAGACACACAGACATCCTCTAATCCTCCCTGGTATGGAAAATAACTGCAGAATAAATGTGTTATTCTTGCGTTGACTCTTCCCCTCTCTGAATAACATCAGAAAAAGATAGTTCCTAGTTACACAGTCACCCATGAGTGAGATCATATGCGTGAAGTGATTCATGCATGCTGGGTAAAAGAGACTAAGGACATCCAAGAGCTACACAATACTGAGACCTCTGCCCGGAGAATATGAACATCATGTTGAAAAAACACTTTAAAGCTGTTATGTAGCTATGGCAATGACATTTATTTAAAAAGACAATGAGTGTGTAAGTCTGAAACTACAGGAGTCTGGAGGTCTGGATATTTGATCTAACAGAGCTCCAGGAAAGCCAGGTGTGTGTCTCTGTACTTCCTCGATGCTACACTGCAGTTATTGCTGGGCAGTGGCTCCATTTCACAGCCGTGTTATAATTACAGAGTTTCCAATCTTTGAGAGCACTGTTTTTCTTCCATGTGTATGTCTCAACATTCCTGCTAGTGTCTCATGATGAAAGGTCAGACATGGGTATATTTTCTCCCAGAGGCATGGCTCTCGGGGGTTGAGTTTTTTTTTTTTTTTAAGCCATCGTGTGATCATGACACATCCGGGGGGGGAAACAAAGGAGAGTGGTTTGCCTGTTGTTTCCACTCTAGAAAGTAAGTCAGATATATTCATTTGGCCTAATTTATTCATAAATCCGCCTCAATGCATATCCCTTGACCGTTATCCTCGGACCCCTGATGTTCCCCTAAAAAAAAAAAAAAGTCAAAAACCTGGGCAAAACCTCAGGGATAGCATCAGAGGAAGGATCTCTCTTAGAAAAGGTCAAAGATCAGAAAATATGCAAAACCCACATGGCACAGTAGTTACAGCAGACATTCTCTTTGCAAAGCCGAGCTGCTCATTGCACTCTACAGATCCACTTATAGGTCAATGAACCATTGCATTAAAGTCTGCTTGAGGTAAAAACCAGGTTAAGTGAGATTTTATTTTCCTAACAGCCCTCTTTTACTCTATCGGACGTTTAAGCCTGGTTTTATTACTTGCACAACCTACTGAATTGATTTTGCCCAGGTCTGCGTCTGGCCACAGCAAAGCAGCCTCAGACAACCCCAACAGGTTTCCTTAGGGGCAAACCCTGACGTCTGCCAAAATCAAAACTTTCCAAGAGCTCCTTTGTTTTGGATTTGTGCACATGGGGCGGTTGGGGGGGGGGGGGTGGGGAGGGGAGGGGGGGGGGGGTGCTGTGTTGCAGAGCGCAGCTTACTCAGCATCTAGCTATACTAGCCATAATTACTTCATTGCAAATAGCTCAGCGTGGAGTTTTCCACTGGAAACTCAAATCATGAGGGGTAAATGCAGTAGGATGGGGTGTGGTCTTCTGTTTGTGGGTGTTTTTTTTTTTTTTTTACTGTGAAATGAAACCCACATGGTCATTATATTTTACATGTAATAACCACAAAGTGAAAGAAGAACTGCAGATGAGTTGTGGCTCTATGACTGCTTATTGTCTTTCTGTCTACCCCCCCACACCTCCTCCCTTTTCTTATTTATGCCTTATAGGTTGTACCCTGTAGAAGCAGATTTCCCTTCCCTGGGCCCCAAGAACACCGCCTACCCTCTCCCATCTCTAAAACTCTCTCCTCACTTTTATTGTAAGAGGATACTTACAGGAGTTGACAGAGCTGGCAAAGTGTGACACTGGAGTAAAAGCAGCTTGTGCATGTGCTGCACAGTTTAGGGAGTCACTCTGATTGGTTGGGAAGTCTCTGCCCTTCCCCTCATTGGTTTTGAACTTGCTTCTCAAAACACACGCACACACACACACACACACACACACACACACACACACACACTAGTGAAGAGGCAAACTGTGGGCTAATTCAGTACTGGGCACTCATGTTACTTTGCAAAGGGGAGAGGGGTTTAAGGGGTGTGGGCGGAGGATAGGCGGGGGAGGGAAGGCAAATCACAGAAGAAAAAAAAAAAAAGGCTGGGGTTTCGGACAGGCGGGGGCGGAGAAAGAAGAGAAGGAGCTGTAGCTTTAGGACTTCAGTGAAAAAGTAGTATTTTTTTGCTGTGTGGACATCTGAGAGGAAAAAGAAGGCGACACCGAGAAGAGAGGATGGTTTCATTACAGAGACAAGACGAGGATTGAAGAACAAAAGTGGGACAGCAGCTGGCCGGGACATAAGCAGGAAGAGAGAAAGGAAAGAAGAGCACTGGACGAGTAGATGACTTGTCTGAACAGGAGAGCAGAAACCAAGAAAACTGAGTGAAGAGGCGGTAGGGAAACTCGGCAAAACTCCTGCTCAACGTGAACGACGTCATAACCCCGCCCCCTCGGCATAAAATCGTCAGAAAAGTTCACACATCCTCTCATCCCGACTTCGCCGGACGCTTTACTGAGGGGCGGGCAGGGGTGAACAGTCGGGGTGAAAAGATTCTGCCCTTTCCCTTAACACATGCACCCCATCCGGACAATGTAAGGCAACTTTTAGGATTTCCGTGATGTGTGAAAGGTGCTTCTTGAGTTAAAGTCGACAGACAGACTGACTGACAGACAGACAGACAAGAGTTAGCGGAGGAAGAGGAGAAGGTGTGTGTGTGAGGGGGGGGGGAGTGAGGTAGGCTAAAAGCAAACTTATGAAAGCCCAGAGGAAAACTTTTTGACGCAAAAGAAAGAGGAGGGGAGGTGGGGGAGGAAACCTGAAAAAGACAAAGTGAAGGTGACAGAGGTGGCAGATAACGGCTGGGTTTGAGACAGGAGGTGAAGGAGGCGAGCAGGTGACGGCGGCCGGAGGGGAGAGAGGTATGAGGGGACAGCTCAAGTCACTCTTCTCTCTGGTGATAACTCTCCTGTGTTTGGGGAGCCTGCTGACCTCTGTCGTCTGGTACTTGCTCGACAAGTAAGTGTGAAAATGTCATTTCCCTTTATACATGCACACTCACACACAAACACAAGCGTTTAAAGGTAGATTTGATAGACTGCTAAACCACAACGCTGATATGTTGTTTTAATTGTTTTCTGCTCCTAGTCTACTCCATAGCCTACTGTTAAAATGCACGTAGCCTTTGAATCCTTTCCCCCCCCCCCCAATATCCAATTAGGCACGACGTGTGTATGTGTTGTAAACCAGTGGAGATAAAAAGAAAGAAGATTGTCAAATGAAGCTGCTGAAACATCACTCGATCAAGTGGGCCAACATTGTAACAAAGAAAAAAACAGTGCAGCGACAGAATAGCCCCTACACTTTATTTTTCAGTGTTGCCAATGATGCCATGGTAATGCCACTCATTGGAAGTGATGCAATTTCCCCAATTAGGCTGCATTACAGGGTATTTAGCTGGAAACAGTTTAGCAGTGAATCACAATCGTACGTGTGTGGCCGTGGAGTTTGTAGTACGTAGACCAAACAGTTTCTTTTTAGTGAGGTGAAAACGGGAACAGGAGACGATGATGGCTGTAAAGTGACACCGCGGACCACAGCTTTCTCGACACACGAGAGAGACTTCTGCATTTGACATGTAGCTACGTAGCAAAGGTCTCTGTACACTGGTTGTTCATTCATGGTGTATGAAGCTGACAGTTACTGAACACTGAATTCATGAGGCTTGTACTCCGTTCGCTTTGGCGTTTGTTGGAGTTTGACATTTCTGCAGAATCGCGTCAACTCTTTTTGTTAAATGCTGATTCATTTTGTCTTCTGTATGTTTTGAACAAAGCACATTCAAAACAGGTTTTTTTTTTTGTTCTCAAGTGATGAAAACAAATTATAAAGCTAACATGTTGGCCTGTGTGAGCTTTTTGGATTCAGGGGTGTAGGATTTTCTTTGTGTTGGCTATCTTTTGTGAGGAGGGTCTGTCCACGAAGTAACTATTAATAGCTGTGAATGTGGGAAGTGGTTCATAGCATAGTCTATATGCAGGGTCCAGAATGTTGTGTCAGGCCCCTGATTACATTATCTGATTTGTGCCTGGCTTCTGAATCAACACATCTGTCCTTTTTTTTTTTTTTTTCTTTTCTTTTCTTTTGTTTGTTCCACAGCAATGTGGACCAGCGCTTACCAGCCCCTCAGAAGAAAAGCGCCCCCAAGACCTCTGACCTCTGCAAAGGCTGCAAGTGAGCGCAAACACTGTTTCTCCTAACGTGACCTTTTTTTTTTTTTGTTCATGTCTGCCATCAGATGAAGGCATGTCTGCGTAACACAAGGGATTACTCACCTGGTTGTGTATGTGTATCTTTGTTTGTATGTTTCTTTTTTTTTCACAGGAATATCATCAAAAAAGTAATGCAGGGTTACTCTCAAGCCTGGACGAAGCAGGAGGACAAATGTAAAAAATTCAGGTAAAAAAGACGATGATTGTCTTGGTTTTGAACTTTAAGGGGAAAAGATGTAAATACAATTTGGGAAATGAAACAAGCATGTTATGCTACATCTCCAGTCCCCATAGCTGCTGTGCTCTACAGACATTTACAATAAGTATTCAATAGTTAAGAATTACATACTTTTAAGTTACATGATGCTGGGTGGTAAAGGAGGTCAAAAAATCCCTGTGGGAAGCTCTCACGACCAATAAAACCTAACACAGTGCCTAATAAGATGGCCAAATGTGATTAAAAGGTTAAACAGTATGAAACATGAATTACATAATAGAACTATTTAAACCATTACCAGTGTCTGGGCCTGCTCCAAAAAAAAAATGCAACACAACTTTTGGGTTTTGGTGCCCAACAGCATGCAGCTGGTGCCTTTTTTTCTTTAATTATTATTTTTTTCTACTTATTTTTATCCATGCCCCTCAGAAAACCTGTGTCTGCCTGTGCAGATCAACAAACACAACTTGGTTACAGCTGAGTCCATTTGCATTGTGATATAAAAAGGAGCCCAAAATCTACAACATGGTTCAAATAAGGACCATCAAATGTTCCTCCACAGAATGAGAGTTTGTCAATTCTTATAAGAAAGAGGGGAGCTAGATGTACAGTCTTCTAAAATCCCAGCTTGGGCTTTTACTATATGTAACTTTACTAGCTGGTTAAGTAAAGAGAGAAGAGGTATCAAGGTAAAGCTATTACCAAATCATTTGAATGGCTGAAAAAGACTTTAGTCTCTGAATCTTTTACTCTAGGACAAGCTTGGAATAGATGAGTCAGAGTGCCCTCGTCTGATTGTCACAAATAGCTGAACCTGGAAGTCATCCTATTAAGCCTGTCCTTGGAAAATGAATGTGATTCATGACCTTAAACTGTAAACATTGAATGTTTGAACAAAATCAGAATCTGTGCAGAATAGTTTCCTCTTTACATAAATAGAAAGAAGAACAGCTGAGAAAGAGAAGTGGAAATACATGTGTAGTCAAGTTGAGCAACTTCTATGTAAACGGTAAACACTTGGTCTAAATATAGCTCGCATTAAAATCATGGAAGTGTTGGTAAAACAGAGAGGACTCTACTCGAAACACACGACTGCTCTTAACGTTGATTTGCTCTTTAAAAAAAAAACGAAAGAACATTTGAGGGAACATCAAAACCTCAGTCTCTTGTACATGGTTTAACAAAGTCCTTGTGGTTCCCCAGATCTCAGCTGAACAGCAACTGCAATGGTTTTGACAAAGCCATCATTACCCAGGCCAACACTCCGGTGGGATCCAACCTCGTTTATGACGGGGAAAAGAAGAGGAGCCTCCAGGTGTCTCCGGAGGTTTTCAGCACTTTTACAAAGGTATTTTGTTTGGCCACTCATGAATATAACCAACACATCCACAATATCTGCTACTTGTTTGGCATTGTGATTGTTCCTGTAATGTCTGACTAAAAGATTCCACGTTAATTAAATGAAACACAAAAAACAACTTGGCATACTCTTAGCATGTGTATTTACACAAGTAATATTTACACAAGTAATATTTACACAAAAATAAAGAGACTAATAATAACAATGAAAATACAAGCAGTTTGACAAACCTGAACCGTTTATTTAGAAAGTCGCGTTTGGAACAGAGTACCCTTACATATGGGGTTTCATTTATATCAAAAGTCCTGAGCGTGATGAACTACAATTGTGAGATAATTATATTATTTCACACATGCAAATATTAACTACTGCTTGCAAATTATAGGTTTTTCTGCACACAGCAACACCTGAGCAACCCCACTGCCATGAGCAGCTCTGCCCCTTAAGTGGAAATCTGCTCGCTAGCCGCGTGGCTAACTGCTACATCTGGAGGAAGTGACACTAATCAGCTCTTAACTTAAGCTTTCTTACTCGCCTCGGTGCATGGCTCTGGACACGCTGGATGTTGTTGTGCTCGTGTTGTATTCAAAAAAATTGAGGGATTGCTAAGGTATTTAAAATGTTGTGAGGGGATTGCGATTTTTCTGAACGAAGTTTCATGGCATTCCAGTTTATTATTGCTAGTTGCTGAAACAAAATCCAACAATGTGTACTTTGTTATGCTGCAACTGGAAACAGGTTGACAACCGAGCAGACTTTAGAAAGATAATTTAACTATAAATCTGCATGAATCCATCTGATTTTCTTACACAAAATAATACACTAACGTATTTTTAAATAAAGTGAAAATGTATGAGGTATTTGTAACTCAACTCTTTCCACAAATAAATTGGAAGTGGGGATTTTGCTTTTCAATCCAAATGTCAGGAAATGTTCCCCTAACCTCTTACAGCGTGTTTGCACGAAAACAAATTAACAACTGTGTCATCAGCAAGTTTAAAGCTGCCAGTATGCTTCACAATGAAGTGATGTACTGCTGAATTTATCCATCAAAAAAATGTTTCAAGCCCAAGTAGATGTTGGAAATGAAAACCTGAAGACTTCCAGGGGGCACCCATATTTCAGCTGGCAACCTCTTTTAGGGGTGTCTGCTGCAGGGAAATTCCAAGAGGGAAATATTTGCAAATGAGATCCAGCAGTAATTTTGATCTACTGTATTATACCATCAGTATAATTATCATTGTGTGGTAACACATAACCATTGATTACAATTCCAGGAGCATCCTTTCTCAAATAAAACATGGGACACGTGTGCTGTTGTCGGGAACGGAGGAATCCTGACTGACAGCAGCTGTGGAGAGAGAATTGATTCAGCTCAGTTTGTCATGAGGTGAGAAACGTGTCCATTGTGGTGACAACGTCAACTCACAGTATCAAAAATCATTTATGTTGAAGTTCCACAAAAAAAGATCTCTGACTTTTTTCTTGCTTCTTCAGGTGCAACCTTCCTCCTTTGGGAAATAGTTATGAGAAGCATGTCGGTGTCAAAACGGACCTCGTGACAGCGAACCCAAGCATCCTCATGGAGAAGTGAGCAAGAGGCTGGATTTCACTTCACTGTCATTACAGAGTTCTTTTGTCTTGTTGATGTATAGCTGCTGTTTTGTCTCCAGGTATGGGTCTCTGATGAAGCGTCGTCGTCCGTTTGTGGAAAGTCTGCAGATTTACGGCAACTCCCTGCTACTCCTTCCCACCTTCTCCTATCGCCAAAACACTGCTGTATGTCTGCGGGCCACCTACAGTATTGAGGACTTTGGAAGCCCCATGAGGCCCGTCTACTTTAACCCTGAGTACCTCCAAAGACTGACTGCCTTCTGGCGCACACAAGGCTTGCGATCAGTGCGGCTGAGCACCGGGTTAATTATGGCTAGCATAGCTTTGGAGGTCTGCGAAAATGTGCATCTGTATGGGTTCTGGCCCTTCAGTAGTCACCCCTATGGACTCTACAACATAATGCACCACTACTATGATAACAGAGAAAGTAAAAAAAGAATCCACTCCATGCCAGCTGAGTTTGAGCTCTTGTTGCGGTTGCACAGTGAGGGGGTTCTCAAGCTTCATCTGGGAGATTGTCAACAAGGAAAAAAGTAAACTCATGGACTACTGACGGAACAGAAGCAAAGTGCCTTCTTTGTACCATCAGGGTAAAGCAAATCACTCATGTAGTCTTTCATAATATTTTAAATGAATGGACACAATGATTGGCTGGTGATGCCAAGTTGGCTGAACAGCAACTGAAACATCTGGACTGATGCAGAAAATCCAAGACTGAAAAACGCTGGATCTAAAACGGACTGCATTTATTACCACGTGTGTTTCAGCTCCAAAGGAACTCCTTTGTGAGGCCCAGGTCTACAGTGTAGTGCCTTATATTAACCTGTTAATGCTGGAAAGTAATATAACCAACCACAGAAGCTTTTAAAGAGGTCATATTAGGCCCTTTTTGGGGTTCGTATATTTAATCTATGTATCTACTAAAGTATGTTCACAATAGCTAAAGTTATAAAAAAGTGTCTGTTTTCATGAACTGTTGCTCCATGCACCGGCTCGCTTCTGACTATCTCTAAGGCTCTGAAGTGCCCACATTCAGAGTCCCCACGTGTGCCAAGTCTGATCTGATTGGTCGGCCTGTCGGCTCTGCCTTAATTGGTCAGTCGCTCAGCACGGTTCGGAAATGTCCCGCCCCTTTTACCATATTGGGAATGCAGCCACTTTGGCTCCGAAGGGAGCAAAAACAGTAGCACCTTAGCACTACTGTGCTACCGCAGGCTACGGCATATCGTGGGCGTGCTACAGAAGTTAATGGGCCTACAACATGAGCTGCTGGGCTTGCTACAACGAGCTAATGGGCTTAGATCAGTGATCTCACACTGACAATACGTCACACTGGCAAATTTTTTTCGAGGGGGGCTAGAACCGAGCGTTACATGCAGCTAATGCTACAGCTAACAGGAGGACGTAGGAGAAGCCGCGTTTCCGCGGACTTTGAAGTTTTTGCACATAGATGTGCCTAAACATACACAGGACACTTGGAAAACACACTAAAGAGCATATAAAACCAGAAAAAGCATAATATGACCCCTTTAAAACAAACTGAATGTAATTTGAAGAAAATCAAATACCTCTCGTACATGAAGATTGTCTGACTTAAAAAGCAGCACACCGGAATGTGATGAATCTTTTAAATCATCTATTTCACCACTTCAACATATGTGTGTGTATATATATATATATATATATATATATATATATACATATATAGGAAAACTGTTGAGGGTAAATGTTTGGTCTTCACATACTTCTTTCACATGATTGTTTAAAAGTAGCTGGTACTGATTGTGAAAGATAAGTTTCTGCACTCTGTTTCCGCTCTACAACACTGACGAGGCTTGATTTTAAAAAGCAGCAGATCTCAGAGGGCCTGGAGGGGTCGTGTCTCTGTAGCATATAAACCATCATGGGGGCAGACGCCATAGAAAGAAACAGAATAGTGACACTTATACTGTATATAAAGGTTGCTAGGGTGAGCAATGTTACAATGTGTGCGCATGTTGTGTCATCAGAAACCAGGCAAAGAAAGGTGCTATCTAAAAGAGTGTGAACTTCCACATACTGGTACGAAGTATTTTGAAATATGAATGCTAAATCAATGCCTAACTGACTTTAATGATAGCGATTGTCATTTGTGCACTTTGGGTGAAAAGTATAACTTTGGATACGCTTTTTACATCTGAATCAAGACTTGTGTTAATATTTTGCAACCATGTGTATTTCCTTTCATGAAAGTGTTGCCAGTGATTTCTTTTTGATTTTTTTTGTCATCCAGAGAAATAATGTAAAAGCTGTAGATGACCAAACTTGACGACTCTATGAGCCAACTGTAGAAAAAAAAAAAAAAGCATTGTCTCTGGTTTCTGTTTCCATTTCGGTGAATAACACGAGGCGTGAGGGAATTTGAATTGAGGAATAAATATTTCTCAGAAAAACATCTTTTGGTTGTTTCACTGGCTGGAGATGAATTTGTCTTTCCAAGTGGTAAAATCTTTTCCCCAGATCTCAGTTTGCATGATTTAAGAGTCCTTGAGCTGTTAAGTGCCTAAAACCTGCCAAGATTTGTCCTTAGAATGCAGTATTTCTACTTACTAACAGCATTTGGCCAGTTTTGGGGCACAGTTTGTACTCTGTTTGTTTCAGGAATAGGACAACGTATGACCCACTGATTTATTGAGATCTTTTCCAAACCCTTTAGTGTGCACTGGTCTAGTGATTCTTTTACAAAAATCTGTAACCTGATGAAAGCTGAATGCAGCTGTACTATTTAGACTCCTATGACATTTAAATGTGACCTTTTACATGAAGGCACCGTCCACTTCTCTAATTCTCTCCTTCATGTCCTCCTAAAGAACATCCCACTGTTGGATATGGACCAGCATTCAAACATCTCAGTGATGCTTTCTAAGACTGTTAGGGAAAAACACTAACCAGAGAAGCCTTGAAAGTAATGGAGCTTTTTTTTTGTCCTAGTCTTTTTGCTGTCCCTAGAATCATAATTGTAGCATGTGTTAAATGTCTCAAAAATGACATCTGTGTGACCTCAGTACATCCATCTAATGAGGCCATTAAGAATATTAATTGTTTGTTTCTTTTTATAGAGAAAATAGCCCACTGCCACAAGTTGCCATTCCAGACATTGCTCATGGGATTCCACTCATATCAGCAGCGTCCCCCTTGTTAATCCAGCTGCAGCACTCTGCTCATTCCCACTGGCTAGTCTCTCTGGGGACAGAGAATCAGAAAAACATACTCTCCATTTCCATTTTCTGATGTGGGTTCTCCAGGCAGTTTGGCTCTCAACTTGCTAATGACAACAGACATAAAGAGGGTAAAAAAAACAGAGAGATCTTACACCTTGCAGGCACTGAATGCAATCTGAACATTTCTGCTTGTTCAATGAGGAGGGATTGAACAAGTGATTGTTTTATCAAGGACAATTTAATTTAGAGGCTAATTGGAACTAACATTAAGCCTGTCATGCATTAATGTCACTGGATGCCTCACAGACTCATTTGTTCTCTCGTCACAAAGCTGAAGTTCAACTGTCACTGAGTGAACCACCAGTGACAAACAAAACGACACGCCTGACGTGAGCGGAGGTGGCATCTCGTCGGTTTTCCTGTGACACAACATCAGCCCCCGTGACTGTAATTCTCCTGATAGGACTGCAGAGACCCCCTGATCTCCACCAATCAAAATCAAACGCAGATCTTGTGCTGACAACAAGAGAAGAACAATACTAAACTTTTCAAGAGTGGGAAGTCTTTTATTTCCTGACTTTCTTTTCTTTTTTTTTTTGCTACAGACAAAAGATGCAGAGACATCCTTCAATATGCATTTCTGATTTATTTTTGTAGGAAAATATGTCTTTTTACATGCAAATCAACTATATATGAAACAAATCTTTGCCAGGGGATATCAGAATGGCACTGAGAGAAATGTGCATTTTACAAAAGGCATTGAAAAACACACAAACACACAAATGCATCTATGAATCAGAGGTTGTACTGGTAATACCATTGTTTTTTTGTTTTTTTTTGTCACATCCCACACGGTTGACCACAAGAAACATATAGGGAAACAGCAGGGCTTAATTTCAGTCTTTCCCGTGAAAACTGGCAAAGACACAAAGACAAATGAATGCTGAAAGTGGTAATTGTGGTATCCCTGATTGATTGACCCATAAAGATTTCCTCTGTCATTCTGGGAGATAACTCATACTTCCTTCATACGGGGTATGATGGCTTTTAGTCCAAAGTGTGTCTCCTCTCTAAAGGGAAAGAAACACTACAGACGGTGTACTGTTGCTGCCAAGTGCAACATATCTCAATTTCAAGCGATTTCATGGTATTTGTATATTTTTCTTTCTCAATATATCAATGAAAAGGCTGAATTTCTGCACGGCCCCCTCAAAGAATCAACAGAAATCTGTTCTCTTGCAAAGTATGTACACAACATAATCAACAGGGAACTTTTTCCACTCGGTTTGACCCTTTTCCCTTTTTTTGCTGGAGTTTTTTTTTTTTTTAAAGCCCTAATGGCATTTTGGAGAGAAGCTTTCACAGGAATGCAACAATATGCAGAGACGAATAGTCCCTAATGAAAGTAGTCCCAGAAGCCTTTTGTGTGTCTGGTGAGTACACTTTCTTCCCACACAAATTTCCCAAGCCATTCATCGAAGCAAGAAACCCGACCTACACAAATATATAACTATGCCACAGGGAATCTCTTCTGACCCGGATAACTCAATGAATTTCCTTACTTTCACCATAAACAGACAAGTCTGAGCATCATAACCGAGGAAAGTTTTGGAAACGCATTGCCAAGCTGCCAGTTATACTATGAGCAGATGAGTTCTTTGAGTGTCCCTGTGGCCCGTCATCAAAACGCCCCCTCCTCGTTCTCTGAAGTGCTCCCTCCTTTAACAGAAAATTGCCCTCTAGTGGCCCCAGCTGGCTTTAACTGTGAAGCATCCCCAGCTGTCTGTTTTCCATTTAAACTCCCTTTTGTTTCTTTCTCTTTTCTACTCTAGTTAAAAAAACTTTACTCACAGTGGAAGAATTTAATGAGAGCTGATTTTGGGCTCAAGGCGAGAGCCTAACGCAGACAGGAAAACTCTCAGTAAATCACCTGTGGCTTACTGCTGACAAGGCAGCGACTGCAGCCAGACTGTCTCCATCACTGGTTCAGACATCAGCTAACAGAAGACCTTTTTGAAATTTATGACTGTCTGTTTTAGCTGGCTGGCTTGATGAACAGCAGCTGAGCCCAGAGATGAGCAAACCAATACATTGTAATTCTACAAACATGTCTAATGATTTGTCAGATTCCCTAAATTTACAACCTGGAACACAACAGTACGACAAAACAGCATGTTAGCTTACCACTTTAAACATGATATCAGAGGCAAATGGCTGCTATGATACATGAGAAAGAGTCAGCTCTTTCAGGAAAGACTTTATGAATCCAAATCCAAATACTTTCAGCTTTTCACATCTGAGTTTTGCTGCAGCTTGTTTAGAAAGCCACTATAAAAAAAGAAAGCTGGGAATGGTTTGACTAATATGGCACTTCCTGTCTTTTTCCCCATTTGATTCCTTCAGCCAGTTTGTCGCCACACACAGCTTTTCGAGCAATCGTATAACAATGATTGGAAAGGAGTAAAACTGTTTATTAAAAACACAGCCCAAACAGTTGGTATACAGACATTAAATACTGATACTGTAACATACAAGGACAAGTCTGGCTTTTTTTCATTTCAGTCACTATATCCGACATATTATAAAAATATACTTTGTCATATTTCACATTTTTTACAATTGGAAGGCAATTAAAAACACTTAGAATAATTATCCATACAGCAAAGTCACTTTTAAAAAGAACTTGTTTACTTTTCCTTTATTTTACAAAAAAATGTTTCCATATAAAACACTTGTTTGAACGTAAAAATGAACTGAAATTTCAAGTTTGATATTTTAAAACCAATTCAAAAAAGCAACACACACATTTAATACAAAAAAAGTGGATTTAAAAAAAGGGTTGGTCTCTTGTAGGCATTTTTTTTTCCATAACTGGAGTAGCATGGCCACAGTATTCCAAAGCTACAAACAAGCAGGCTTCACAGCAGCCCTGCATAAGATCTTGGCACAGACACATTGCACAAACAGTGTTTGGTCTCGAGTTATTATAGAAATGGCTTTGAAGCTTTCCTGTTACAACGTGGTGTAATCGCAGCCTTGTGCATTGTACACTGAAGGTGTAGTGCTGGGAAGACTTAACCCACACAAGGCCTGTCAATAGAAAAGACACACTACAGCTGGTTAGAGTGTTGCTGGAAACAAGTAGCAACCAGAATCGACTCCCAATTAAAGGAAGCCCTGTAAAATGTACCACCAGGGGGCAGTCAACTACAATGAAGATGGGACACAAGCAGGGTGCTGAGCCGCTTTAGTCAATAGCCATGAAGAGCCAGAAAGAGGTTGAAAAGTAAGGTATAAAAACTTCATCGCTAATGCACCTTGTAAAAAAAAAAAACTATCAGGAATTTTCAGATGTAGACTGTTTAAAAAGTCACCCTCTGTATGCATTGATGTCTGAACCGAAGCTGTTGTTGCATACTTATAAAAACATAGAAAACATACACAAACACACTGTCAAATACAAAATCACAGTTACATAGAACTGTGACGGACACTGAAGAGGAAACAGATCATGACAAGACACAGCCTTTAGGAAGCTGACATTATCCCTTCATTAAAAAGTCACTGCTTCAGGCGCTGCCACTAAGTTGTGTTTCATTTTATTGCATTTATGTTGGCGTGACTCTCCTTTATAGCAATATCACAGTAAGAAGTTGTACCTTTAGCCTTTGTGTTACAACAACACTTCCTCTTACTTTGAAGTCCCAAGAATCAGGATGCCAATGTATTGACGTAGGCAATGTCTTTGCAGATGAACAACCAGTAGATGAGCTAAGCCAAACCTGGAATCAATCTGATTGGCAACAAAACTCACTATCATTCAGTAATTCTTTAAAGGTCAAATCCCAAAGAAAGGATCAACGAGAAGACAACAGAGGTCAATAATTTGCTCATGGACTCGCGGAGGACGAGAAATGTAAACGGACAGACTGTCGCCTATTTCAGTTTGTGTTGATGTGATGTTTTAAGTTAGACAGTGATAGCCCAGACAACACAAATTGTCAGCTGCGATATCACTTTTTTTTTTTTTTTTACACAACTTCTTTTTTTTACACACATCTTCTCCAGCTTGCATGTAACAAATTGATACTCTAAGACACTGTGGTGTTTAAAAATCCAAGGAAGATTGCAACAACCCGTCATCCAATCTCTAATATACATGGTTTAAATAAATGTCACTTTTTCAAGGATTAAATCCATACAGAGGGCTTTCCCTCTCCTGACTTGCTGCTGCTGCTATTGCTGCTGCTTCCTCCTCCGCTGCTGCCTCCTTTCCCATGTTTAAATCTATGCTTGCGCTCTTTCTGAGGCTGAGGCTGCGGCTGAGGTTGGGCCTGGATAATGTTACTTTGAGGCTTGTCATCTTGGTTGTCCCCGAGCTGCTCCTCTGCTCGATGCTGCTGACTGTAGGCCTGGATGGCCGCCTCCAGTTGCTCATGAGCTTGCTGGATCATGTCTTTGTTCAAAGCCACCCGGGCCTCCCCTCCAGTGGGAAAGTTATCCTCATTGCTACCAAATTGTTGCTGTTCCTCTTGGGCAATGTTTGCGCGGTTCTGCTTGCACGCCATCTTAGCATTGCTTAGGTCCGTGTAGGGCATCTGCTCTGGCTTTACCACAATGTTGTAGCCAGGAGGAGCCGACGGGGTGTTCCATGAGAAGGGGTATCCCACGTAATCAGCAGCTCCATCTCCTCCAACACCTCCCTCAGATCCAGCCTCTGGTCCCGGCCCCCCTACTGAGCCCTCCACACCACCATTAGTGCCCAACAAGCCCAGCTGGTACTCATCCTCCTGAGGAGGGCAGCGCCGACGGCGAAGAATGTCACAGATGGAACCGATCCCTAAATGAAGCATCTCCCAAACATTGAGTGTGAGACAGAGGACAGTGACACCATACATAATGCGCAGGAAGATTGTCTTCTCTGTGGGTCGCGACACAAAGCAGTCAACGCTGTGGGGGCAAGGTTTCCCCGAGCACACAAACACAGGCTTCACTCGAAACCCATACAGCAAATACTGGCCTGCAAGGAAGCCAGCTTCTAGCGCTGTACGAGTCACCAACTGCAAAACATAGACCCGCATCAGACCCTCATCTTGGATGCGCCTGCGTCCATCATGCCGGATTTTTGGTCTGGGTGTGGGTTGCAGTGGATCCCGCGGTCTCTTGGGAGGCTCAATCTCTGGCACCTCATAGATCATGGGATCATCCTCCTGATCCTCCTCAGTCTCCTCGATACCCCGGTGCTGCCGAGCTCCAAAGCAGATTTTCCGGGGCTTTCTGTGTGTGTAGCCTCCTCCTCCTGCTGTTCTAACCGCAGCAGCACCAGCTCCTCCTTTGGATTCATCTATTCGTGCAATCTTTTGGACAGCGTAGCCCATGTACATGAGAGAAGGCATCGCCACTAGGATAATCTGGAAGACCCAGAAGCGAACGTGAGATAGCGGGGCAAAGGCGTCGTAGCAGACATTCTCGCAGCCAGGTTGGCCCGAGTTGCAGACAAACTTGCTCTGTTCATCGTAGTAGATGGACTCTCCCCCGACAGCGGTAAGAACGATGCGGAAGACGATGAGCACGGTGAGCCACAGCTTCCCCACGAAGGTGGAGTGGTTGTGGATCTCCTCCAGCAGCCGCGTGAGGAAGCTCCAGCTCATGGTGTCGCTGGACAGTGGGGCAGACAGTGTCCCTCTCTCACCTGCTCACAGACTCTGCAGAAAGTATAGGAGTGAGGGAAAGAGGAGAACAAGAGGGAGGAAAAAAAAAAGAAAACAGCTTACAATTAATGCTCATTTGAAAATGTGATCAAAGGAAGTAGTAGAATTTGTGCAGATATTCCTTGTCAGACTTTGCACCTGCAAAAAAATGTTATTAGTTCTACAAATTCAGCGACAAAATGTGAAAATAGTTGTCATGATAGTTGCTTTAATTAGAGTAAGTGTTCCATTCTGAGCTCAGGCAATCAATATTCCCTTAATGTACACTCGTGCTTTTTGCAGAACAAATACAAAAAGCTGAATTCGGAGTGCCTAAGTGAGGTGGCTGTCAAGTTTGGGGCTTTTTATGGAATTAGAAGACCAAACGGAGAGGAAAGAGGATATCGGTATTAAAAAATACCATCAAGCAGCACTGAGAAGGAGGCGAAATAATCCAAATGGGGAATTTGCTATCATCAAATACACACACACACACACACACACACACACACACACACACACACACACACTTTATTTAACAGCCTATCTCTTTTTGAAGAAATAAATCCTCTTAGTGAGCCTTCTTCTGTGAGAGGTGCAGTTTTCAGGATTGTATTAACTTGACTGGTTTGTTCTGGTTGGGAGGTAAATGGCATTGTGCTGTGCTGTGCTACGCTTAAATATATATATATATATATATACAGTATGTGTGTGTGTGTGTGTGTGTGTGTGTGTGTGTGTGTGTGTGTATTTGAGCAGAGTTTAGAAGAGGAACACATTGCCCAATCTAGGTTAGGTCTGGGCTCTAGGCAGTCCATCAAAACCAGCAAAATCAGCAGGTGGCCAAGCACACACCATTGGAGCGGGGAGTCAGACAGCAGACCCACATTATCTCAGGCAGTGAAGCTGAACCCAAAGCCTTCTGTCCCGCAGGGTGGCTTTTGGAGATGAGTACGACACCTCCACAGAACTTTCCGCTCTTTTTCAAAGCCACGCAAGTGCATGGCTAATTGTCAGCTAGACTGAGGGGAACATCCAACCATGAATACTAGCTTAGTTTGGGGTTTAAAGGGCTTCCAGGCTGATATCCTTACCAAGCAGGTTGAAAGCTTAGCTGGAACTACAGCAGGAAGAAAACATTTAGCCCAAGCAGCGGAGGGATAGTCCTCCCAGCCCTCTGCTTTGTGTCTCCAGTAGGAGCTGAGAGGGCGGGAATGTTTTGAAGAGGGCTTGCCATTAAACATGTGTCATATTGATCACCCTGACCATATAAGGGCATGCTTGAAACACAGGAGGTAGATGTCAGGAATCCTCTGTGTATGTATAAGGCACATCCAGCAAGAGGCCCTGAACTGTGATAAATCTTGAAATCAGTCTAAGCGGCGAAGTCCTCGTGAGAGTGCAAACTGCGAGCGTCTGTGACCGACATGTATGAGTAAGCAGCAAATGTCCGGAGCCGAGCAAGAGGTTGCCACAAGCAAACAGAGTCATAGCAGCGTCCTTCCATGGTCGAGCTCTGTCTGACTTTTCCAGCATGACATCAGTTCATTCTTTTTATGTAACACTAACTGTGCAGGAGAGTTGTCCTTTGGATAATAATATCCAGATTCAGTCACAGACAAACAGCTGACTGCAAAGGTTAAACAGCTTTAATGTGATGGTCAGGCGTTATGCTGAATAATGTTCTGGTGCAAAAATTTATACTTATTTCATAGTGTTTGCTTTTATAGCTCTTCTTTATTATCTGCTGTAAAACAATACGTCCTCCTATAGTTGTGATGTTGGGGCACAGTTATTATAGGCATTCAAATGGTAAGTCATACAGTTTTTATTTGAGGACTCTGCAAAATGTTGTTGTCTAGCAGCAGCTCATTTAATCAGGGAGTGAGTTCATTTTGAATTTTTCAGATTCCAACCACTTGTGTAAGTATTGCCTTCTCTGTCACATGTCTCCCATTTGAATCATTCCTCCTTTGCCTCTATTAGATGCTTTATTTATGAACCATTTGTTTGATTTCTGACTGCAGTCTGACTTTTTTGATGCTGTAACAGTATAATGTTTGTGGATATGCAGGCACTTTACTCAGGGGTGAAATTTCCTGCCCACACTTCAACCCCCTTTTTCATATGAAGTTCTGTCCAGTTGAGTTACATCTGAGTGAAATCTTTGACCCAAGGTTATTATTATTATTTGTGGCTGCCTCATTGGTAAATGTTCCGGATAACCTAATTTTTTTTAAATGTCTTCAAACTGCATTCTGACTTAAAAAAAAATAAAGATTTTGAGAGACTTAAATGAGTTAGGAGTTTAGCAGTCATTTTTGATATCTCAGTGAAAAACTATTGATTTTTCAAATCATATTTACCAAATAAACAGTGTTATGTATCCACAGGGGAATAGTGTGTTCTTATCTGCCGCTCTATAACGCTCTACTCAAGCAATATCGTCACTCTGTAGAACTGTCTACCAGTTTATCAAGAACTGGATGTCTCTTTTCTTCAGCCTAATTCTGACAGAGCCGAGCTTTTTTATTATTGGCCCTGAAGATTTCAAAAACTTATTGAACCACTCTGAATGTTTGTCAAACCTCACCTCACATTCACAAGATGTGAGGGATGTATTTGTGTCTTGATCCTTTTTAAGGTAGTTTACCTGGCATTCTGCTTTCTCAACCAATCTGTGTCTGTGGGAGCTATAGTTGGGCAGTAAGGGGTAGGAAGCTGACCCTGTTTGTTACGTTACAGAGGTGAGTCACCCTTACAAATAGCACCGCGCACATGCAGCACAAAGTCTTTTTGTTACTGTCTGTTTCAAAGGATGAACTACAAAGGGGTTAAAATGATATTGCCTACAGAAAAAATAGAAATACACACGAGAATTGGGTCTATGGTCAAAAAAGGAAGTACATGAAAACTCTCTCAATTTGAATATATGAGGCTATATATAGTGTGTCACTATAATGAGCTTTGAAAAGGAATGACTTTCAGGATCAATAGCTCTACTGCCACCAGCTAAAAAAGGTCATAATTTAATATTATGGGTCATCAAACTATCAGCCATTCTGATAAGTCTGAGCCCTTGGCATTGCTAAGAGCCCTACCAGAACATTTCAGGGTCAAAGATCAACAAGATAAGTTCCTCGTGGGTGAACTCTCCTCATCGCGACCTTGATTTAAACAGAGAGCTACATTTAGCATCACTGGAGGGATCCCCCTCAGTCACTGGCTTTCATCCCTCTGGATGCACACACACTCGCAGACAGACAGTCACACGTGCAACAGCATGATAATGCACACAGAGCAGAGCTGCAGTGTCCCATCAAACAAACAGACCATGAACACGAGGAGCACTGCGTTGGGGGTTAGCTGAGTTGCTCCTTATTCACAGTAATGACTCATTATTTGGACACAGCACTCCAGCTGGAGGGCCCTCAGGCTCAGGAGGAACACCAGGGGTCTGAGCCCACCATGGGACAGACCCTGACCCAGACCACTGCAGATGCATGAGAGTTGTTATTATGTGACAAGGAGATGTAAAGAAAAGTGCATGCATCATCAAGGGGAGTTTTTGTCCAGCAACAAGTTAATGTTCGGAACAGTTGGGCCTCATGAGGCCTTTCATTAAACACTACTTACCAACGTCTTCATTTTAAAAGACAAACTTTCATCTCTTTTAAGAACAAATCATGTATTATAACATAAGAAATTCAAAGCCACATCATCCAAATAGGCAATTAATATGAGGCTATTGTATAAAAGTTGTATTTCTTTGTTTCATATGTTTCAATTGTAAAGTGCAATATGTTAAATTTACACATGAAAACTTGTAAATACATTTTTAAGTGATCACCATGTTTGACTTTTAAAGACACGTCTATGAATATTTCAGATCTCAAATGCTGACGTGTAGTCCCACGTGAGATGGGATAATATGTTATCATAGCACGCAATCACGCATCATGTAGTCACAGACTTTCAAGGTTGTTGTCGAAAAGGTAAGAATTCGATAAATATTTACAATTAGAGAAAGTTAAAAGTAATAACGGTACACATTTTAACCAAAAAATAATTCAACTATCAGTGAAAATTAGGAAAATAAGGAAATGTGCAAGAAAATCACAGGCAGTAATGTGTTAGCACAGGGAAAGCCCAAAAGACCTCATCCGCGTAGAAATAGTTAATTCCTGTGCACACACACACACACACACACACACACACACACACACACAAAGCCACTTCAATAACCACAGGCCGAGAGCAGTTTGGATAATGATCATAATGTAAATGTTCGAGAAGCTCTAATGAATGTATGTTAGGATAATGGATTTATCAGCATCTCCATGGACTTTAATCAAGCAAAGCATATTAGCATGTAAATTTATGGGCAAATGAAACATTTGAAACTCCTATAGGTTTAACTATCATTGTGCATGCGGGTCACTGAATGCACAACAAACATATTGGATCATTTCCTCATTATTTTAAATACTCATTTGTTCCCGTTTCTCTGCTAAGTAATCACACACAGTAACATGTTGTATGGATGCTGAGCCGCTTTCCATCAGTCAGCGCAGAGCACAGCTGCACTTTCCCCCCTGCAGAGTACAAACATCAGTACAAGCTCGGGGTAAACAGCTCTTCACTCTTCTTACTAATTGAGTGTGTTCACTCTGTCAGCTCTGTCTTAGTGTTTTTAAAGTAATAGCAAATCATAATCTTTAATCAGCCATAATCTAAAGTTTACATCCTGCTTATATACTGCCTTTTGAAGCCCTCCTCATTTTGACTGTTCACTTTAATGTATACATCTTTGCTTCTGTACAGTGCTGCCTTATCTGGTTCTTCTACACATTTTAATGACCGGAATGATTTCTCCACCGTCGCTCATTTGAAAAAGAATGATAAACATCAGCGAGGCACGAAGTATCACAATACATGACCAATAAATTTTATATTAAGCCCTTTAGAATTCAGGGATGACAGTCATGCAATAACAGCAGGTTCATATTATCTAAAAGGATTAATTGAGTAATAAACTGATTCCTATTGTATGTGTTCTTATTAAATTTCCAGTTTGATGAACATTCAAAACAAATTAAATTCAAATTCGGTGTGCTTAACATGCCCATGTTTTTTTTTTTTCTTCCTGTGACCGATGATTTTAACTGTTTGCTTTGAACACAGACAGGAAGAGTCCAGATGACAAAAAAAAAAAGAAAAGAAAAAAATAGTTTTCTCACACTTTAGTATCTCTTTCTCAGGGTCAGGTACTGTGACACAACATTAAGATGATCTCATTTTGCTTTATTGTGCCACAATTATCTCATTAAACTGTATTTCAACAACGCTTTTAAGCACACTGCACAAGGGAGACCGGATAATAAAAAAAATGACAGAATTGAAAGCTGCCCTTGATGAGAGTTACTGTGTGCAGAGATTTAATATGCTGTCTTTGTTGGGCTGATCACATTAAAAAAAGACCTTTATTGTGAAAAATAGGCAATGGGGCTAATAATTACTTGGGATGGGATGAAAATTGTGGTACAATAAGGTCTCTGTTTTGTTTGTTTTTGTAAGTCAATAGCTTGTGAGATTATTTCAAACCATCAAATAAGAGACACGTGGATGACTTTGGTGTCTATAATAGGGTCTAATTTAAGTTAATGTTATAATAGAGCCAAAACTACACACACACAAACGCTGCCTTTTAGAAAATGAAAGCATCATTGGGCTTAAAGAGGAATAAGCGGGACCTCTGTTCCACCGATTGTCCTCACTTGAGGGTCATTTCCCTCAGACGTTACTGATCCAAGCCTCCACCTCATCCTGCACAGATCAAACTAATCTGCTCTCACAGACAGACATCTGTCCACGATCACCCCCTCGACCGCCATAATGTGGGTTAAATTCTGGCTGTTGTGATGCTGAGAGACCTCATGTTAAACCGTGAAATGTATGTCATTAAAATGGTTATAAGCAGCTGTCTATCAACTCATGATATGAGTGGAAATCAGCGCGCTGTGGAAGACCAACAGCCGGGAAAAGCTTGACTTTAAAAAAAAAAAAAAAAACACAGGGTTTCTCTTATTGTGGTTCCCTTCTTCCTTCACTGAAGGCACAGGATAAGCTGCTTTGTTAGGCACTCCGAGAGAAAAAAAAAAATACATAGCAAAAAATGGGATACTTATCAACACTTTCTATTTGTCTGATTTTTTTCTCTCTCAGCAGTAACTTTCTTCAAAAGAGACATTGAAGTGATTAAGAGCTCACATGACTTTATATCTAGTTGAGTTCATGGACTCGTAAGGTTATCAGAGCTGTTTATCGCATCCATGTCATAGACTTATCTCTACCAGAAACGGTGCGTGCATTTACACAAACACACACAGGAGATGAAATGTAATCAATGCATGGAATAATGAAAATTACTTGACTACTTGACCAGTTCCAGAAAACATAAAGGAACATTCAGAAATTCAAACTGTTTAGGGATGAAAATAGAAACGGCTGACTTATTTTGTTATTTGGTCAAACTTGAACTCCGGCCTGCAGGGCAATCTTAAAGCGAGAACATCTTGGGTGAGATGAATGAATGAGCTAATCTTCTTTTTTCTGCAAGGGGGAAGTCGGGATGTGAAGGAGCGTTTCCTTCCGTGTGCGAGTGGGAAACTAATATAATTCCCTCATTAACATTGTCCGAAGGGAAGAAATGCAACGGTAAACTGGTTCCATATGTTACAGGATGGATCTCTGAAGCATGGAGCAGCCTCACTCACTGTGTGGATCTGTGCCTTTAATCTGAGAAAGAAATACATCTAAAATGATCTTAGTGTTCCTGGTAAAAAACACATTTTGAAGACATTACACTTCCTCCATATTTTGGAAGTATCAGTCATTTTCCCTCGGGATAGAACCTTTCCTTTGTTATTCCTCAAAGTCAATAGAAAATGAAAAGACAGCAACAATGAGCACATTTAGACTATAAACAAGCAGTAAAGCAAAGTGATGAAGCAGCCATACTCACTCTACTCCTTCTCGCCCAGATGACAGGTAATGTGTCCTTTGTCCCTCAACCTAAGGCCCCACATCTCTGTCTCTGTCTCCCGTCTCACTTAGCCTCTTTTACATTCCCCTTACCCCCCTCTGACATCAAACAGCCCTGACCCGAAATCAACAACAACGGCATCTCGACAAAACAAATAAAAAAAACTCCAAACAAAAACCCAACGTCTCCGCCGCCGCTCTTTCAAGTACAGCCTCAGTGTTTGTGCCTAACCAAGTGTGAGCGCTTCCTGAAAGAGAGAGGAATGAGGGAGGCAGAGCATCTTGCCTCTTTCCCTGTGGTACTTACAATGGTCCTCACTTACCCCCTTATCCCCTCCAAACTGGGTCATGGTTGAGGGTGGGGGTGGATGTGTGGTTATGATGGGGAGGAGGAGGAGGTGGTGGTGGTGGTTTAATACCCCCTCGGAGGGCAGAAGGGAGGGAAGTCTGGGACTGTCAGGCAGTGATAGAGTGGAAGGAAAGGTATGATAGGACGGGGCCTTCAGGTGAGGCTAAGGGTGGCAATTAGAAATCTCACTATGCTTTTACAACGCTGCTAAAGTGCAGCTTAGATTAATAATCGAATGGTACAAGTAGACCTTTGATATTAGGAGATCCTAATTTATTAATACTTTGAAAACTGTATAGGCTTTTTGTCACAAAAATGCAAAATGGTTGAGCAAGAAGGGAAAGAAAAACAATGATTGTTTACGTGTTTATTGGTGGAACAAACCGTTGTCGGATGCGTTTTTACAACAAGATAATAGTGGGAATAAACTTCTGATAAGAGCGACGCTGAGACAATTCTCTGTCCTCATTATAAAGAGCGGAGTGTTTTCTACAAGGACAAACAAAGGTAAATCTTTCCTACAGGTTTACACCTCACAACCTCTTTCAAAATAAAGCAATGGCTTTTGTAGGGAGTGTTTTTTTAAAGCTCCAGGACACGTGCGGTTTGAGTGGTATATCAATGGCTTTTGGCTTACACATTAGTTTGTTGGCTACAGAAATATCAATGCATTGATTGTTTTTAAATTGTGTACAGACATTCATGGTCCCTAGAGGAGGAAATCAAATTACTTAGGTGATCCTCTTTCCTCTAGTGCCACCATGAGGTTGACATGTGTGTTTTGGAGGTTTTTAATAGACATTAGAAGGTTTGCAAAAACAAAATATGTTTAAGGCATTCATATCCCACAGAGGGTGAACTGTATACTTCTATATATTGTGACTTATCAACTAGTGCCATCATGAGGCCACATTTTTAATCTGAGCAGTGCCTTTCTGCAAAATCCGATCTGAAAATCTTTGCTTTTACTGAGTGTTTGTGTTGATTAGTAAACACAAGCTTGTGGCTTATAAAACCTGCCAAGAAAAGTTTACTGCTGAGCCGAAATATTGCGGTCTCCCTATAACACTGTGGCAGACAATCAGCTTTCAATCTGGAATTTGAACGCTGAAAAGGTCGCCATCAAGCAAAAGATGGAGGAAAAAAGATCAATACCCTGCAGCAGATCAACGTGGAGAGGGGGAGCATCGAGTGTGAAGAGGGGGAGGAGCTGAAAACACATATTCACCTCCTGATCTTACAAAACATGCTCGTTTTGTGACCATGCTCGTGACCAACCCCCCACTGAGTTAGGCTATAAGCGCAGTACGGACTGTTTGGACCCCAAGCAGTGAGTTTTCTTACAAAGTCCAATGTTTTAATATGTGACGAATAATTAATGCCCAACATGCCGTGAGCTAGGGATGCCAGTGAGTTGGGTCTGGGAGGGAATGGCAAAGAGCTGCCTACTAAAAATTTAACATTCACATAAAAAGTTTTTAGAAAAGCCAGAAGAGGACTCCATAAACTCTGCTTTATGTCTGCCATACTGCTGCTTCTTCGTGCAGAAATGTGGACCCCCTCATAATCCTTCTCATCACTTTCAGCCTCGGCCTGCCCTTCTCCCTCCATCACTCTGCTCCCTCTCTAATGCTCTCACATAAGAGTCGTAATCATGCCAAACCAAGAACAATAAAAGATGTCCGTTTGATATTGTCCAAATCCAAGCACCAGCGCTCGTCTCTGAAATTAGGACTGCACACTATCTCGGCCTCTTTTCTTATCTGCGTCTTCAGAGCGAACCAGTTGCTATCACCAAATTTCACAGATCATGTGCTGAGAAATCAGAGGGTGTAAATCCTCTTTAGATTCATATCGTGTCACTCAATGTCCACAGCTTCTGTTAAATGTGGTTTTTTTTTCTTGAATGTACAGCCATCGCAATTTGGCCATTTCTTTTGAGAAGTCTCTAAGTAGTGGGATGCAGTTTTTGGACCTGTCAGTCGAGTAATAACCTTGAATAATTTGATGTCCTCTTTTTACTTTGATGGCAGTCGCTTTATGAAACACTTTTCATGTTGATTTTTAGAGTCTACTGACAGCAGATGGTTGGTTTTGATGCGCCTGCCTGTAGATGACGAGCCTCCCAAACCATTACTGAAATAAAACCATTCACATTAAACTGTGAGCAAGCACATTTCGGGAGGAATGATGCTATCTATTTACATATGAATCCCTCTAAAGACATTTTATCTCTGTGTCTGTTAGAAAGCAGAGTTAAAAGTCCACATTAAGTTCTGTGTTCAAACTCTAACTTGTGATTAACACACACTAAATCGCCTTGTGAGTCACTTTTTTTATTTAGTTTGTGTGCTTGTTTGTGCCACAGTCAAGGTCAGTTTTGCAGACTCAGCCAGCACAGGGAGTGAGATGATTTATGACTTTCATTTTGTGCTGACATCACGTTGAACACCTCTCTGTTACTGTCACTACTGGTCATGTAGGGGAGTAAAGCTCAGTGATAGAGAATTTGACTGCAGATCAAAAGGTCCCATCGGTACAATCTGGGTTCCCCCTGTGGAAGAGTAAACACAATCCAAACTATAAACAATATGTAACAGATACAACAAGAAACAACAAGTGCGTGATGGATGACGTTCAACATGATGGACTCTGCAGGTTATAGTTAGAAGCCAAACTGGAGGGCCACGCTATTTGGTTTTTACTATTAAAAAACCTAGTATCCCATGTTTTTTGTTTTTTTTGTTTCAAATGGACCAAATAAAGTATCTAAATACTCGACAATGTGGAGACTAAATACGGCAGATTTAAAAGCAAGCTGTTGATGGATGCTCATTTCCAATAACACAAAGAAAGGGAGGAGCAGCTACTGGAAAACAATCAAATAAATTGTTGCTGTTAACATATCTCTAGTAGGTTTGGTAAAGAAAAGATCAAATGTCAAATTATAGACAAATTTGCATTTGCCTAAATGCAGCCCCATATCGTTCGAGTGACATCCAAAGTTATCTGATTGAGTTGTGTTTTAATGATCCTCACTCCAGGCTAGACACAAAAAGAAACTGTGCTTTTGAGGTCAAGCTCTTAAACTTTGGATCTCTCTCTCTTTGGATTATGATCAGTGGAGACTGTGGACACCTTTAAAAAAAAGCAGATCAAGACCCAGTTGTTTAGACATTCTTTATAGTTGAGAGTTTATTTTATTCTTCTGATAATTAATGCTTCAAGTCTGCAATCCAAGTCTGTCTATGTCCTCTTTTATTTTCTCTTAGGTCTTTGTGGTGTCAGCTTGTGAAATGGGCCGTGTAACTAAAGTTACTGACTCACATATTATTGTTTGATTGACAGATTCCAAAGTCACTGCAGGATTATCAGGCATTGTGCTTAACACATAACTTTCTGTTAATATAAAGGTGTGAAGTATGTTAACGTATTTGTATAAAATGGTGAATGGCATGTGGGAAAGGAGCCGCTGGTCAGATTTGAACCTGCAGCCTGGGGTGCACGATCCAACAGCACCCCCATAAACACTTACTTAAGAGTTTTTCTGCTCTCTCTTCTCACAGGTTCCTTTAGCTAGTTGATGATAAAAAGTAAGTTTGTGTGTGTGTGTGTGTGTGTGTGTGTGTGTGTGTGTGTGTGTGTGTGTGTGTGTGTGTGTGTGTGTAAATGAATCATTTATGAGCTCAAAACTGAATGCAGTATCCGATCCCATCGAAGAACCCCATTTCCCTTGGTGCCACTTTACCACCCGCCCTAAGTGTATAAATCTGTGCTTCCATCCATACAGCCCATCAAGTAGCCTATATTCTACAGCAACATGAAACACTATTATACTCATTTAAAGAAGTGTCATCATAGGCTTTACATATTTACATTATGTAAACAAACTTAGAAACAATGAAGTCGTGCAAACCTTCTGCTTAAAAAAAGGATAACCAAAGCACATATAAGCCTATTTAAAAAAAATATATTTTACACTTATATATAATAGCCTGGCATTAAACAGACTGCTCATAGATGGATTGTGGAGATTGGTGTCGCTTAACTCCCATAATCCCTCAGCCCGTCTGCATAAACCAAACTAATTTGGCACATTTGACAGTGTATCGTCCTTGTCGACATCAAAGCACTCTTAAGAACAGGCTTGAGTGACAGATTTGTCAGACGTCTTCTTGTCCTTTTTTTTTTCTCTACAAAGTGGTTCCACTGGAGCCATTATCTTTTTCCGGTTGTAGACTGACGAGTTGTTATTAATGTGTATTAAGCCTCAGGCAGCAGTGTCATTGGAGAAGGGTTATTTATGGGAAACCGTCCTGGGAAATAGTGCAATTTTTTAAGATGGAAACATAGTAGAGTGGTCTTTAACAAGTGAAATCAGGAAGTTTACAGACAAGTTGAATTTCAGAGGCAACTTCTGCAACTTTTCCACAACCTCAATCAAACAAATGAAATCTTATTTAACACTTCCCCCTCTGCTGCTTTGATCTAAACTTCATAAATTAAGCAACTTTATTCTTAAAATCTAGCTCTAGAAACAACACTTCAACAGCATCTTAATGTGAAGTCAAACAGTTACTGAACCTCTTCACCTTTCTGCATATTTCACATTCACAGTCTCAGCTGAAGCTGTTACTGTAAACTACGTGTGTGGTGTAAATAATAAAAGGGCAACAGACATATAAAGTGAACAGTTTTACAGGACTTTAAGTGGGACAGTGTCTCCAAGTCTAATTTTTAAACTTCATAGCTTTGGAATGAAGTCTGAGAGACAGTTGAGGATAAACTGGAAGACGATTATTTAAAGCATAACACATGTACAAAAACAACATTTCCATTTTTGTTATATTTCAAAGTCACAAAAAATTGATTCAAGACATTAAAAATGTTTTGTTCATGCCAGAGAAAGACGCATGGAGCGAGCAGGAGAGACTTATTTGGTAAATGGGTTTTGGTGAGGAGCTCCCATTGGAATGAAACCATTTAGCCTCATCACATGTACTGCAGATATTCCCTTGTCAAAACATTTAACAGCTGGTCAGGAGGCATTCTCTTGAACTCTGGCTATCTTCTTTGTCAACACAGAAAAGTTATGTTTTTTCCCTCTTAGAGCATCCAAATGCAAAGTGCTAGCAGACACACAGTAGAGTCAGTGAAGACATCTGCACTCCTCTGTTTGTTTTAAAATGCAGGCTTGAGGTCAAGAGCTCATAGTGTTGCTTTGTGACAATCAAACAGATTCACATGAGCACAGAAAAAAAGAAATCATCCACACCTCCTTGTGTTCAACTACATCCACTGATCAGTGCTCCAGCCAACACAGGGGGGATTTATTAGAGCGATTATCTGCGGTGTACTGTGTTGGATGTCTGGCTGGAACGGAAACCTGTAAACTTTCAGAACTGGCTTGTACACAGTTTGACACATGTGGCTGTGCTGTTTTGTAATTTGTCATATGCCAGTGATGCACAGTCTCTTTGTTAGGACTCAGAGTCCTGATGGCTGCATTGGAGACATTCCAGTCTCTATATAGGGGACAAAAACATCATCATTATGGCTCTGAAGCTGCAAAAAAAAAAAAGCATATGGAAACAAATCTGTGCCTCAAAAAGCATAAACAGTGATTACAAGACATACTGTCTTTAACTTTCACCTAATGCAGAATGTCCAGACGTAGATATGAAACATACAGGGAATGCACGTGTGTAGATCTTGGCTGGCTTGACGGATATGGGGACTAAACATAGCCCACCATTAACAAGGCACACTATAAATAGTGTTGCACACAACTAAACAAATAAACCAACCAACCATGTCATGCAGTATAGCCTATAGAAATCCCCTTGCTGAGAATCTCATTATTTTAACCACAGGGGACAAAAAGTTGGAATATCACCTCCTGACAAACACCATCTTTGAGTCAGTGATTAACTGCACAAAGGTTGTAAGGTGGGAGTTCTCTGTCAGGTTAATGTATCAAGTACACCGGTGAGTAAACTGTGTTTTTTATTTTACCCTTCAAAGCAGGAAAGTCCTTGAGCATAGAAAAAACATGACTATTTTATGTCCGAATTAATCTACAGCAGGTTAATGGAAGCTTTAACATCTGCACCTGTTCATTTTTTTAAAACGTGATTGCAGAGACATTGCGAGATTTGTGATCAAAGTCATGCATCTTGGTGATCTGTGAATAAAAGGAATCATCAAACAGAGATGAAATAAGAGAACTCTCTGCAGGATATAAGAGGGTAAAGCACAGTTGCAGAGGATTGGACTGCAGATTATCGGGCTCCCTCAGTTTGACTCTGGGTGCCACCCTGTGTGTATATGCAGAGTAAACCTTCCTCGGTACATGTGTTATGATTTGCAGCATGTTTAAGCCACTGCAGTAACAAATAATAGAGAAGCTTACATGTGAAGCATGCAGGCTCGGAGCTTAAAGAGCTCACACACATGCTGTTTCCTTCAGATAACCTTAATGTTGGGGCATTTTTTTTAATCTCTTTTTTAATTTTTTAAATAACTGTCTTTTGGGTTTCATTTGTAAACTTTCAGAATGCAAAGACACAAAAAGATAAGGCTGTAAGTTCCCTGTTTATTACTGCTTTGATATAAACATCATCCTTAGCATTCTTAGCTGTAGATGGAGAAGTCTCTTTTGATGATACAGAATCCATATGTGGCCTTTGTAAATATTCACACTCTTGAATGTATTGATGTAATTTGAAGTCCATTAGTGAATAATGAGCATCTGTACTGGTTAAATTACTATAAATGTATTATTTAAAGCAGTGAAGTGCGGCCTCCACACAAATATCAGGAATATTTACAGTAGTTATGGGGTTTAAATGAAAGTGGCAGAAAAATATGTTGGAATAATATCCTCCTACATGGAAATAGACTCAAATACAATTTTATTTCTTACAGTGTTTTTACAGTTTTGTGTCTAAAAAATGAATGCATTATTTGGATGAGTTTAAAAAAAGAGCTTTAAAAAAAAAACACTGTGTATATAGCATAACGAAGAAAACAAATACATAAAGAAAACTGAAAAGAGCACTTTGTCTGTATTGAAAAAAGCTAAGGGTTGTAAATGTTTTATCTTCTAGAGATGAAAAAGATCATGTATGGTCTCGTATCGCATAGCATCGTGTCACATTGTATACTATACTATCGTTTTTTTGCCTTTAATTTAAATTTATTTTGAACCCCATACAATGAAGTTCTGTATCAAACAGAAAACTACAAACCTTCATGAGCGTGCAAAGCTATTACTTTCTCCATCACATGTCCAAGAGTAAGACTAAGCCACATTTCATTTCTAACAAAGTCTTGAACTCATCAGCCTTCAGATTCTCATCTCTAATTAGAGGAAAGGAGATGAGTTAACCTGAGGTGAGCGGAGGCTTGTGCAGCTCCCCCAGCATGTGTACGTTATCCTCCATGATCACGCATGCACACACGCACACACGTGGAAGCACAGCTATCAGCTAGCACCTCGGGCTTCAGGCTCACCTGCACACTTTAGAGACTCATTAGAGAAGGAAAGGAGGGAGAGTCAGAGGGAGCAAGGCGGCAAGGGGAGGGAGTTAGGGGAGGAGTCTGAGGGTCTCTTTTCTGAATGAAGGCAGTGTTAATGTATTGAACTAGAAATATAGAATGAATTAGAGATTAAATCTGTCCCAGTAACATAGTTAAAGGGCAAAAGCTCCTGGGGGAAAATGCTGCTCTGTGGTTGTGTCAGTAAATATACATGTTTGTGTGTCTGTGTGTGTCTGTGTGTGTGTGTGTGTGTGTGTGTGTGTGTGTGTGTGTGTGTGTGTGTGTGTGTGTGTGTGAGTCAGACTGAGAGTGAGTCAGAATTAGATGTTTCTTGTTGTGTCTTCAGGCAGAGATGGAGCATATTAGACATGTGGTTGTGTGTGTGTGCGTGTGCATTTGACGTGTGTTACATGTATAGGTGCATCTGAAAAGCACTTTTGCCTTTGGTGGTATGTTTAGAGGGCAAGGGGAATTCATGTGTATGCTTTTTGTGTTTGTGTGTTTATGTTAGTTTTAAACCTCTGAATGTGTGCATTTGAAATCTAGTGAACGTGTGTGTAACTCTTATTCATATTATTCCCGTTCTCCAGGGGAGTGGCCAGTCGTTCATTACAGTGTGTTCACTCGTCTGACAGATCTGTTCCTGAGGCAACTGCTGCTGCTAAATATCACACACCTGGATGCACAGCGTGTGCCGCTCCCTCTCATTCCGTGTCTTCTAAGACCCTATTACCATGCTAATAATATCCAACAAATCACACAGCACTTTCACCTTGATGAGACTTCGTCGGTGGAGGAGGAGGCCCATACAGCACATACGGGATTAGGGATGACTTGGTTTACCGCGGCGCATCTTTAATACCACAGGAGCTGAGAATTCCGGGCAGGGGGAAGACGGGTGAAGGAGAGGAAGAATTTCTTGAAATAACATCTCAAATATGTATTAATACAGCAGCTGGTTCCAAAATTATCCTCCTGTACTGTATGCAGGGAATATAACATTAGTTGGATTTAGTATGTTGATGCCTATCATTTTGTGTTTGCACATTAAAAATAGAAGTCTGCTTGTGTGCACTTTTTGGGTAATATATCAGAAAAGGGAAACGTGATACTGATTAGTACATAAATATGATGTAGTTATATTCAGTTATCACAACAAGTGTTAAAAGGAAAAGTCAAATATGCTTTTATGTTAACCTAAATGGTAGAAATATCAAAACTTTTAAACATATTCAATGAAAGTTCAGCACTTTGAATTTTAGAAGAGAATTAATGTCACATCGCCAGAAGTACTAAAAATTTCAAATTGCTGATTTTAATTATTTAATGCATACTTACATAATGTAATAATATTTGATAATGACTGGTCATGCAAATTCATGATATGGCAATGATAAGGTGGAGAAAAGTTCACTTTAACCCAAAATGAGGCATGTCGTTACACATGTATGTCTGAAGAAAAATAAAAAAAATAAGTGGATAGTGATCCTTCTTTTTGTCCAGATGTTGAAATCACTCTCTTGGAAAATTAGACATAATAAAGACGAATATGATAAGTAGAAAAACAAATGTACTTACGGCAAAACAAGCAGATCAACTCGCTCGTACAAAAAAAGAATTCAAATGAAATTCTCCTTTGTTATTCTAAAGTTACACTGAAATGTATTTATACTCGCCACCTTAATCACCCCTTTTGGTACAAGATCCTGACACCTACCAATTTGTCTTTTCAATGACTTGTTTTAAAAGCAATAAATACAGAAAGCAGTCAATAAGTGGCTGGAAAACTACGACACTTCCCTCTTAAAAGCATTAGAGTTAAAGAAAAAAAGCATTAGCATAAAAATAAATAAATACGATTACTAACAAACCTTTCAATGCTCTGAAATTAATGCTGTGTTAGATATAAAATGTGTAAAATGGAACTCTAAAAATGAAAATGGGTGCATGAAATGATTGCAAATTTCAGCAATCTTCCCATAGCATCATCTTTTTGCAGATCTTTCAGGTTTGCTGAATGTATCAGCAGATGATCTGACAGTAGAATAAATGAATGTGATGTGGCTGTAAAGGCCCGCTGCATTCATTGTCCTCGTCTGTGTATCAGTAAAGGACTTTGCTAACCCACTTATGCAGCTGGATTTGCAGTGAATTGAAGCGAAAGATTTAAATGGCATCAGTCTTGCTATTAAAGCAAAGCAAAACATCAGACAAACAGGGAGGAGCAGCTCTCTCTCCCTCTCTCTCTCTCTTTATATGTTTATATGTGTATAAGTGTGTATGTGTGTGTGTGTAGAGGAGCACTGGGAGTGCTGTCCCCTGCCTCTGCTGTGTGTGTGCAGCAGCTGCAGCTTTCAGCCCGGGTCTACACTGTAGGGGCCTTTCTACTGTCTGAAAGACTGATAGATACAAAGAGCAGAATGGTGATGTGAGATGACTCAGAGGGAAGAGCTGATGGTGTGTTTAAAACAGACTCCTTCACCCTCTGCACGTTTCAATTCATCATGCGTACCATGAAGTGAAAACAAAACAGTGCGCTCCTACGGGGTCAAGGATTCAAAGGTGGCTTTTCAAAACAAGAGTTGCACATTTTGGAGTGTTTTTTGGGATGAGAAGATCTTGAGGTCAACAATGCGTGGGTCAATTTCACAACTGGCTAGGGGGCGGGAATATCTTGACTGAATCTGAAGAGAGTAGTCCAACCCCCACCTCTGTCTCCCCCCCCCATCCTTTCCTGATATGAGGTCTTATCCCTTGTCGTCCTCTGTGCACCATACATGAGTGAAAAAAAAACAAAAAACACAGATACAGATGCTGGCCTACGCCTGGTGCACACATATGTTACATCGGGAAAAAACCCTGCAAGCGAAGCAATCAATTCTCACACTATAGAGACAAACATGTACGCATGTGCATTTAACACACAAAGGCAGCTCCACACGCATGGCGCCCACGGTCTAATGAGACAAAATTGGAGAGAGTGCATGAATGGAGCGGCCTGTTTCAGCACATGGCACAGAGCGCTGAGCAGAGACAAAGCTTGCATGCAATGTGCCCATTCATAGTCTGGCACCAAGGGCAGAAAATGGAGCTCACTCACGAGCCAACGCACAGTATGGAAGTATTATAATGTCTGAAAGAGGCTGGGAGGGGTGGAGAGAGGACTCAGCACACTAGTATCCCCTCATTCCTCACCATCCCCCTCCTTCCTCCCCCTGTGGGTCCTTGCTACCCGCCCCCACAAATCCCTACACACCCTCACCCTTCCATCAACCTTCCCTCATTCTGCTCTCCCTACTGTTCTCTGTCCCCATCCCCCTTCTAAAAAAAAAAAAAAAAAAACCCTCTTCCTTCTGCTCCTCATCCTCAGCCATAAGGACAGACACTCACTCTTTACACATCAAACAAACTACATCATGCAACTGCATAATTATAATGGTTCATTAGAGTTGGAGGTCATGTATGCACAGAATGTTGCATGTGGCTGACACAACAAAACATGTCTTCTGTCGAAAAAATATTTGAGAATTAAATTTGACATTGACAATTTAGTTATGAAATCCATTTTAAAATCTCAATGCCATGTTTTATTGCCAAGGGGAAAGGGTGAATCTCTGCAAATATCTAATTTTCTCAGGTAGACGTGTCAGGTCTCCTCACCAAATTTTAACCAGCCTCATTGATTTCCATAGTGAATCAATTTGGTAGTTTATTACAACGACTGTACAGGAAAAGTCATATTTGGCATTTTCTAAAACAATCCAGATGGCTGCCTCTGATCTGGAAAATTCCCAATCTGCAAATTGCATCATTATTAAACCAAGTGTACGGCAACAGCAACTGTTGGCCTATAAGTTAAGTCAATCCAAACATAGACAGTATGCATTTTGGATGTAGCCACCACAACATCAGCCATTGGTTAGCTAACTGGCACTTTAGGACCTCATGTTTGGCAAATTAGCTTGTCGCCATGTTCTGGAGAAGAAGTGACCATATTAGGAGGAGAGGTTGGTGCTGAATGATTGGCAGAGGTTGACGGATAGCAAGTTATCAAAACTAAACCTCAACTCATTTATCATCTGGAAATGTTATCCATTGCATTTAAAATGGACTACATGAGCATACTGTAGCTGCCTTGTGGCTATTGGCAGCTTAAACCCTATATAAGGTAAAGTTGGTATCTCCCATATTGTGTTCAATCAGATGTGAGAGCCAGCTTTCAGTTTAAAGATCATTTGACTGCAGATCAACAAACCACAAACAACTCATGTCTGGCTGTCCCATGCGCTACTACAGTTACACTAGCATTCCTTTTGTTCACTTTTCAAACCCTCGGTACATTTTAGAAGTACATTTTACAGCATCTTTCAGGCTTACATTACAGTGAGCCCCACTCTCTGTATACATTTAACTTAAATACCTTCGCCAGAAGGTTCACTGGTAAAGTTTGTTTATGTACACAGGTTTATTTAAAGTTTCCACGGCTGCCATTAAGAAGCATCCAGAGAAGAGATAACAGCTGCCACACAGAGACACAACACAGGTGTACAGCCCACAGTGTTTGCCTCTAGGTCAAACTATTCTTTAATAAATACACAAAAGAAGATTGAGAGCGAGCGAAAGTTGTGGGGGGTTTTTTTCTGTCGCTTTTTTTTTAATTTCCCTTCCTTTTGACTGGACTATTGGTCAAATGCAAATTAAACCTAGTTTCCTTTTTCATCGAGGGCTATGCAACATAGTATGATTTTCCTTTCAAATAAACAAAAGTATAACAGGCTGGTAAAGCAATGTTTGACTCATTATGCTCTCCCATGACTAAACACTAAAGTGACCCCTTATTGGTCAAAAGGTCTTAAATTGCACATTTTGTGTACTTGCATACTTATGTTTCCAAAAATCTTCAAACTAAGACAAATGATTTAAAAGTGTTACGCTTTTGCTGCTGAATATGTTTAAAAAATTTTTTTTAACTCATCTAATGTAAGTCGAATTGTGCTATTTTTCTTCACTTACCTTTTTACACAACCTTTTTTGTGTTTGTTTGGCTGTTGCACAAAGCGTAAACACCTTCACTATCTGACACAGTATTGAGTTTGTTTGCAGTGAAAGACAGCAGTGATGTGAAACAAACGGCTAACAAGCAGAGGAGGAGTGCATGAACAACCCCCCCCCCCCCCCCACAAAGCAAAAAGATTTATGGACTTCCACACAGAGGTCAATTACTGCTCAGATGCCCGCACACAAAAACGCAAACTTTCTCCACTTATTGATGAGATTGATTTGTGTGGTGCTCAGGGGTAACACCCTGCTGGCTGATGTGTGCAGGAGCTGATTAGAGAGCTGATTTATGGCTGTCCATGAATAATGGCTCGCTGAGCTCTGTGAGCTTGACCCGAGAGGAGAGACAGTGGGGATGTGTGGCGAAAAGACAAATGGGTTAAATCGTGGTAAAGCGAGATGGATGGAATGAGATGAAGGGGTACATAAGAGCATTAGGCCGCCTCTGTGCAGAAACCTGGCTATACTGTGAAGCTCATTGTCTCCGGCCAGAGCCGACCTGAGACCTGCCAGCAACTCATCTCCCCTAAGGCTGCCATACAGATGACTTCAAACACGGTATTAAACAAGTCCCTGAGGATGTAAAACAATGAAGGGACACTAACAAGTGACTGCTTAACAGCTGGTCCATTAAAGTCAGCCTTTTCTTATCATCTTTTCACTTTGAACTATTTAATAGCTTAACATCCTTCTACCTAGCGTCAAATTTGCCCGTAAGGCTACACGAGTCGTGGACATCTATTTAGGGTGTGACAATGAGTCAATCTCTTAGCAACACGCATCACTTCCTTCTGAAATTAATTAGCATTGTATAATGAAATGCAACTCATGCCTGGCGGCGGTGGCATGGAATTTTTAAATCAGACATCTAAGCGTATAGCAACTGCTGACTTCGGGATCAAATGTCCATGATTGTGTGTCCTGCGATGGCAGCATCCTCACACACACACACACACACACACGCAAGCTTACGCTTCCAGGAAGCAGAGCACACAGAGGCCAAATGCCACTGCCAGCCGAGGTTGAATTTGTTTACTTCAGATAAGTAGAGACATCCTTGCCATCACAGTGACTGAACGCTGAGATGATGATTTTGGCTGAGCTCGTGAGGAGGAAGAGGAAGAGGAGGGGGATGTCTGTGGGCTGAAGGCTCATGTTGACATGAATACGTGTGCATAAACACAATGAAATGCGGCATTACAAGAGAACCGCCATATTCTGGTGAAGGTTTCAAGCCGTTCACATGAATGTATCATGATCTGTAACTGAGCCTCCCTGTTGAAATAATTCAGTTTAGAGCTGCCAAATCCAGATGCCTTTATCGATACTGATACAGATACCAATACCAAATCCAGACCTGTATATAAACTAGACACCAACCCTATTGAAAGTAGCCCACCATAATTAGTGCCACTAACAAATTACAAATGATCCCTGATAGCTGACATTTAGCTTTTCACTAAGATCATAATCTCTGCTAGCAGCACTGTTGTTTATTATCGTCACAATAATTGAACTGACATCAGTTTGTTCTTTGGGGCGATTGGGTTATTGGTATTAGATCGATGCATTGACTGGCATACCAGCCAAGGACCACGATGACCCTGATGAAGGCCACAAGCCGAAACGCGTCGGCCTAATTTGTTAATAAAGTTGATCTTCGCACTACAAGTGTTGCTGGAGCTTTTTGACCTCGGTGAGGAGGCCGACTCAGAGGGCAGAACAAACACCTAGCTGTGGGAGGGTCACCCACCTGGGGGAGGGGTCACTGCCCTGTGTGATGTTATGATTGGAAATTCTGTTAAAGGGCATGTATTAGCACACATGTTTTTAAAAGTGGAGCAGACAAAAGACAGAGAGGATGGACTTTTCTCATAATTGGGGGGGTTGAAGAGAGACTAGACATGGCAAAGTGTATTATGAATAATATGTGACCTTTAAAGGCCTAAATTAGTTGTGTTTTCCTGGAATGTGCAACTTGTGCATCTCTTTAAGAATGTCTGCTCTTGTATCAGCAGTATTTTGTTGCCCGGCAGAGGTTAAGCATCTAGCTCAAGGATCCTTTCACAGATCCTTCCGTTTATGGGCGGGTACCAAATCAAAAAAAGCGTACAAATGTGCTGGCAGATTCTGACCCTGACCCCGTTTTCTTTGACAAATCCACAGGACATCCTTCATGTTTATATGCAGCCCTGGCTGGGCCATGAATGACATGGGGACAAGGATATCCCGAGCTATTCTGCTTTAATATCTGGGTAATAAGTCAGTGTCTGAGTGCATAGCATTCATCAGCCATCATCCACTTTCATTTGACTGCTCCATGGACACCATCACTCCACTGCCACCCTGCCGCCTTCAGGAGCAGAGCAGGCTAAGTGAGGACCCCAGCTGCATGCAGGGCCAAGGCTTATCAAAGGACAATACTGCAAGGCCAAGTTGATACAGAGTTCAGCCTGAATTCATTAAAATGCTGCACAGAGAGCCATCATATAGTGACTATCACGTCAGGATAAATGGCAGATTAATAGGTGAGAGTCACGAGACAAATGGATGGCAGACGATGCAATAAACCTAATTTAACGCCTTTCACCTGGTCGGCCTGTTGGTCCGACACAGCAGGCCAGAATGAATCTTTCTTTTCTTTTTTTATTTTACATGAAAAAAACATGGAGTAAAGACAGTCACAAGAAAGAGATGACTCTGGTGATCCCCTGACTTTCCTCAGTAACACCAGCGAGCACGTTTTGTATGAAATATTTCGGCAACTTCAGCACTGAATGTCATTCAAAACTTTGTTGATCAAAAACTGTGCTCTGTCACACATTTTGTCCGATAACATAATATGACAGAATCTACTTTATGAATGGCTTCAGTTAGCAAGATCAATCTAGATGATGAAATCTCTAAGTGAGAGCTATGTTAGCATTTAGCATCGTAGCACTGCTGTACCGAAGAGGAGCCTCGATAGCAGCTAGCTTGACTGTTTTGTTAACAGTAGAATAACAGTTTTAGTTACGGCTGAGTGCTTTAAAAAGACACACACAACCTTACAGAGTTACAACAGGGAAACATCAGAATCAGAATCAGAAATACTTTATTAATCCCAGGGGCAAATTCTAGCAAACATAGCCTTGTTTTCACAAATTTTCCTTAAGTTTGGAGAAATGTAACAGACTTTACACTAGTTATGTTGTATTTGGCTAAGTACTTCTATTATGTTATTATGTTTTTAGGACGATAGCCAAAGGTTTAGGCCTACTGTTGTGGTGGCTGTGCCATTAAAAGACTTGTATAATGTTTAAATGAGTAAGCTAAATGTTCCTTTGAAAATGTACTTCTAAATGCAGAAACTGCACTTATTCAAGAGTGGATGATCTCCTATACAAATGAAACAAATCCAGTTTATTTCCTATCTTCTCAAAGCACAGTTATTCTTAAGAATTTGCATTATTTTTCTCTCATTTTGTTTCTATTCCCAGACCAGGGCTCCTTTTCGTTATTGTTGGTTGAGGTAAATATTCTGTGAGCTGTCTATTATTGAGAGTCATGGATCGGACCGGCAGTTTGTTTACTGTTTCGAGATCAAAACATGCCGGAGACCACAGAAAAAAAGATGAAATGGAGGCTCAAAGGAACAGAGAAGGCAAGTCAGCGCAAAGCTGCCAACATTAAGAAATGATTCACAGTTGCAGCCAAATTCAGCAGATGGTGAGTGAATGTAAACGGAACTGAGCAATCGAATTTCCTACAAAACACTTAAAGGATGCAGAAAAGGGGAGGAAAGAAAGGCTTGAAAAGGCATACGAGGGCTGGAAGAGCAGAGAAGGAAACATACTGAATGACTGAAGAACAAAAAGATCCCGTTTGCAGCAATATGCTCTCGCCTACGGTTACACTTGTTCCAATGCAACTTTAATCATGCAATCATGCTTGCCATGTCAAGTGACAGGCCCGGTTGTGCACAAATTGGATTTTGCTCACATTCACACTGTATCCAAACACAAGAAATGACAGCACATTGTCAGCAACAGAGTCTGGATGCCGTCCAGCTACAATGAGATAAAAGCGCAAAAAAAAAGGAAAAGGCACAGAGAGAAAATAATGCAGATTCAAAAACACTTGATCTGCACAAGAGCTTTTTTCAGGTCAAGTTTATATACTGTATGTAGGAGTCAGATGTGTATAAAATCAGAATGGTATGTTCACTGTGTAAAAAAGGTACAAACAGATGAATAAGAAGAAGAAATGCCAGAATAAAATGTGTCTCATTAAACATAGGCAGAGAGTGTGGACTGCATAAACTGCTTGTTGCCTGAGGCGAATCCCTCAGGCGGCCTCATAGTTTATACAACAACCTGATGAAATCTCCAGCATCACATTAAAGACCACACAGCGCTGTGCTTACATTTCCCTACATCAGAATAGAGGCACAGTTAACTCTCTTTTTTAAGGCCTATATTGCTTCTGTAATAAGAGCTCAAATAAACAAGAGTGAATGATGTAAGGTCAGAGTCCAAGATATGTTTATGTTCACAACACAAGGACGGGTTTACACTCAGCCCCATTTTGGATGGTATTTATTGTCGATGTGTTTGTTTTGCAATATCCATGCAGCTTTCAATGATTATCTTGGTATAGTAGCTCTTATTTGTAGCCGTGGAGTTATTCACAGGAGCTGATCCTAAATCTAATAGAGTGCATTTTTTTCTAAGCCTTACTGTGTTCTAATAATTCTGTGTGTGTGTGTCAGAGCTGCATAACTACTGATGCTAATTTGATATGCTAATGCTAATGCAAAAATAGCACCAAAATGTGTCTGAAACACTTAATAAAGTGTTGCAAGTTGCAAATCTCGCTTTTGCCTTATACATTGTGAAAGATTTGCAAGAAAAGCAATGCATTTGTGACCGTGGTGAGCACCAGCCATGATCAGCCCGACCACGACCACAGCATCCACCTGCATCCGAAACGCTTTATCTCATCACACTGCATAAATTCTGCATGTAAAACAAAAGAGTGATGAGATTGGAACTCTCTAGACAGTTAATACAAACAATGTTCTGCTGCTCCAGCAACACCTAGAAACTTGAGCTGTCTGGCTGAAATGCACATTGAACAAACGTTAGACAATGGAGATGTTTGCCTTCTGTTTTTGTAAGTTGTATTTATGTATTACTTTTAAAAAGGAGTAACTGAACAGTGAGCTGTACAATGGCCTATAGATGGAGCTTGCATCAATCCAACTCTAACCTTTTCTTTTATTAACTGTGTTCTACTTTGGGAAAGTACTTGTAGTCAATATGAAATCACATTGTGGTTCCACTTCTCAAGTTTGTTTGGCAGCACTGTAAACAGACGCACCATTTAATCTTGTGTTGTTTTCTGACAAAGTAGCTAATCAAGCAGTGTTTACTGTAACACACCACAATTGCTTATGTCACGATAACAATGAGAGTGGCCATATCTGAAATTACGAGGATTGTATTCAATGAAAGAATACATCTTCAGGGTAAGTTTTGTTAGACAGGTTTGCTGATCTCAGGAGGAAATGTGTGTGTGTCCACTCACAGAGAGGGTCGCTGGCGGTGAGGCGTCTAAAATGCTCCTCCGCTCCTGCTCCATACCAGAGTCAATAGCAGTGATGAGATCCAGAGACAATCGCAGTGTGCCAGCCAGGGAAGCTGCTGCTGCTGCTCTCCCCTACGGCCTGCACATACAATCACTAAGTCATTATCATTCCCAGAACAAACACGATCTTTATGTAATCTTTATGTAAACGGTCTTGGTTTGAGGCTTCTTTGGCAGAAAGACTCCCTTCCCTCGACTCTTCACTACAACACGTTCCTGTGTAGCCGAGGCCCAAACCAATAATAAACAGAGAGAAAGGAACAGAACACAGAGCTATTTAGAGTCAAGCCTTAAGCACTTTTGTCAAGTCCATTTTTTTCCTCCCTATTTTGTGTGTTTTAGATGTAGAGTCTCGAAGTGTTAGCCTGTGAGGCTATCATCAAGGCCACACAAGTAGCACGAGAGCATCTGTGTGCACCTTTGGGCTTTTTCCTCCCGATCACACCATGGTGGGCTATGGCTCGGATAATCCTGAGGCCTTGTGGCCATGGAAACCCACTCGTGTATGAATGTTACTTTGTTTAAATATGACTCCAGGAGAAGAGACAGAGAGGAAAGGACAGGACCGCGCTGTCCTGGGAGACACATCACGTGTTGGTGATGTAACAAGACAGGGACAAATATGGGAGTCACCGACTTGTTATTTTGTTGCCCCCCAAAAAGATATGGAGTCGAGAGGATGCTGACAGGTTGTTTGTTGAGGAATTCCTCGATTCACTGGTAGTGAAGCACCAGCAAGGAAAGTAACCCAACATCTGTATATACATTCATCTTATCTTACTATGACGATTTCATCAAACAATTAAGGATTTTTTAAAAACTTTTTTAGTCTCTCCAAGATATTATTTCTATTTGCTGAGTTTTTCTTATTCTGCCGCTACATATTTCTTGAATTATTAATGTAACTCTTGCACCATATTGAGTTATTTTGTACTTTTAAGATTATAAACTGTTCTTTTAAAAAAGTATACATTTTACAGACATCTATTTTAGCAAGGGAACTTTCAGTCTGTGTTTCAATGGTAAACTTAGGCTACAAAGGTTGTTTTCCACATTAACTAATCGGTCTGTTATTTCTTTGATAATCTTGTGTTTATTTTGTCCATTGAACGCATCCTCATCTTTGCAAAGCTGAACTCTGAATGAATCCCTGCATGAAAAACCACCGAAACGGATTGATTACCACATAGCTGTCAGGCTAACTGTGAATAATAAACCATGTGGGCCACGCGGTCCATAAGGTATCAAAAAAATATCAGAAAATGATCTGTCATTTGAGCCATGACACCTAAAAAAAAATTAGAAGGAAACCTTGACCCAAACTTTGCCTGGAAAATCTCTCCAGAACCTTCTATGTTAATTTCCTCCAGTAAAACTCCAGTTACATCCAGTGTGAGTTGTGAAGTTTAATAGGAGACTGTATAAACACGACCCCAGAGCATCATGGTGTCTGCAGAAATATGTTGTATATGCAACAGAGGCTAAAAATAGCCATGTGCTCGCTTGTCTCTCTGTAGAGTTTTATTAGTGTCGACCCTTGTATTTGCTCAATTGAGTGAAATTATTCTGTAAGACATTTAAAGGGGCCACTGCTCTGCAGGTTCCCATGGGGAAACATAAACACAGCACACGTTTAAGAGAGGGGCCAGGCTGCTGGCATGCATGCTAACATGACTCATAATATTTGTACAATAAAAAAATGCCTTAATAGGGACAACAACATTGCATGTTGTTAGCATCCGTCATGAGCAAAATAATTAGCTCTGTGCTCCAGTAATGGAGGTTGTGACCTTTTTCAATATGGCCAGGGAGGGGGAGGGGGGAGGTTAGAGGGTCTGTGGAGATGACACAGCACTGATGAAATGGGAGTAATATGAGAATTTGGTTATGGTGAATCACAGCAAAAACAAAAAACAAAAAATGTCTTCTATGCAGAATTACATTTCACGTGACCCCCCCCCCCCCCCCCCCCCCCCCCCCCTTGTCCTTTCTTACTCTCAGTCCAGCTTTCTTCACATTTCTGTGTGAATGCGTGTGTGTTTGTGTGTGTGTCCCTGCCCCAGTGTGTGGTCGAGTATGCCAGGCAAAGGCGGTGGTGACAGGGTGTCGTCCGCGGTCCGTGAACCTGGCTGCTCTGCTTAGCTCTGCCGGTGACAGAGAGTGAGGGGGACATCGCCCAACCATGGCTAACCCCAGCTGGGCCAATCAGGCGTGAGCGCTCGTGGCCAGATCACCGCGCTCCCTCTGCTGTGTGCAGCACTGTCGCACAGATCCCCTTATGGATTCTAGTAGAAGCTCCACAGTGTGAGCGGCGCTCTGCTGATCTCTCCTGTGTGTGTGTGTGTGTGTGTGTGTGTGTTTGTTCAGATAATGAAGCTGACTCTGTGTGTTTAATGAAATCTCTGCGGCCTCCTTCACTGCACCTATGTTGATAGAGTTTCACAGGGTGACATACAACCACACGACAAAACACAGCGAGTTTGCCTGATCTTTAAACATCACTGCAGTTACCTGAATAAGTAGACACATAAGTGCTTCTCATAAAATGTTCTAAAAAATCTGCGAACGGCTCTTCAATGACTATTTAAGCCTTAAGCCTTTCTAACTCTTCCATGAAACTCTGAATGATAAAGCTTTCACCGAGCTAGCAGTTTTGATAGCGGTTTATGTTGCCATGATAATATACCTTGAATCAGATGATTTTGGGCTTTGTTTTTTAAAACAGATGATTTTCCTATGTACATTCAATTTCTTGGATTCTATGGAATATTTCCTTTTAACTCTAACTTCTAGTCTACTAAACTCTACTAAACGACGGTGTAAATTTTGCTACATCTTTATGGCATCAGGTTAAGGAATCGATGTTTTAATACTGTTGAATTGTTCATTGGGGAAGAAATATATCACCATTATCTATTTAAAAACATGAATAAGCTCTGGGCATTATTTATGAGAATATGATTTAATGATCTCCTTTGACATGCATGATGGCTTACTGAAAACATTTGGGCTGTTGGTTGGTAATGCCAAACTGCTATTTTGAATTAATCTAAGTAAGCAACACACTTAACCTGCTCTGACAACACAAGAGGCAGCAGAGTGAGCGCAGATAAAGTCAAACAACAGGTATGAGTCATGTGAGCGCACAGTCAGCTAGAAGCCTTCATGTTACCTCTCCATGCCTAGGCGCACGAATGTGACTAAAAAAACTTACAGAAAGGTTGTGTCATTGCAGGCTGACAGTGAATGAAAGGCAGCTCTCTGCCTTCGCTCCTGTCACGTTGTGGCTCCGCCCCCCTGGTGACCAGAGGGAAGTGGCATAAGACCTGTCAGTCCGCATCACGGCCCGGGCCACGACAGCCGGGCTCATATGTAAATGTGCAAGCACAGATTCATGAGTCTGACGTATCAGTTTGAATATGCATGTTCAACACTGACTGGAGCGTAAACATCTCCATCCGGATCTGTGTGTGTGTGTGTGTGTGTGTGTTACCAGGCTCTCAGTGTGTATGTCTGAGCTGATCCCAGTTTGTTATAGTGACATTCCCGGTGGGAAGGAGCCTCACGACTACTTTCACATGCCAGACTGCCCGTATCTCTTCATGAGTCCAGGCTGGGCTGAAGTGACATTTGATTTCATCCACACTCAGCGGGGTTCTCTCCGTCCGCCTCCATCTTTCTCTCTTACGTTTCATTTCCCTGTTACTTCCACCTCCCTCAGCTGGGAATGCATTGCCTTTCTCTGTTTCATGTTATCATGAATCATTTATACTTTACTGTTTGTTTGACTGCTGGTCAGACAAAAAGAAAACAGTACATGATTTATCACTCTGGGAAACTCAGGGGAAGTCACTTTGGTTGGTCAATGCAAATAAATCATTTCTCCATAATGAAAAAGCATCTTTTTTTTGAAGCCCTCCCCGTTATATAGAGGGAAAAAATTGTTTCAAAGTATTTCATCAAGGTAAATTTGTTTACTCTGAATGCACCGTAACTTGGGTCAGTTACTGAAAAAATGCAGAAACCCCATGAGCTGCTTTGTCTGTGCACGTCGCCATCCCAGGTCTGATCTTATTCAGTTGTTCTGTTATCATATTATCATTAAATGTTTTCATTTATAAAAAAGAAAATGGTTAAAAGTAATGTTAGGGCCTAAGGTGGGGTCATTTAAAATCTAAATGTCATTAATACTGACATAAAAGCAGCAAATTATCAGGAGCTGAAACTGGCAAATATTTGGCATTTTTGCTTGATTAAAAAGTTTGAATGTTTAATCAACTAGTTACATGGTTTAAAATAAATGACATACCAATCAATTGATAGGCTAATTGTTTAGTACAATTTGGTTGAGTGCAATGGTTATGGTCATTGCAGTCAGTTTGTGCTCTTATGGATAACTCTGCCTTCAACAGGAGGATATGAAGCATCCTGCACTCTGTTGCAGCGTGCATCATGAACATGCTGCAATCATTTTGAATGGATGACATCAATCATGATGGTCAGTTTCCTTATGTTGCTGCAAAATGAAAGATTTTCTTTCCGTTTTTTGCCTTTTACAGATTCAGTAAACTGCTGCGGCCTCCACGCGACACGTGCACCGACACAACTGAAACATGGTTGTTCATAAAGGGTCAGGGCCGACTGCAGGGCTCGTTTTCCAGAGGAGTCATCCTGAGTCACAGAGCACGACACAACCCTCCCCCGCTCGCCAGAATAATCAGAGTCTCCCCTAAAATATCAGCCGCTTTAGCTCCTCAGCTGTACTCTCCAAACGCACACTAAAGACTACAATCATCTGGCCTAGACCAGATACATCAGCTGACTAATTCAATGTAATAAATGAAGGTCAAACTCTCCATCAATTGTAGCTCACAGCATGAAGCTCATCATTTCAAAATGTAATGACAGTTTAATTAGAATTCAGTCTAAAGACACAAAGGAACATCTCGATGGCTTCATCAATTATTTTATAACATATTCATTCAATCTTAGATCTAACTACTCTTCCAGAAAATTGCATTTTGCTCCTTCCCTTAAAAGCTCAAAAATGACATCCATACTGTACTTTTAAAACAGCCCCATTAGAGCAGCTGAAGCCAACTTTAAATAAGGGGAAATTTGCACATATAGGACGGTAAAAGTGGGTGCATCTGATGGCCTCTAACGATCCTAATCACCTGGTAATTACAAAGTCAGTGCATCCCCCACCTCCTCCTCTCTTCTCTTTACTTTAAGGTCGTTTACAAGAACTGGCAACCAGAAAACACCGCGGCGCAGAGTGTCACGCAGAGGGAATCCAGACTAGTTGGCAGGCATAAAGACGCCGATTTCCCTCTGTGCACTGCACTCCGAGGATTAAGGCTGGCAGTGGGCTCACATCTACTAAACAAGATATAGACATAATACCTTGATATTTTATGTTGCACAAAGCCAGTGAGGAGAGGCTGCAGCACCTCCAACATATTCCCTAACTCATCCACAACACCACACACACCAAACACTCACTTTCTTTGAGATACACGTAGTGTAGCATTACATGTTCTGAGCTGCAAAACACCTGCACCGTATATATACAAGTGGGAATGTGTAGTGGCTAAAAGCATAAAATTTACCTCTTACTGTACTGGCTCCACATCACACATTCTGAAGGAAGAATTGGGAAAAACAGGAAGTAAATTACTGGAAATTATTCAAAATAGCTGCGTGTAAAGCATGTAATTGACTTAAACACAACCTGCAGACATTTCATTTGACAACTACCATAATTGAAAACAGCTGATTTAATTGCAGGTCATTAACATAAAAACATTTAAATAATAGCATAAAGGTGGGGAATTTTGAACACATAATGTTCTGGTGGTATTTAGAGATTAAAGGGTTTTTTTATGGTGGAAATGAGGCAATTTAGGATTCAAAACCAGCATGTCTGACTGACATGTTTCTGTATCATGTACATCTGCCTGTGCTTTTTTTCTAATGTTATCTAGACAAGTGAAGAGAAAAGACTGCAGTTTGAAGTGAAACGAAACATGTGCACATGTGGCGATAAGAACCCAGCACCCAGCACATTTAATAAATATGTTGTTAAATGTAAGCCGAAACCATGATGCTTCATGTAGTGTGTCCTCAGAAGGTTTGGGAAAGGCTGCCAACAGACATACTGCATTTCTAATTTAATACACTGTTATTGATTACGACCCCCCCCCCCCACCCAGAGTAAGTCTGCAGATTAAAAATGAAAAATTAAAGAGGAAGAGAACACTAAAATCTACAATATACGGCATATTGATTATCAATCTATCATAAAGCATGACGCGTTTAATAGCAGATATTTAAGGCTTATGTATTATGAAGCTGAAAAGAAACTCCATTCCCCCACGATGTGAAATTATCTGTATTCCAGCATACATCATGTATTAAGTGCATTTACCCACATACTGTATATCAACACAAATATCTCTTTTGTGTTCAGCTTTGTGACTACATTTATTTATCAGATGTGGATACTTTCAAAAGAAAAAAAGAAAAAAAAACACTCAATAAATTTGAGAAAAAAAGGTGAACAATGACATTAAACTGCACAATATTTAAAATCACGTCTACATTTAAATACCGCAAAGGATAAATGATATTTATAATAATCAAACAGTTGTAAAAAATTTAATAATACATTTTAATAGTGAAAAATTACAAATAGTGGACCTTTTCTCTTGATGTGTAAGTATTTTCTTTTTTATTGCAAAACGTTTGTTTGACTTGTTTCGATGCAGATCTAGAACATGATGGATTATTGTTATAGAACATGTGTCTGATAATAAATATTTTAACTTAAAGTCAATAATTCTTCTGTCAACACTGCTGCTTCTTTCTTTTTTAAGGCCTCTCTGTATCAGATAGACGTCTTTAATATGTGTTCTTAATGATATGTTTACATCGTGCTTTCTGAAAAGTCCAAACAACTCTTTGCCTCATATTGAGAGCTGCCTTCTCAGTGTTGCTTTTAATTTTTGCAAAGAGTCATTTTTTTTGGAGCCTTTTCTTGGATGGACCCTTTCTGGATCACTGGGGAAACACTGATGCCACATTTTCTGTTTTATATAATATTGGATGTGTCATTAATCAACTTCCCAGCCAGCTAAGAGGCTATGTGACATTTCTCAGACTTTTCTGGGACGTCCTCTGATCATTAAATAAACAACCATGCACAATTTATCACTCATATCTGCCAAGTCAGGAGGATTTTTGTATTTTTGCAGTGTCTCTGTCGGTGCAGAACAGGCTGTATATTTTAAATGAGAAGAGGACAGTAGCACATTGGTCGTGAGGTGAAGGGGCATTTCCTCGCTGCCACACAGAATCTGCTGCTCATCGCTCTCCCTCACAGGGGTCCACTTCCTCTCCTCCTACATTGGTATAAATTCTTCCTTCAATTCTCTCAGAACAAAATAATGGTCTCTTGGGGGAGTTAGGGGAAACAAGCTGGGGTATAAGATGGACTGGACTAATGTCACATATAGAACATTTGAATAAATTCTACACGCAGGGCTATGAAATGCCAAAAACGCACTTACAGTAGGAAATAAAGAAGAAGGAATGGAAGGCAAATGGAGGCAGATATGCTTCTGCTGGCAACTCACCAAAGAATAAATTCTGTATAAATGCATCGCATCCATACGTTAAATAGAAGGCACTAAGCTCTTTGTGTTGGCAACATCCCAATCCATCACAATGCTTTTACATATAGTGCGGATTTTCAGGAGCACAGAGGAGAAACTCATTACTGTGCCTCATATTTGAAACCATTGCTTCACTGGCATTGACAAATGCTTCCACACAGATAGCAATGTGGCACATTTCAAAGGCAGTCGGCACAATAAAAAGGGTTTCTCATCACGGTGAAAAATGCCCGGTACAGGTTAAGCGCTCTGAGAGGTGTGAGTGTGTTCTTTTCATACTCGGAAATTGACTTCAGAAATGATGAAATAATCACAAACAGAATCAGGGTAATTTATGAGTCTTAAGGTGCTGTCACAATAACTCAATAGTTAGCACATTGCGTTGTTTGTAAGAGAGAGAAAAGGCTGTTAGAACTTGAGGATGTTGGGTAAAGGTATAACTGTGCTTAAATAAAATGCAGAAATGTCCATCCAAAGCTTAAATTAAACATTATATTGACTAACTGTGCTGCTATTTAAACCTGAAATGGCTGTTGTTTGAATACTGTTGCTGTTCAATATTTTATTAAATTAATACACATTTGTTTTCCTTATTATAAACACTTCTCCTTTCATAAGCACACATGTGCTCCCTTTTTAAATAATTCAACCCTTTAGATTGTAATCATATGAGCCTGTGTGCTGTATGACAGCAATGTGTGACACAAATGTAAAAACAAAAAGAATCTGAAACTAAAAACAACAAAGTATTCAAACGCCTGTCAAATATGATCATTATGAAATGATTTAAACATTTTATCAATGAAGTTATTAAAAGTCAGCATGCGCCCATTAATATGAGCAGCTCCTGCTGGACATAAACAGATTCCGAGGAGATTCCCTGCACCGCCCCTTACACCACCTTCCTGTTGAAATGATTTGTTACGAGAATGTATGAGAAAATATGGGCTTAGTCTGAAAATGTGCTTTTTCAAGGCGAAAACGCCAGTGATTGGAAGCTGATGGGTGGGCATAATGAGTGCAAATTAGCAACTTGTGTCAATTAGACGCGCCGGATGCTTTACAAAAGCGTGTTTGCATAGTGAAGTTGCTCTCTTGTTGCTGCCAGCTTGGCCTTTCCCACCGAGTTACACATGCAATTATATGAAAATCAAATAAGATTTTAAAAAAAAGACGCACACTGGCACAATTTTAAGCCTAAAGATACAACCATTGTCTGTGCGTTATGGTGCCAAATGACGCGTCCATGGGCCGCGATGTTCACTCTGACCCAGGCTTCAAATGGGTTACAAATTGGCCACATGAACAACAAAGGTGGAAAAAAATATCATTACAACATTGGGAATTAGAGGATCAAAGATTCTTACCGCTCTGCGAGTCTGTGAAGATGCTTTAAGATGGAAGATGATCCTGTGTTTCGCGATGGGAAGGTCGTGTTGGACTTGGTGAGGTCCAAACTTGAATCCCGCCGTTAAGGATCAGCTCCAGGAGCCAGCCGCGTGCTTGACTGATGTGTTTTGATTTTTGATCTCAAAGCATCACTAAGAGACGTGGAAGCTTTCTTTGTCCATGTCAGCCTCGCTGCTCTGCCTTCGGTCGCTGAAACGTCGATCAAACTATGTTGTCTGCTGCGTAAAACCGGTGCCAAGATTCCTGCGGGCCCGTTCCGTTACAGCGATGCTAGACAATAGTCTGGTCATTTTGGCACGAGATGAACCTTCTCCGCTTCCTGTAACACTAACATCGACTGATTACCTCCAAATCCTGACAGCTAGTTTGTTCATTTCTCTGTGACTGAAACTGAATCTGCTAAAAAAAAAATATGTCAGATGCTCACATGTGCCGGTTGTCTCCGGTATTGTCTTTGGGCTCGTTCATTTGCCTCCTCTTCTTCGCAGGAGTGAACAGCGGAGTTCTTTGGATCTGTTGATCACTGGAGGTCCTCCTTCATGCAGCTTGGTCGTGGTCTCGTATTTATCAGCACCGGGATTTCCGCCATACAGTCTGACACCGGGGCTCGTTGAGTGACAGCTGGATTCCCTGAAAGCTCGGCGACCCGTCTTAGCAGGGAAGCACCGACGCTGGAAGCCGCGCGCACGCGTCACTGACAGTGCGCGCGCCCGGCAGGTCACACATCTCGGGTCCACAAATATGCTCTCTGGCGAAAGAGCGATTTGAAACCGAAAATGTACTCAGCCTTTGTTGCTTGCATTGTGCCGCCTCTCTCAGATTTAAAACCCGGTTTTGTCTGCTAATTACGGTATAATCATATAATTAGATTTGAATAGCTAATGTGGCATACTATTCAATTAGATGGACCAGCATTGGAGGCTATATGCTTCAAATGAAGGGTTCCTACAGTCTTGTTAATATTATGAGGGGACTAATCTGCTACACGCCCAATTGCAAACAATTTTGCTGCATTTCATGGCAATTCAGAAAGCTATGCACCTTTAATGAAGGAAAACAGGACCGAAAGGAAATACGTTCAATTATAGGAAAAGCATAATTGGTTAAAGCGCAGCTAAAAAAAACAACTGAAATAAAAAGTTACAACTAATCTGTTATAGTCTGCTTTCGTTTTTGTTGCCCCCCCCCCCCCCCCCCCCAAACATCAGCCTACTACTAGGACTCTGTATTGTTCTTTTGGAGCCCACAGAGTTTTGTTAAATGGCGTATTTGATGAGTATTTTAGCCTCGCTGGATGGAAAGTAACACATTTTGAGCAGGATTCTGCCACCAGGCCAGAGAACATATTCCAGTGAAAGACTGAATCACACACTGATCCTTCCTTTTGATTTAGTCTTTTGATTCCATTCATGCAAAAATGGCCTCCTGCAGAGAAATATTGCACATAGGATCACTCCACGGCGCTGCTGTTTGTTTGGAGCAGTGTTTGTGAAATTCTGCTTTAGAGGAAGCCTGCGAAAGGAAACATACCCGGCTGATTGGCAAATTAAAAAAAAAAAGTGAATTACTTTTTTTTAATTTTGCAGATTGATTGGTGCCGAAGCAATGTGGCTGACCATTTCCTCCACCTCCTCTGCAGCTCCCCTCTCTCTCTCTCCCTCTCTCTCTCTCTGGCCCCCTGCCCCTGTGCATGTGCAGCCTCCATCAGTCTATGAGCGTATAACTCTGAAACGGACTGACCTCTGTGATTGCAGAGTGATTCAGTATTGTTGCTCCTTGTGGGGCCCTACGGGTGCAGGAGTCACACAGTCATGTGGTTGTGGGTTTTTTTTGTGAGTCTGCTTTCAGCACTGACCTTGCCGGACCTCAAATTGTCACTGACCCTGCAGGGCTGTGATGGCGCCCTCCTGTGTTTTAGAACATGTATGTTGCTCTGAGGTAAAGGCTGGATAGAATAATATGTAGTGTGTTTATGTACAGTGTATGTGAACAGAGGAGCTCATTTGTGAAAAGAGACTAAGCCTGAGCTCTTAAAACATCAATCTGAACGTTATTTAGTCACGTTTTTTCAGTCTAATATATGAGAGTCAACTAAATTCATATTGTAAGAAACATGGCTTCTACTCCTACCACCAACGAACAAGAAACCAAGACAGAGGCAGCCGCACGGTTTATATTAGTTCCTTTTCTTTGAGTTGTTTTGTGTCCTTTGGGGATTGCTCTGCTTCTCTTTTGAGACGTCATGACATTTATTCAGTGGGATTTGTGGTAGTTTTTCATCATTAATGGCAATTGCATCACTTTGTGCCAATTTTGCTTCTTTACATTGTGCAGATATTTGTGATCTTGTTGAATATTTTTGGTTCATTTTGCCATACTAATATATTCATGTTGCATCTCTTTGTACTCGTCTTGTCTCAGGTCTGGTGACATTTTAAGGGGATTTTTTGGGGGAGTTTCTCAATTTAAGCAACTTTGCAAAAAGTTGCAAATAGCATTTTCCTTTATTTATTTGCTGTTTATCCATGGCGAAACTTGACTGGTCATTCCACACTTCTGGCGTCTTTGTGGCAGTTTCTCTCTCTTCATTTTGGCTGTTTTGTGTCTCCAAGTTTCAAAGAAGAAATGTTATATCACCACGCTGAGTTTTGGAGTCATGGAAATGTTTTGACTCGGGCTCAACCTTCATCATCATCATCAATCAGTGGTGATTTATCACCGATTTATAAATCTGGCCATGACTTCAATATAAGCAGGCTGATTGAACTCTCTGTAGCCTGTAGCTTCCAACCTTATAGGCCTGATGTTCTGTGAGCGAAGTTCTCCTTGTGATGTTAGCAGGAACAGACAAGTGTGATTGAGTCACAGACACATGACAGAGTGGTGCGTCTGTGCAGAGAGACAGGACGTGAAGGAGAAGAGGAAAGAGCGAAGGAGAAAGGTGACAGGTGAGGTCAGGAGGCGGGGGTGGACAGGAAATAGAAAAAAGACCTGATTCACAGAAGAAGAGCGCCCCGTTTACCAAGCCTCCTGTCTATATTTAGCACAGGGACCACAGATTGTTATGATCGCTCTGGGGCCTTTTGTTCAGACTGGAAAGAACTGCTGCCATCCGTCTCAGCACCTGGGGCAAGGCACGACCCCGGCTCACGCCAGCACAAGAGTACAGTGTTGGAAGCTTGACGTTTGGGTGCACGTTTGGACGGAGCAGAGGTGAGAGGACACAAACCCCTGAGAGCACCTGCATTCCGATACCGTAAAAAAGTGTCATCATTGCGTTCTGCTCTTCCTTGATTGTTGCTCAATCTCTTCACTCCTCCTTCCCCCAAGCGTTTATAAAGGGCACAGATCCCCTCCATCACCATCTACCCACATCTGCTGAGAAAAAAAGAGAAGCTGGTGGTGCTGGAGAGGATTGACATTCACTCCAAATGTCAAAGCAGCCCATGCCATATTTGACTCTTTCTTTCCAATTTTGTTAGCGCCCTGCCATCTAGCACACCTCCAGGTGCGGATTGGGAGAGTGTCAGTAGTGACCTATGAGGAGCCGAGCCGCTGAGACACCACAGTCCCATCAGACCGTTATGAAATGTAGATATATGTCTTCAAGATGGAACAGTCCTCCCCTGTCGACCGGAAAGTCTGAGGGTTTCATCCTTCATACAGTACAGCACAGAGGCTGTCGTTGACTTTTAATCCTGTTGGTTACAATCTTGTTGTGAACCCAAGCTTCATTGTTACACCTCTGTTTACATTCAGAGCAACACAAATGCTCTAAAACTGATCTATCAGCACTAACAGTTCAGTTACATTCTGCTTCTATGAACACTACTGACAAAAAAAAATACAAATAAAGTTGAAAGTAAAGTTTAAGTAACAATCCCTTTCTCTTGTCAACATGACTTGTTTGAGTTGTTGATTATCAGAATTACATAGATTTGTATTGTCTTCAATTTGTCAATGGTTAGATGTCATTTTGTTGTATTGCCTGTTTTGTTTCTCATCACTTTTTCTTCATTTGGAGTCATTTTTTTGTTGTTTTGTTTTTGAGCGACTGTTTTTTTAATTTAGTTTTTGGGTTATATTTTTTTATCGTTTTGTTCCATTTTTTAATTAGTTTGTTGTAATAGCCTCTCTGTGGTCACTAGTGTCTCGTTTGGTTGTTTTGCATGTCTGTGTGGAAGATTATGCATCAGATCCTGACTTGTACTTGGGACTGTTTTTGATTTTGATTTGTTCTGTTTTGCCTCAGGATTCGCTGCTTTAGCTGTTACATTGACTTTCCAGAGATGTTAACATGTAAGTGCTACAAGCAAATATTTGAGCTGAAGACCTTATTGTCTGTTGTTAATGGCAACTTTTTTTTTTTTTTTTTTAAATCTCACATACTGTGTTATCTCTGACTCAGGCTGATCTGACGCCTTCGTATGCAGCCATATTGTCTTTTGGTGGTTAATTCTTAGAACAATAAATATCCAGAAGATAAGCCTCAAACTAATGAGTCACTTTTTTGGCTTTTTTTACTTAACTTTACTTTCAGAGTTTTTACTTAAACACATTTGGATGCAGTCTTTACTGAGAGTTACACTCCAAAATGTTGTCCCGTGTCCTCCTGGAACAAAACACCCCGCAGGGACCCCTCTCTCTCTCTCTTTGCTCTCATATGTCCTGAAAGATTTCTTGTGTCACTTTAAAGATCGAGAGCAAACTTTAACTTTTCAGCATAAGTTTTGTTGCTCGAGTGACATCTGTCATCTTTGACAAACTATCATTCCTCCCTCTTCCTTTTATTCCGATGCGACCCCTGACCTTTAGTTCCTCCCCGCCTGCCTCCACCTATCGCGCAGTCTGTCCATCAGTCAGTGCCCACACGCGACCCCAGACAGACACAGCGATCAGTCAAACTATCAGCAACGCTCACATTTAACACAAGTCCTTACCGATCTGTATCTAAACTACACAAGCCTTCAACTGCAGGATCAATGTGAGGAAGATGTGTGTCCACGTTCTACTTGAGTTCTGAATCATTTAACATGTTACATGAAATACAAAGAATTCATTTATTCAGACAGACACCAGAAAAATGACATCCAATGTTAAAAAAAGAGACAAGTTTTCTTATTCTACAAAAAACACAATTATTTGTACATAAAAAGACAAAAAAAATACAAGAAAGAAAGATGAGTGATGACAAACTATTGCATTATTTGACAAATACTGCTCCTTTCCAAAAGGTTGCAGTATTTCCATGGTTTCCATCAATCTAATGGATGATACAGGTGACCTTGCCTTGATTGCAGATTCTTTAAAATTGTAATTTTGGGGGGGGGGGGGGGGGGGGTTTCCAATTAGAAGACAGTAAAGGAAATTTTAATGCCTTACTGGATTCAGAATAACATCTGTCATCTGAATGTTTGGAATATGGATTCTGTGTTCAGAATACACACCCCAGATGACAAATTTGGATTTGAGTGGTGAACATGTAGTTGATGGCTTCAGTTACAGTCTGTAGTCTCACATGGGGTAGTTTAGCACCACATCCTGTTTGGCCAGCTCCAACAACATAGGATCGTCGAAGAACTTGCTGATGCTCACGTCCTCGCTCAGTCCCTGCAAAACAAAACAACACAACACGTCAGCCCTAATGAAAGAGACATTTACCAACATCTGTGCGGACACAAAAAGGGTGGATAAAAGGCTCACCTTGCGCCTGCGGGTCTTGATCATGAACTCTCGGGCCAGGTGGGGGGCGGGCTGAGGCTCAAGAGGTCTGATCACAATACTCTTGTCCAGGGGGTCACCGGGGACGATCTGATGGGAAATATTAAAACTAGTTAACCCTAAGAGGTGGAGCCAACCACAGCTGTGGTGACTGTTTGTATCCAGCCAAACACATTTCAAGAACAGCATAAAAAGACGTCACACATTTTGAGCTTCAACAAACTGAGTGGACACTTCTAGTAATGGCTACGACCTTTCACTAAATATGTGATTTGGTTGCAGGTCTGTCCCGTTGCTCCTGAGTCAGGAGTGCGTCCATCAAGATGATGGAAAGAGCCGCGCGCAAAGCTCTCACTCCTTCAGCCTGTGACCATCGTAGCAACAGAGCAATGTTGGCAGGTTCAGTGAGAAGAAGCTGAATGTGTTCACGGGCTTTTAAAATGATTCACTAAATCCATTATCTTAAGCAGCTCATAGTTTGACCTTCACTGAGTGATCTCATTGTCTTTCATATATGATGCATTCAACGTCAAAGAAAAGAGTGCAGGAAGAGTGGGAGTGGACTTGTTAGGAAATCTGAAATCTGTAGGCAGGAGTGGACTACATAAGACATTCCCAGCCTCAGAGAAGAATTAAACCAGAAGGAAAAGGGGAAAAAAATAATCAATTGAGTGGCTGAGGCCCAATCAACAGATGGATGAGAGCTGCTAACAACAGTAACTCAACGCCTTGCCGTAAGCGTGCCAATACTGGCAGTGCATAATCAAACTAATGAGGGAGGACGTTATGGCCGCTTGAGTTTAATGAGGAAAACAAAAAAGTTCAGGAACCCTTTGTTGGTTTTTATTTCCTTGGGTAGATGAATCGATATGTCCAAGCAGGACTGATTTCTGTCCCAAGTCCAGAGAAGGATTAGGGAGAGCTGGAGGGGACTGTTGGCGGACCACAGAGGATGAGAAGGTACTTTTCTCTCTTCAGGCGAACGTAGAAACTGCTATATGGAAGTAAATCACACATCCGACGGCAGGAGGTCAAAAGAGAACTATTTCAGCTGACATGGAAAAATGTCATAAATCTCAGGGGAAATCGATTTGTTGTTGTTCTTGTTGTTGTTATGTTTAACGTCCCAAACAGATTCTGTTACGTGATTTAAACATTAAAAAGGCCATGAAAGACAAGTTACACATTTTAATACACTCCTCGCCCTTTAAAAATATATAAATGGAGTCATACAAGCTTGACCAATCTTTGCTTCTACTGAATGGAGCATAAACAATGCTTTTCATTATTCAGTTCTCTCCCAAAGGACTGATGTATCACTGTAATGTATCTTTCTGCCAGCATTGAGACAAGTGTGTGTAAATAAATAATTCATGTCTAATTTCTTGTAGGACACTTGTATTACATCTCAAGGGGGTAACAAATCTGTTAGGAGGATCAAACACATTAAATATTAGCAGTGTTTCTTCTTGCAGACGACTGACTTTGCTGTAAACTATTCATCTTTTCTAAGTGGAGTGAATTTTCCCTGACACAGCTCTGCAGAGTGCAGACACTAACACACGTCAGACATGGCTCAGACGGCCATGTTATACTAAAAACTTAATGACTCAACACTCCCCATCAAAAGCTGTTCATCTGAAGTGGCAGACGTGTGCACGAGGATGGTCACCCCGCTGCACGAGCTGCCACTGTTTTGCGGATGTGAAATCTGATGAATGCAAGTTAACATAGTAACAGCTGATCAGACATGATCTATTTGTATTTGTCAGTTTTGGCATCATGATAAGTTGCAGTTCAGAGTCCAAGGTGTTCGATCTCCAGCTCAGGTCGGATTCAAACCCAGGCCGCTCGCTTGGAGGACTATATCCTCTGTACATGGGGCGCACACACACTAACCACTCAGTTCCCCAGTACGCCCTCAAAAAACCCAGTTTATTTTCTTTAAATATTATTTAAATTATTTTATAAAATTATATATTTGTTGTTATTCAAATGAATGTATTGCTTGTTTTTTTAAGTGTTCAGAATGATAAAGTGTCAAAAGTTAGATAAATACATGTGATGCAGTTTGTACAATCAATGATGAATCGTTATCTCAAAATCAATCAAAACAATTGTGACGATGATTTTTGCCATCGTGGAGCAGCGATGGCTGAGTGTAAATGTGTATTAAAGGGTTAATACTGATGGACACTTTACATCGCAGCTTCTGTCATCTGTTTGTGAATGTGACAGAGTGTAAAAACGCTTCAAGTGGTCAAAAGAAAATAAATGTGCATTCAGCATTTTACATCAAAGGGTTGATTGGACTTGAGGAGGTTGAAAGCCAAATCGTGAGATCAATACATAATGTCTGAATATTGGTGGTGGGCACATAAGTTCTCCCTCTGTTACTGATCTTTTGTAAATCAGACTAAGTAGGATTGGAAACCCGGCTGTAGTAAGAAGGACAGGAGGCTAGTGTACCTGCCAGTGGTGGAACACAGACAAAGCGAAGGCCTGTCCCTGTGTGTGTGTGCGCAGGTCTGTCTCAAAGCCGAAGGAGTCGATAGCCGGGATGAAAGCCTTGATGGTGTACAGAGGAGAGCCTGGAATAGGTGCATCCTGGGTGACGTGACCCCTGATAGATGACAAACACAGGGTCAGAGTTAAAAAAAAAGAAGAAGAAGGCATTTCTACATTTTTTTTAAAAAGCTGCTGAATTTATGTTAAGGTCATACAAGTGTTAGGGAATTTTGTGAGTGTGTTAAATTTTGCCTGGGCTGATGTTACAAATATACCAACCTCCTCCGAGCCAGGACTGTGTAGACCGCTGACACACAATCAGCTGGAGCCTGAACCTCCACAAAGTAATACGGCTCCATCAGCCTGGGAGTGGCCTGCGACAACAAAGTCGAACATTAGTGTGAGGACAAAAGCCTGGAGATACAGTGTGGCCTGTCCATGTACATCTGACCCCAGGATTTATGACGAGAGCAGTGACAGAGCCAGAGAAGACGAGGACAGAAGCCAAAAAACGAGAGAGAGGAATGTTATCACATCACGATTAAAAATAACCCACGTCAGCAAAATCCCAAACTGTAATCACGTTAATGGAACATTACAGAAAGTGTGGAAGTCTGGAGGAGCTAATGGCAGATGAGGAGAAGAATAGGACGCAGTTGGAGGAGGGTGGGTGGAGGAGGGGGGGGTCTCACCATGAGGAAAGCGGAGTACACCACTCTCCTGGCTGTGGGGATGACCTGGCCTCCTCCTCTGTGGAGCGGCTCCTGAGCAATGACCGCATCCAGGATCTTAAACTTAACGTTCCTGATAGCTGAGGGAGGCAGAGCGACTGAGTTACGGTGGTGAAACACTGATCAGGAAGAATTCATTTAACTATGCAGATAAAATCCAGCAAGAAGGTTTCATGATTCAGGAGAAATAAAATAAAAAATAAAAAAAAAAATAAAAAAAAGAGGACTCACGCTCGTCACACAGAGGTCCCTCCCTTGTGCCCCACTGGAAGCCCTGAACGATGCTGTCTTTGACGGAGCCCAGCAGTGCCTTGTCAACCTACAGGGGGGGGAAAAAACAATCTAACATTAGGGTACAAAAACAAGAAGCCCAGGAGAAACAGTTATTCTTTGGTGTTAAGTGCACCTACACACAGGCTAAAGCTCAGATCAATCTGTGCTGTTATTAACGGGCTTACACATGAGGAAGAGTTTAGATTCACACATTTTGGGAGATGATTAAATCTATTAAGTCCTGTCAAACATAAATGTTTTATAATTTATGTGCACATGATTTAAATCTGTGTTGACATATCACCACTTAGAGGTTATTAGAGTTCATCTGAATTATAGAGTCAAAGACATGTGTGGCACCAAGGCCCAAGTGATTATCCGATTTATTTGTCAATCTAAGCTGTTGATAAAGCAAAAAAAAAAAAAAACATTTGAAAGCATGTGTAAGGTATAGCTCTGTTTTGTGTCGGTAAAACAAATATTTTGTTTGGGCTTGAGCCGTTGATGTAATTTAAAAACATATTTCGAAGAAGCCACTTTCAACAAAAGGATGTTGAAATGAACTTTTCCTGATGTTTGATAGAGAAACTGTTTAAATAATTATTTTAAAATGTCTAAAAAGGAAGAAGAAATTAGTAACAGCAGTTTATCTGTGTTTTAGTAAAACCATAAGAACCAATGTTCAACTTGTACATGTCATCCCTACATGGCTGTTGTCAACGTAACAGGCTGGATCCAAACTCACCTCAGAGGGCAGGGTGTCGTCTACCAGGATGTTCGGCCCTGTGGTGTCGGGTCCGAAGGCCCAGATGGACCTGGCAGCCAGCAGATCCCAGTCGTACTTCGTCTGGAAGAACTCTCCCAGTTTCTTCCTGCCATGATGAAACAGAGCAGCCACTGGTTGAAAGGACTTTTCTGCACATTATGTCAGCTGGAACATTAAGGAGATTGGTCGATGGAGGAGGGGGCGCAGGGGTTAATGGAAGAGGAGGAGTGGAGCGAAGGTTTAGCTTAATGGTGTGTGAAGTATGTCACTTCTCTGGCACCGCAGGGTCCAGATGGCCTGACAGATGAGCCGAGTACGGACAAGAAGCCATTCTGGAGCGAAACACACACTCACTGCATGCTCGACACGTCACAGGGCCGGGGAAAAATCATGCATGCTTTTAGTGCATGATTCAATTACTGAGAGTGGACTGATCAATATACTCAGGGGGGTTCTTAACGAACACGCACACAATGTACAGAAGGCTGTCCTTCACTTCAATCCTGAACATCTATTTCTATATGAAGAGTCGTAGGTAAAGAACATTGCTTCTATATTTTATACGTCAAGAGAAAAGGTGAAGCAGAAATCCTCCGCTAGTATCCGTCTGAAGAGGTCAGAGTAGGTCATCCAGTCTGACTCAAACTGAACGTCACGCTCTGCAGCTGACAGTTTGAAAAACTTGTAGAGGAGATGATGGTTACAAAAAATTTAAATTAATATATATATATTAAAAAGACTGATTCAAAGAAGTGTTATCACATTGCAGCACAAAGCTGTTACTTCCATGACAAAATTCAAAATTAAGAAACTTTAGAGAGTGCACACCTTAGGATTGGGAGGACATACTTTAGGATTTGAATGGAATATTACCCACAAATCTAATAACCAATGATTATTTCATCCCTGGGCCTTTCTATATCTCCAGACTTCCTTCAAACTCAGCATTTAATTAAAGAACCTTCAGTAGTCTTACATGGCTGCTCATCCCTGCACACCTGCAGAATAATGAGAATGAACGATGACTCTGAAATATGGAGAAATTAATAAGGCTGCGCACTTCTCAAAATGAATAATGAGGGAACACCTACACATGCGTCCAGCAAGGATGGCCCATTATATTATTTCATATTAGTTCAAGTGAGCCGCTCATATCTTCTTCATCGTACCTGTTCCACGTGATCTGCACGACTTCGTTCTCGATGTCCTCAGCCAGCCCCTTCTCCAGCGGCTCTGCGATCATGGTGATCTTGTTCCTGTCAATCACATCACCCAGCTGTCAATCACTTATTCTGGGTTCAGGAGACATTCGGCCAGAGGGAAGACTAGCTCCGTTATGTCTTCAAACTGTGCATAAATTTAACTCCCCAACAAGGCAAACTCAAATCAAACTTACAGTTCACGCAAGAAATCCAAAAACTTTTAGTAAAAGTAAACTGAGCTGAGAGCTTGACTTTTTTTTTTTTTTTTTTTTAGGGATGAGACCCTTAAAACTGTTTGATACTCACTTTTTGTTTGGTGTTTCAGCAAAGCACTTAAGTGATGATGTTTCCACAACTGTTTCACAGAAAGTCACAACAGGGTCAGCAACCTGTGGAGGAAGACGAACAAATGATTATACAAAGCTCCCGAGTTCTACCTTTAAATGTATCAGTCCCATCTACAAAGTCAAATGATGTAGAACACTACCAGCTAAAAATGTGAAAACATGTACGTATAAAAACTGTTATCCACCATAGAATAAATTCATATCAATCAATCAATTTGTGTTCATATCGAATGGGTTGAGTGGAATTTAATTGAATTCAAATAATCATATGAAACGGCTGTTTTACAGGTTCCAGGTCAATTCAAAACTACAAAATAAGTCACTGAAAAAAATGATTTCATTGCAGGAAAAGAAGTCACAAGATGTTGTGCACTGAGGGTAATTACTTTAATGTCGATCTCGGAGTACATCTTGCGCAGGTCGTGCATGACACAGTCCAGGTAGAGTTCTCCTGTCCCCAAGATGACGTGCTCTCCAGACTCCTCCACCTGAAAGATGAACACACAAGCTCATGGGAAAACATACTTTTATCATTTAAGTAGCTACAGTTGTAACTTTGCAGAATTTATCTTAGCTAGTTGCAATATTTATATTTTTCCAGAGACTAATAGACGTCTTGTCTGGCTGTGCAGCACTACTGTACTCGTGTTGTAACTTACCTTTGTGGTGAGGGACGGGTAGCTCTTGTTCACCTTCCTCAGTCCGTCCAACATCTTCGGGAGCTCTGACGGGTTGACGGGCTCCACTGCGATCTTTATGACTGAAGCTGTGTTGAACTTCAGAGGTCTGAAAATCTGAGCCTGTCAGGGGAACAAAACAAACAAATTGTAAACCTTAACTGCTTCTCGTATAACACTTTTAAAGCCCCCTCTGGTGCCTCGTGCCTCACCTCCTCGTTTCCTCGCGGCTCTGTGATTGTTGCTGTTTTGACAATCGGTTGGTCACAACCTTCGATGAGGACCCAGTTGCCAGCAGGCACTCTGTTCACTTCAATTTGGTATCTAAAAAAAGTGCATGGAAAAGATTTAAAACATGCCAAGATTAACTTCTGACTCTAGAAACTTTGGAAACCAAAAGGCCTGCAGCATACCTGGCTACATTGATCCATAGTCTGCCCACAGTGCAGACCTGGGAGTCCTCTTCATCTTCAAGGGTGTAGTTTTCTCCTAAAACCTTGACGGGCTGGCCTGCCTGAATGGTCCCGCTCAGCACCCTGCCAAACGCATGGAACTGAACCCCATCCTCTGTGCTGTACATCTTAGTGGTGTGGCACATCAAAGGACCCTGAGGGCAGGAATCATGAGGGGAGCAGGCAGGAGGGATAAGAGAGAGAAAGACAGAAATTAGGGCAGGAAAGTCTTACCACTGGAATGAAACGTTTCTTCCTGAAAGTTAAATAATCAGGCTTAAAGAAGAGGCAGCGAGACTTCTAAATGTCACATGGACATGTGTGTGATTAAAGCCCAGCATCGTCTTAAGTTGGCTTATTTAACCTGTCGTCTGATTCAAGCCAATTAAAACAACCCTGTTAGCCTCATTTGACAGAACAGCTGAAACAGATATAGTGACAAATCTGCGAATCAGAGGCCAACAACCAGCAGACTCCAATCTGCCTCCATGACACTCACATCAGGGTCACACTCTGCCATGGCCTCTCCAAGGTCCGAGTCCAGGCCTCCTGTGTACGTGTGCTCTATCTTGGCCCTAGCTCCCTCTTGAGGTGACGGTATGTGTTGTACACACATGTCCACAAAGCCTGCAGGGAAGAGATCAATGCTTAACTTTAAATATTTACCAAAGTGTTGTCTTCTCTTTATTCAATTAGTTTTATCAGCAGTTAGAATCAAGAAAGTAGCAAAGACAATAAAGTGCATCTTGGAGACTCTGTATTGTTATCATTAGATTTTTTTAGTACCTTATAAAATCAAAGTGCTTTAAAGTATTAGTGACATAGTTAACGGTTAAAATAAAAAGGATGTAGAAAAAACGGTCATACCAGTGAACTCGCCAAAGAAGCGGTTACAGACGAGCCTCAGTAAGGGTCTGATGTTCAGCTTCAGCTCTTCTTTGCTCAGGTGGATCCCCAGCTCGTCCAGAACTCTTGGGAGAGACGTGTCACAATCCCCGACCACCTACAAACCAAAAACCAATTGAAAAGAGATAAGTGCTTCTGCCTGGCAAGGCTACTGAGTTGTCTTGTTGCACATTGAAAAAAGCGAACTGTATTGTAGTCATGTCCAACCTGAGAGAGGATCTTGTAGAGAGGCTCCAGGACAAACTCCACAAAGCTGCGCTGAGAATTACTGGTGGGAGCTTTCTTTGTGAACTTGCGGCTGAGTAGAAGAAAAGAAAAGGACAAATAAACAACAAAGTCATGGAAGAGGAGGATGGCTTAGCATGAATTATTAGCATCTTGTTCAAATCCTAATTACGACTCACGTTTTGGGGTTGAAATAAATGTCTCCCCAAAGCCTCTTAGCAAACTCGTTATAGTTGATGTCACCTTCACAGACAAAGAAGAGTTAGTCACGTATGAACTTGCTCCTCTGAGAATGAGACAACAAAAGGATGAGCCAGTCCACTTGTTAACAGAGCACGCTGTGAAGAGTCGGCTTACCATACGTGTCCGAGTAGATCTTCGCGAAGGAACCCAAGGTGAAACAGATGCTGTACTGAGAGCTGGCGAAGCAGACGTTTCCAAGCAGAGGAGAGACCACAAAGTTCTCGTCTGTGGAGTACGTGCTTCAGAAAGGAAGAAGAAAAAAAATGTGAACAGGCATCGTAGGCAAAAGTAAGCGTGGCTGCTAAAAGGAAAATGTTCCTCCCACTTTAAAACGGAAACTGCTCTCCATGAAACCTCACATTTTCCCACTCAAATATGAAACATTACATTACGTGAGATGCAAGGTATGGACTTCCAGTGTTACCTGAGCAAACCATTGACCTCATCCACAATGTGACGTAGTTTATAATAAGCGTCTGTGGGAGGCAGCTTGAGCTCCACAATGAGCCGGTCCACCTTGTTGATGCAGATGGTGATGGCCATACGCTCCTGAACTGCATGTTTGATCAGACGCTCAGTGTTCAGCATCACCTGGGCAGGGGAAACAAAAAACAAAAAACCTCAAGGTCATACAGAAGGATGAGGAACAATGACGTGTGCACAGTTAAGAGTGCAGGACGAGGAGATCTGGAACAGAAAAAAAAAAAAAACTCACGCCTTCTGCTGCGTCAATGAAGAGGACGACACCGTCTGAGATCCGCATGCTCGACGTGACCTCGTCTGAGAAGTTCACGTGGCCTTAGAGAGGGGAGCAAGGTTTGACGTGACTTAGTGCTATGCTACAAAAACACATACAACCAGAAGACAAAGAAATCAGGCCAGCACACAATACCTGGTGTATCCATGATGTTGAATAGGTAAGATTTCCCTCTGGAGTCTGGCAGGACCATTGTGACCGGCGTACTCTTGATGCCCACGCCTCTCTAAGGAAAGCAGAAGATACACATCATCTTTCCAGCAGAAGAAACTTAAGTCTTCATCGTTTTTAAGTTTCATTTGTTAAAGGCCATGTGATCTCGCTGCTCTGTTAAAAATGTATTCACTGCCTTCATGTCAAAATAAAGCCGTATTCTATTTAGGATCTTATATTTCTATGTTTACTGTTCCTTCACATTCTCATATGTGGAAATCTTTGGGTTAGAAAAGTGTAAACATTATGGCAACGATCCAACAAACCACTCACCTCCTGTTCTGTGAAGAGGATGTCTGTGTACCGGAGCTGAAAAAGTCAAAGAAAATGTTTAAATTTGTCATATTCAGAAATTTGGTGTAATAACTTGATGTTTTTGTACAGTCAACACTTACATCCACATCGTCTCTCTTCCTGATCTCTGGATGTGTCTGTTCGATCAGGCAGTCCACAAAACAGGTCTGTAAAGAAAAAGAAAAGAAAAAAGCAATAGATGCCCATGAGTCACTGTTGAGTCTGAAGTGCAGCTATGTTAGCAATGCTCAAATACATTCCTCTCCTATGAAATTCTTCAACTTAGGAACATATGTTTTTTTTTGCTTTTTTGGTGAAATGTCACAGAAGCAGCTGGAAGAAGCCAGAAGGTAGACTCTAACCTTGCCGTGGTGAAGGTGACCACACAGGGTGACGTTACGGATTAGCTCAGAGCCGTCCATCAGATCGGCAAGGAATCTGTGAGGATAGAATAACACACGCTGAGTGACAGACAGCAAACAGATGTGACTGTCTTGTAAGTACTGAGAATAAGGTCAGCATAAAAAAAAAAACTGTTACATGTGAGAACATATTGTTCACTATTTTTTTACAATGATCAACAAAAAAAGACTACAGGTGTGCATATTAGCTATACAGTTATGGTTTCTATGTCTATTTGCCTCTCAGTACATTTTGAATCGTACATGTTATGTGTTTTTTATAATGTTGTTGTTGCTCTTGATTCCAAACAATTCAAGATGGAAGAATGATTTTTTTTTATTTTTTTTTACCAGCATGTCTTCAACAGCCATATTTTAGTTGCTCTTCGCTTCTTTTTTTGAGCCGTCACACTGGCAACTCTAAAGTTACAACTAAATGAGACAAATAAAAATGGGGCTGGAGAATTGCTAATTCAGAATTAACCTGAAAACTGGGAATGCATGGCCAATGTATGCAGATCTGCATCTGTTAAGTCAAATTTTCTCATGCCCAGTGTGAGATGATTCTCGTTAGTTTTTTGTTTTTTTTAATTGCTCATTGCTCATCAGTTTTTGGTGCATGATGATGTAAATAGATTAAAAACCAGAGAGGATTAACATTTGTAGCTTCAGACATTTTAGGCAATGAAACGGCAAAACATAAACACACGCCGATGACTTACTCCATATCGTAAACAGTGGCCGGTAACTCCTGCTCCATCAACGTGAACTGCCTGTTCTTCACAGGCTTGATGATGGGCTCTGGAGAGGAAAGAGAAACAAGTGATTGTGTGTTCACCTTAACAGCACATGAGCATTATGTAATAAATCACTAATATCAGTCTGTGATCAAATAATAATAATGAAATATAATGCACTTTAATGAAAATCTGCATATATAGGGTATGTAGTTCTTGCATATTACCTGTAAGAGGTTGTGTGTCTTCCTCTTGGACGATAGTTTCCACTTCAGGACCGTAAACCTCTTCTGCTGTAGGATAGTACTTCTTGTCCTCGTGCAGGACCACCTCCATGCCCGGGACATCTTCATCAGCATCAGCAGGTTCATCATCATCGTCATCATCACCCTGCACAAGGAGAGAGAGAGTTATTACTTATTAAGACGTGTGTGTGCACATATGACATACCAATAAAACACATAAGAGTACACAATAAAAGTACACATTAATAATCGTTTTCCTGCGTGGTTGTGAAGGAATACCTCATCGACATCTCTGTCCTCTGCATCCAGGTCATCATCATCGTCTTCAGAGTCCAGCTCTGGACCGATGTAGTTTCCGAACTCGTCATACAGATCCGCCTCCATTTGTTAGAGAACTGTAAGTGGAGTCATGTGTTAATGTACTATCTTAAAGGGTTTCATTTCAATACAAAGCATATATAAATAACCTTTGTTTACTGACATAACAAAAGCATGTACCCCCCATGTTACACGTGCTATAGGCAAACAAGAGACTACAATCTTACTTAAGGCGAAACTATCTGATTCTGAAGTATCATGAACTAAACATTAGCATGTTAGCATGTTAGCATGCAGAAAGAGAAATGAATGATTTGGAGGCGACGTTTCAGTTACGTCGTTGTTTAACCGTCCATCCCTTCATGTTGTTCACTATGACTCGCAGGTTTGCAAACTCCACCTACCTGTATTCCGTTACGCTGCAGAGAGTGGATATTTCTTTCTTTTGAAACAATATAAAGTAAGGTTTGTATTTAGACGACAAAAAGTGCCGCCATGCGCACAAAACACTACTTCCCGGATGTTCTTCTTCTGGTGCCTTGTGGGCGGTAATCATTCTGCATTTTGCTCACTATTGCCCCCAGAGGCTACATCTGGTACAAGTATCACTACCCCGCTTTAAAATCGCGATTTAAATGTAATATCCATGGATTTAAATTACTTCTACTATGGAGAAACACTTGTACATAGCCACACAGACACAGAGCAATAGTTTTATTTATACTTTTTTTTTTTTTACAAAGTTTTCTTTTTTTGTTCTTACCTGAATATCTAGCCTAGTAATGTTATCATATCTGCCTTGACCTTCGTGCAGTAAATACTTGCCTTGATTGTAATTAATCCCAGGCCCTCCATCTGTCACCATAGTTGTCACACAGTGCAACGAAGATTATGACTGTTATATTAAGTTTTATTATGAACATACTCGATGGGAGATTGTACCCATTTAATCTCCAAAAACAAAACCTGAGTCTTGTCCTGATACCCTGTAGTATAAACGATAGACATGAAGCCAATGTAGCCTATCAACTACACTAAGCTTCAATCTATGGGCGAAAGTGTACAATACTTTCCTACTAAAGATAATCTACATTTTTTTAAACAAATAAATGAATAGAAAGCTAAAAAAATAAATAAACGTAGATGTAGTTATGCACCACGACCACTAGATGGCATTAAACAGTCACACTTGATGCAATATACTCAAGTTTAAACCTATTGTTTTAACTCTGCTATATGAAAATAAAATGTCTACTCTACTGTATAAAACTTTTAGATGAAATAGGCATTTCTAACATACTTTTGCTAATAATACTAGCGGTTACTTCCCTGGCACAAAATCCTCAAGATTTGAATTTAGCTTATATTACATTGGTATATTGATACATACTACACCAGTATTCATAACAATAGGTGTATTTTAACTCTTTGTCAGGATTACAAACCGATCAGAGTCTCATGCTTCTTCTGCTCCTTTGTTTCAGAAGCTCCAGATTCTTAACATTTATAACATCTATATTTCTCAAATATGCGTGTTTAAATGTATAAAACATCAAGTGAAGGGAATATCCCCGAGCACTTCAATAATTACTGTATTCTTAATCCCCAGCTCCATTCGTACTCAACCAGTCAAGCTTTATATCTTCCTTCTCCGAAATGTTTGACAGAAGTCAATTTTCGATTCAGAGGCAGCAAATGATGGAATATGTATTCCCATCTGTCAAAAACCTGCTGCTCAGTAAAATGTTACAAAGAAATGCCTGAAATAACATTTAACTGCTATTCTCATTATCCATGTATTTATGGTTGATCAGAATTACTTGTACATTTTTACTAGCAGTATTTTTGTTTTGGTGTCAATACAGGTGTGCGCGCACACACACACACACACACACACACACACACACAGCTTTTGTTTGTCAAAATATCTGTGTACATAGCCTATTATTTTTTCTGCATCTTAATTATCTTTTGTTATCTAATAAGCTCTTTGAGTTTTCTACCCCTTCCTGCACTGAATATTGTCTATTTAGTTATTTGTTAAATGTTTTTTTCCCCTTACTGTACAAATAAATAAATAGACTACTAAAAAGAATATATAGCCAAAAAAGACATCAACATAGTACAGCAAGGGAAAACCTTTGAACTTTATGTGCATGATATGGTAGATTAATTTTTTTTTTTTTTTAATAATCTCTCTTCATTTAATTTAACAGGACAAACTGTTTACCTTTAATATGAGCCTATGCAGTTTACTTGTGTTATCAGTGTGCTAGACATTGTGATTTGTCTTCAATTATAAAATAGAGCCCTTTGAAGGTACTGATGCATGAATGTTACGACAGTGATGTTAATGATTTAATCATGTGGACATAGGCGAGATTTGATAATAAAAGTCAGACACAGGCCGGGTTTCAGTTGATGGCTTTATTCCTGCTGGTGATCATTAGTTCTTCAGTAGGCCTAGCCCACACAGTGACGACACAACAGACTGATTGACATGTTCCAACAAACAAAAACACTCTTACAACAAAGTCATAACATATATGTTAATCAGACCTATTCTGAGAATCCCCCCCCAAAAAAAATAAAATATTGCAGATATGTTGAAATGCCCATTGTCATCATATCTGATTTTATTTACTGAGACTATAAAGTCTTATTTCATATTCTTAAAGTGCAGTTTGTAGTAAAACACACTTAAACTTGAAATTAAAAAGTTACCAGACATTAAGTTAGTTTAACTGTCCATATAGTCTTTTTTTCCTTTCTATTTTTAATATATGCTATTGAAGTACTTGTACTGATCTCATAGTGACCCCGTTTGGAAGCAACGCAAGTCCCATTGAAGGATATTAGTGATACAATACACTCAACCATAAAGATACATCCTTACACCCAATAATGAATTTATAACAAACATTAGGTTAAGGCTAATTGTTTAAGGTTGCTGAGAATCATTAACCTGCTGATGGTAAAGATGGCCTGACCTCTGGACCAAAACATGAGGAGCTGAAGGCACGTGCAGGTTTATTGCCTTGAATACTTTATCTGAGGATTTGACTAATAGTGTCATCTTCCCCTCTGTCTCTACCCGTGACCCTCTACTCTACAACGTGCTTCCTCAGCCTCTGCACCACGTCTTCTGCGTTCGCCCACGGCACTGTGACCGCCTTGAACTCCCCGGGCATGGCCTCGTGGGTCTCTGTGATCAGCCTGTGCATGGGGAACTCCCTCCGCGGGAAAGCCACGTCCCGGGGCCCAAGAGAGAGCGCGGGGCAGAAGTCGTTGGCTCCGTCCCCCACGTAGAAGACCCTCTGGTACGGACGGCCTCTCTCCTGAGTCCTGCGGGCCACGTAGTCCCTGACCACCACCTGCTTGCACATGTTGTCTGGGCACCGAGGGCAGTCGTGGGAGTGGAAGGGCCGCATCACGAGTCGGCCGTCCTTGTTGAACGTGGCGGGGTTGGAGAAGATCCGGTGGAAGAGCTGGCGAGCCCCTGCGCGTCGGAGCCACGACTCGATGAAGAAGGTGTTCGCGTCGGACAACAGCACCACCTCAAAGTCCGTCTGGGGCCGGGTGCGGAGGTACTGAAGGAGGGTGAGCATGCCAGGTGTTGCCGGCATCTTCTCCATGACGTTACGCATGTCGCTCTCCGTGACGCCCTGCTCCGCCAGGTAGGCCAGTACGCGCTGCATGTACTCGTTGTAGCGGCCGGGCTGGTAGGTGTCCTTCAGCCAACCTGGCAGGTGCTGACCCGGTGCGGCCTGCACCACCATGTCGTCGCTGGTTTCGTCCACAATCGTCTCGTCGAAGTCGAAGAAGATGAGGAAGCGCTTGTCGTTGGAGATGTGGGAGGCCATGATCTCTGCGCGTCTGGACCCGGGGGGCTCCCTGTCGCCTGAGGGGTGGGGTGGGACATAACAGCAGTTGAAGATCGAATCCCCCATGATTGACTATGCCACACCTCTTATAGCCTACTGTAGCAAAGTGGGATCAAATCTCCACCAGTGCTCTCACACTACACATCCCACGTGAGGCGGGCCAAGAGGGTGGAGGTTACTGAGGATGGATATCTGGAAAACACCACTGCATAAATAGGCAAAGGAATGGGGGGTTGGGTGGAGGTAAAAACAGAATCAAATATATATAACAAGGAAACAGACAAAACAATCTGAATATTGCCTATAACTTTAAAAGGGCTGAGAGCAAAGCAGCCATCCAGCAGCTCTGTCTATCAGATGAGGGCACAGCAAGACTCTCTGAAGTGACTTTCTGCAAAGGTAGGCAGTAAACAGAAGGTAGAGTCGGTGGTTACCTGCTGCAGCAGAATAGAAAATTAGGAGGGAAATGGGATTATTTGCATATAGGCGTGCGTGTAGAATCGGCTTCATGCAGATTCTGCAAGGCAGCAAGCATATTTTTCAAATGTTCAAGACCAAAAAAGGTCAGCCCTTTGTCGTAGAGTGCACATTAGTTTCTGTCTGCATACCTGAGCTGATTTCAGCAGTGGATGAAAACACACCGCGAGGCTCCTTCAAGCAAGCGTCTGGTTTTATCTCTATAGGAGGAGAAACAATGGATGAAACAAGTCTGAACACACAAAGGTTAAAATAACTTTTTATAAAACTTAACTAAAACGCAATTAATTCTACAACTGAAGACAGGAGGTCCATCTGATCTGAATAAAACTTGTCAGCCTCCCAATCTTATCAAAACAAACCTCAACATTAATCTTCCACTATTTCAAATTCTATTCCGTGCAAAAAAGAATATTACTGTTTCACCGCCGCTGGTTCCGATCCGGTCCGGTCTCACAGGGAGCAGAGGCAGAGATCCGCCGGTCGGCCGGTGGGACGAGCACTTTTATGTGACAGTCGAAACGTGCGGCTGCGCACGTGACCGCGCCTACAAGTCCGCCCCTTAATAACAGCGCACTGAGCGCGTGCGCGATACTTCCAAGGAAAGGCGAGGAGAAAGAGCGAGGTGGGAGGGGAAAGGGGGAAGAAAGAAAAACAAGACAAAAAAGGACAGTGAACGTTCTGTTTCCTGGATATGCTCAGGACCGTCAGTGTTAAAATAGTGACTGTGTCAATATTTGTTTCTAACTTATTTTTACATGTTAATGACTTTCAGTCTCAGGGCAGGTTATAAGTAATATTTACAGTCTATGGTTATAACTCAAACACAAAGTAGCCTACACTCAGACATTCCAAATGAGCATTTAAAAAAATGGGACACACAGTGGGAAAACAAATATGAACAGTCAAGAAAAGATCAGCAAGTTTTAGGTTTTTTTGGAGCCTGGTGCAGGGAAACCATGAAGTATGTTACTAAGTTTTATCCAGTCACAGGAACATATTTGACTAATCCCAAGTATTAGTTGAGATTAGCCAAATGTGCTTCATAGTTTGACACAAAAGAATTCCTGCCCCTAATAGAGATCAAGAGTGTGTAAGTGTATTTCAAGAACAGCCTATTAGTAGCCCTAATGGTTAAATGTTTCTCCTTCAACAGACTGATAAGAATTTGGGTCAGTGTCAAAGCGAGTGAAAAAGACTCTGCTTTGACCACTGAGCTCATCTGCAACGGAAACGCACAGCAGAATCACAATTAAGATTCTGATAAGAATAAATGTAATACATCAGATACTGATGTGAAATAATGAAGTCCTTCTATTTAATATAATATTAAATATACAGTGAAAGATGAGCTGCGAGAGTGATGGCAGCTGCTTGTTTCTCCACAAGACGTTCTAAATTCAATCCTCACAAACAAACACAGCAATTAATGAACCAAGCAGCAACATCCAGAGCAGTGATGCTCCCCTAAAAAAAAAAAAAACCCAGCGTGAAGCCCTCCTCTCCTTATCTCCCTGCTGACAGACGCAGCCTCCTCCCTCCTCTACACCACCAGGCGTAATGACTAACAGCTGGGGTGAGGGACTATTTTCAAACTCAAATGGGAATGGAGATGTGTTATTATCTCCTGTGCTCCTGAAGTGAGCCTCGCTACCTGACCACCCACTCACCATCAGTGAGTCACTCACACTTTTCTTGCTCGGATACCTTAAAGGACTATGTGACTCATTGCTGTGCCACTTAAAAACACCTCTGGTGGTATAGAGGGCACGGCACAACATTTCAGGAGTTTCTCTAGTTAAAATCTTTGTGACCTTAGAGGAAGAAAAATCTGCTAATGGACGAATGTGCACATAGTTCTAGTTTACACATAGACAGGATGTTTTGGGGAAAATTCGTCACACTACCCTGGCTTTGATTTTCAATTTTTATACACTTCAAATAAACCTTTCTCCATTCTGCTTCATCTAAAATTGAAGGTGTCGACAAGAAAAGACCCAAGCTGTATGTTACCTTACATTAGAATCTTTGTCAGAGGTCGCTGACAGAAAGGGCTCTGACCAACATACTGTCCCTCAGCCTAATGCTACATCTTCTAATCTAAACAGTCTATTTTTGTCCAAAAATATTTGCTATTGTTTTGTTTTTTGGTTGCCCGTCAAAAGAGAGGGAAGTAGTCACAAAAAGGGGATCTAAAAGTTCCCTCGTCATATGAAAGCTCTTGACGGCTCAGCAGCTTACGTTTGTGCTTTTCATGTGCAGCCGGCAGACGTTGTGTGGTTACAGGTGAACCCACTGAACCCAAAACAGAAGAATAACAGCACTCAGTTTACACTCCGTATGAAAGTGACTAAACCCAGTGACCCGCTTTTAGAAACATGTTGTGTACACTGTTTATTTTATCGCCCTTTTTTTTTGTTGTAAGTATCTAAATCTCCATTCAGAACTCACTGCACCCAAAGATAAAGAGGCACACACATCTGTGATAATCATGGCTACTTGTTTTTACTTTCAAAGTTAGCAGTCAGTTAAATGTACATTATCAAAAAAGGCCCAACTTTTTCCACTTCTCCCCAATCTCCAGATAACATACAAAAAAGGACAAACCAGGACATTATAAAGCTGCACATTTTGTACCAGATACAATAATAAAATACACAATGCTACATTAAGTGGTTAAAAATACAAAGGGGAAAAAAAAAATTATATTGATTTTTTTTAAACGTCTTTAAAGAACATACAATGTTATTTTTTTCTTAACTAGCCAAGAATTTTAGTAGAAAGTGCATTCTATATAACAAAGAAAGGAGGAGGAGAATCATTCGGCAAACTGAGAGACCAAACAGGACACGATAGAGAGAAACTCTGAATGAAGTCAACAGAAGAATGTATTTCAGACTGCTCAGAAAAGGCTTGTGTAAAGTCGCCAAAGCAAAGAACATTACTTTCACTTTTAGCGGAGGTCCGTGCTGGAGCAAATGTGTTCCTCTTTGAAGAGTAGGGAATTAACTGTGTGCACTTAATAAAAGAAATGTCCTTCATTTGCTCTGGTCCCCCTCCAAATTAACCAACTCTACCCGGGATTCTCCTCCTTTCCTTGCCTAAAAACATCCACTCAAAGTAATCGCCTCCACCTTTTCCCATGCAGCCGTAACTGCACTCTGTTCCACAATGCATTGTCAGTCCCTCCTTTCCCTGCGCCTCTCCCACGCAGCAGTAAAGTGCAGAGAATACACACAAAAGAAAAAAGGCTTTAAAATAATAATAATTAAAAAAAAAAAAAAAAAAGACAAAAGATCCATACTGCAAAATGCTGAAGCACAGCAGTGAGGGGACAGGGTGAAGCAGAAAATGCAGCGGTTATCAAGACCCGCAGAAATGGCAGGATAATTGCAGGTCTCAAATAAAGAAGGGGGCATCCTAAACTACTGAGCTTAACCACTTCAGACTAGATTCTGTTTGAGCAGTAGAAAGAACTGAGTTCAATTTACTGCTATTGTCCATCTCCGATATCCCGAAATGCAACTATATATATGGGGCACACTGTGTAAAAGCAGCTTTTGGTACAAGAGCACTGGGGATAACCAGACAAAGACTGGTAGAGGCCTATGCATGCTCTCTCTCTCTCTCTCTCTCTCACACACACACACACACACACACACACACACACACACACAGCTCAATGCTACCCCCCTCTAAACACACATCAGATAGCAGTCAGAATGGGTGAAGGGCTACCGACCAGGCAATCCAAATTCATATCGGCTTGTTTGAACCTAAAAACATTCACACCATCGGCTCTTACATTAATAATGTAATTTCTATCGCTGACTTGATCACATATTTGTTTATACAAGTATTAAAAATGGTATCACTGCCTTTTATCCTGACATTTCCTATCATGTGCTAACAACAGTATATCTACACTGCAGAACCATTCATTAGCTTAAAACTGAGCAAATGATCAGAGAACATTAAAAAATAAAGACGTGAATGACTCTTCAGCAATCATTTCTGCTTAGGCAACATTCGACAGGTTGAGACGCTCATTTGCCTGTGTAAATCAGAGTTTGTCAGTATGATCGAAGTGAACAACAAAACAAACAAAATAACCTGTACATCACAAGAGCCCCCCAAAGACCAAACTGTGGAATATAGGCTGAGAGGAATATGCATATTTTGCCTGTTAAGAACTGTGATGAGAAAGGTCCCAGATGTGTATACTGTGTGTGTCAAATGACCTTTAACATGGTAACCCGTATCATTTGGACAGCAGCGAAAGGAGGTTGGGGTAAATCCTGATGGGGCCATGATCTGGCCCCTCACAGTGGCAGTATTTGACAGTCATCTGTTATCTAGAAGCATATGTTGACCAACAGTACTGAGAGCTGAGGTTGCACCAATAACAGCAAGTAAATCAGTGACAATATGCTCTTTGCCTTTGTGTGTGTGTGTGTGTGTGTGTGTGTGTGTGTGTGTGTGCTTGGAGTAAGTGTGAAGGTTTATGAGTGCGTATGTCTACGGCATGTCCTGCATAACTTGAGTTTCGTCATCATAAAACATCTGGTCAAATCTCAAAGCCACTGTAAAACAGCCAGGCTGGCAAGACATGTTCTGTATGACACAATACACGTTTTGTTATTTTGTTATATTACACCTCTGAAAATCAAATGGAAAAGAAAAATTAAGAAATATTTTTATACTGGAATGGAAAGCACCGTTGATAACCATGAGATGAATCCAGACTTTACTAGATTCTACAAACATTTACAAAACCTTTTTGCCAAGTTCCATTACAAAATTAGCCCCTCCCCCCACCCTTACTGTCACCCCTGACACTACTGCTGTTGCTCTTCTGACAGAAAGCCTTTGCATTGGCCATAGGACAGACGAAGGTTCAAGTAGAACCACTTCCAACATTCTCTGCAGTACAACGAGGAGGACAAGTTAAGTATTGCTATGGGGAGAACCCGCACACAAATCAAGAGTCCAGACCAGTGTTCAACCATGAGTCAAGAATTTCACATGAAAGGGAAATTTCAATGACACTGATCCTTGATGACCCAAGAAAAACAGGTAACACATATTTGAACTTCCATCAGCAGCTTAAGATGAAAACGAGAAACTTTACACCTGTCAATGTACAATCCAGAGTTCGCACAGAGGTTATCTTGTGTAAACTTTCTCAGAAAATGTACACCAAAAATAATCTAGAGGTTGTATAATCTTTGTCAGTTGAGCAGGGTATTTCTTAAATTATGTGTGCACGTCGGGTGTATCAGTCTGATTCACAGACACACAAGGTGTGCATGTTTAGCTTGAATGATTTAAATCTTTTTAGAGGTGCAACCGACCAACTGTGATACTGAGGAAGGGTTTGGAGAACAGGGGGATCAAGGCCAGGTACGGTGTGGGCCTGTAGAGCTGGAGCACGCTTCAGTGATGCTGTGGGGCCCCGGGGCCCTTGTCAGGGGTGGCCATATGGTGCAGGTAGCTGCTGTCTTCGTGCCCGCAGTGGTTTAATGGCTCACTCTTAAAAAGAGCCGGGGGCGGGGGCAGGTGGGAGACCGGGGGCACGGCCAGGTGGTGGTGGGGGTGAGGTGGGGCGTGTTGGGGTGTGTTTGAGAGGTGTTGCTGGGTTGTCTGCGGTAGTGGGTGGTGGTGAGAGGGAGTTGAGTGGAGCTGTACATGGGAGAATGTATGTCCCAAAGGGCCTCGTGGAGGTATGGATGCTCCTGTCGGACTGAGGCCAAGGGGTGCTGAGGTGGTGGCCGGGGTGGCAGCTGAGGGGCCGGGACCAGAGGAAGTGGAGGAGAAGGAGTTGGCAAAGATGCGAACAGGCACAGGGGGGCCGCTGGTCTGCAGAACGACAGGACTGGTGACCCGAAAACACTTCTCTTTGTGTGCTTTGAGCATGTTGGAGAAGCGGAAGCGTTGGCCGCACACCTCGCAGGGATATGGCTTCTCCCCAGTGTGAGTGCGACGGTGGCGCTTCATGTTGGGCCGGCTGGTGAAGCTCTTCCCACAAATCTCACAAATGAAAGGCTTCTCTCCTGCACAGATTCAAAGAAACACTGATGAGTAGGGACGTCAACAAATGTTTCAGTTCACAAAAAGATGAGTGCTTCACAGAGAAAATGAAATGATGCATCAGGTAAATCTTTTGCTGGCAAAAGTGATTAAAAAATAAGCCACGTAAATCCCTCACAGTGACAATGTTTTACCTTTCCCTCTAACCATTTCTCTCCACAGAAAGCAATAGTTGTCTTTTAAAAATGTTAAGAAGTTGCCATCTTGTATTGAGAGTCTCTGCTGCCAACCCACCCACTCCACAGGAAGCGATTACAATTCACACTTTGAGGAGAGGAGATGTGAAAGTGAACAACAGCAGCTCCGTTGGAATGCCGCTCTCATTAACCTCCCTCCATGGAGCTGCTAAATGTGCCTGCTACCACCCACACAGCCGTCTATTAACAGGCTGCTGAAGGGCTTTGTAAATGCCTCATTCTGGCATGTTACGTGCGAAGATGCTCCAAACCAACGGAATATCAAAAGGTGACACTTAATGTGCTTGTCTTCGTTTACTGTTACATTACTCACCAAAATGCTAAATATGTGTGGAGTATAGCAAACGTTTGGAGTTTGAGTTGAACATGTGTGCTGTCTATTATAGGGTACCACTGGGTGTGTCTCCTCCTGCAGGAGGCTAAAGTAGTTGCTAGTGGAAAGGGGTAGCGTAATTACACCTTACAAATAAAGCATGAGGGCCGACAGTGTTTCCACCCACGACAGACATGGCTGGAGAAAAACATTGAGGGACGTGCAGGCTGCACTGCTCAGTTTGGTCTTAGAAATAGCAATGCAGAAGGGACAGAAAATCAGAGGGATGTAATTCAGCATATGTCTGGGTAGCCATTATAAGCCACAATATATGCAAGCCTCTCTTTGATGTAGAAACATTCCTATAATTACAAAATCTGGGCAAAGGCTTCCTGCTTTTTTCACTATAATGTTAAGCTTGAAACATCCCATAACATTCTTTTTTAGGACACTGCATGGTGACCGGCTGGCGGGCTGGATAGACGCAGGAACGTTGTAGGGCAAAGCTCTCAAATCTGCACTCTTAAGAATTGTAGGCTTTCTGAATTGAGAAATGTAAGAATCAGAATAAAACTTAAAAAATATATAACTTACATCAATTTAAAATAAACAGAGGTTTTTTTTTTTTGTTTTTTTTTTAAATCAAGGACTTAAATTTACAACAGAAAGTCCTTTAGGACGTTTTTCTTGTTCCTATTCATATGTAACCAAAGGACTGTGAAGATCAATCAAAAGTAGTTAAGGAGAGCCTAATGTTCTTTGTTATTGACTGTTGAACAGCTCTGTGATATTCAAATGTAGATCATGGAAAGGAGATGTGCAGAGAAAGGAGGAAGACTGGTGCCAGAAAGGCGGGGCATTGTAAGGCTCTGCTGAGTGAGGGCGCGGTCACACTGGCAATTCGGAGAGGTGTGGGTACGCGGTTACACAACGCTGACAGCCTTCATTGTGGAGAAATCCAGAGTTTCATGTATCTGACTAAAATGACTCAATATAAGCCACAAAGTAGCTGTCACATTCTCTGTGTCTTTCTCCGACGTGCGGCTGCGGACTCTGCCGCGCGACTCTTTTATTTTTTATTTTATTTATGGCTGTATATGATTAAAATGACTTAGAATAAGCCGTGCCGGCCAGCAGGGTAGTGGAACAGCGGGGGGTCAATCGTGCTTGAGTACGGCACGGTACAGATTGCCAGTGCGACCAAGTCTAAGTCAAGTGATATTCCTTTTTCAGATTATATATATCACTCGTACAGTTGTCAATAATTTTTCTGACACCATCTGCTTTGCTTTTTTTTTTTACACACACACAAAACAATAACTTTACCTTCAAGACCTATAAAATACTGATCTATTAGTACACACTATAGTGTCCTAGTGTTCTGAATGCAGCATACAGGTTGTATATCTTCACTGTTGTGTTTGAAAACTCCATGTTCTTGACTGTAAACCACACCCTAATTGTTAATTGTAAGCTTCATTCACAATGGAACAAGATCTATAGAATGAGAACAATAGCCTGCACGCTAAATTTAAAGCTTTGTTCTTCGATCGCTACATTGTAGTGGTGCACTGGATCACAAATCTCACGGTTCCAACTGGATCACGATCAATCAGATCTGCAGAGGGTGCTGTCAATCAAGGATCAGCTATGATCCGTTTCACTACTACATCGGTTAAGGTTTTATTTAATCAGGATTAGCTCCTCACTTTGTATGAAAGGTTCCTGAAAGAGTTCCCAGTAAAAAAAAAAAAAAAAAAAAAAAAAAAAAAAAAGAGGCCATAACAACAGAATTACAGAATGTTGGTCTGTCTACAAGGATTATGGGTACATTTAGGTGGCTTAACTTGTGGTTTTCTCACCTGTGTGTGTTTTCATGTGCTCATCAAAATACTGTTTCATGTTGAAGTCTTTGCCACACCATTGGCACATGAACTGCTTGTGTCCGATGTGAATGCTCATGTGGGAGCGCAGCTGGTACTTGTACTGGAATCGCTCGTCACAGTTCTGCAGCAGAAACAACATAACATGCACACAGCAGGTCAATACATGTCACACTCTGCTCTTTCTAGGTTTGTTTACTGGTGTGAGTAAGTTTCTACCTTAACACATCTTCTCACATACGTTTACAGATTGATTAATAAAATCATCCTCAAGCCTTTTAAGGGTTAAAAAACTCTTATGTGATCATATTTACAAATACATCGCTGCAGAATGATTACTTCTCATGGCCTACTGTCAGACACTATAAACCAAGTAAACCAGGGCACTGGTACCAGTTAGACAGGAAATTCAGGAAAGTATTTATGTGTGTTTAAAACAATCTAGACTCAAGCACTGGATTGAAATATTTCACCTATGAAGTAGCCAAGCCAAAAATAACTATACAAGGACAAGAAAGTTTCCCCCCATAAATCTAGTTTAGATTTCTCTTAATTCCTTAACATGATGAAGGCAGCAGGTTTCTTATATGTACATCATGTTAAAGATATTTAATTACAGCAGCAAGCGAACAATAACCTGGTTATTAGAGTGCGTAGTACCACAACATATGTTTGTATTTCAGCGGTTTCATGTTTTTTCCTACAATGAGATATTTATAACCTCGAGGCACCACCTGGCTAAATAAAAGGGCTGTGGGTATTTCTCTCCTCTCATCAGTTTCTATATGAGACTCCAGGACTGGGAGAATGGCTTATACATAACATACACTCTCTGAAAGCATGTAATCACGTTACAGTGTAGTACGACTTCAAACATTTCATTAAAGCAGCTCCACCCACACACACACATGTTCCCAGAGTGGTGTCCATTTAAGTACCTTGACATCAAAGATTTTGGGGTTGAGTAGAACAATCCATCCGTCAACATTCCTCTGATTAAACCAATCATGACACAGATAAGATAATGAACAGAGACTAACACTGTTGAGCAGGATGGAACATGCTCTTAAGTTTTCACAAACATAGTTACAAAACGCTTTCACAAGAGATTTCTAAAGCTGTATAACACTGAGTGTTAAGTTCTTCTTTTATGTAATGTGTGGTTTGCTAATATCTGACATGGTCTGGCTCGAGCTCGTCCGTACAGCTCTGATGATATAACTGTCTGATGCATTTTCACACCACATGAGGAGGCTCCCACTCTGAAAGACACTCTTATGGTTAAAAAAAAAAAAAAGAGTGAATATGATGAAAATACTTTTAGGTTCCTTTTTAATAGAGAACGACAAATCACTGTAACTTTAAGTCTCTCATCTCAAACAGCTTATTAGTGTAAAGCTAGAAATATATACATTTAAAAAAGGCAAGCAGGAACATTGGTGACAAGTGGGTTTGTCAGTGAATCCTTATGACACACCGTTATAATGCATGCCATCACTTCAGTGTGATAGCATTATAGATCATAGGTTCTCTCTTCATTCTTCATGGGTGTTTAATGAGGAAGGTTTATTAAAATATAGCTCTTTTCATATTGACAGCTAAAGATGCAATATTTACGCCCCTGCAACATATTAACCTTCGATATAAATGTCTCTATAAAAGGTGGGAATGGCGGTCCTTCCACTTCTAAGCTGCAGTTGGAGGTGGTAACAGAGGTGTGATGGGGGCGAGATGAGATCCTTGTATAGCATCAGCAGGCCAGGCTAAACAGCGCTGTGTGTGTACTGTATGTCTTAAGGTGTGTGTGTGTGTGTGTTTGTGGAGCCCCCTCCTCTCCTCTTTGTTTACATTTCTGGCCTTGGAATCAATATGAAAGTACAAAGACCTAATGACAACAGGGCTATGTTGAGGTGAGGCTGAGGTAAGGGATCTGGAAATGGTCTCAATAAAAGGGTCAGTCTTATATCTTATCCAATACATGAAGGACTTTTAACATGGCAACACATATTTCAAGCCAAGGAGCATGTGAACAGTTGACAGAAAAAAGAAGAGACATAGAAAGCTCCTTTCAGCTTCAACCTCTTCAGTGCAGCTGGCACTAAATACTTGCACTATAAGACAATCTGTGTTTAGAGTCACATTGAAGGATACGTCTCAAACAGCAGGACAACCCTTCTGGACACTTAAAAAAAAAAAAAAAAAAAAAAAAAAAAGGATTTGTCTCAGGGTTTTTTTTTACTCCATGTCCCACAACAGGAAATCTGGTTCTCAGGTAGTGAGGTAAAGTATAAACACGTATTTTGTCATCCATTCGCCTTAGTTGGCATTGATACAATCAATGTGGACAAACCTGATTCTAAGTGGTCACTTATGGATGTGGACTGGACACATTATGTTACTGTGATAAACTTACCTCACAACGGAAGGGTTTCTCCCCAGAGTGCTGGAGCGAGTGAACTTTTAGAGACATGCTGCGTTTAAACGACTTCCCACATGTCTCGCAGGTGAATGGCATGTCTTTTGTGTGAGCTGGGTCAAAGAGAGGAGATGGAGAGAGGGAACAACAATGAGACAACTCATTGGAATAAAATGTATATCTATTACATATTACATTACGTTGCTCCTGTTGCTGTTGCCTCCAGTAAGAGATATATTGGTAGGAAAGTACAAACTGCCGGGAAAAAAAGGCCCTCACTTACCGACCATGTGCTTACGGACGTGAGCCATAGTGTAGAACTTCTTCTCACAGATTTCACATGAGAACTTCTTCTCTGCATAGCCGTGCACAATCTTAATATGCTCATGAAGTGACCACAGCTTCTTAAAAGACTTGTTGCAGGAGACACACTAAATGAGAAATTAAAGAAGAAGAAAAAGAACAATTAAGATCTAGCTTTTTGATGTAGCTAAATGTTAAGCACATCTAAACCTGGAGGCAATGAGTTGATGGGCCACATTTCTTTCATTATACTGCAGCTCCCTCTGCTGGGGAAAAGTCATGATGGGTCTGATTTCCTTTATTTCTTCAGCAAGTCTTCTAATGATGGTTTAAAAAGCAAAACCGTTTGGAAGACATACAAGAAGAAAACAAAGTGACATGTGTCGATGTCAGCATAACCAGTTCCCCTTGTTGATGTGATTCCTAATTAAATCGTAATATTTAACATTTGAGTGAAGCATTCAACCTGTGTGGCTCTTGTAATGTTTAGTTCTGATAAACTGATTCCCTTTATTTGTAACTACACAATGTTAAACTTCAGTATTGACATTCACTAGAGGTAACTCACCAGTGTCACCTTTTAATCTGTGGATCAACCTGTTTCAGTTTACACATTTGGGATTTGTTTTTTCAGATTCTGAAAAGCTTTGCAAAACTTCACTAATTCTCAACTGGATTCAAGTTGAGACTGACTTGACCAGTGTAGAGTGTTTTCTGAAGCCCCTTATGTTCAGTGACTGCCAGAAAGCCTAATTGCAGTCTCATCCTTGAAAAGAGTCAATGACTTTGTTAGAGTATTCCTCCCATGCCTTCTGGCGGACGCAGGCCGAGCTATCATGTGAGTTATTTTCTTCTGCCTCTCTTTCCTCAATCATTTCTCTTGTGAGCAGAGTGAAGAGTTGTTACGAACACTGGAGAGTCCTTAAGCATGGTTTGCAGCTTCATGAGTTAAAAAAAAAGTTATCACACAAAAATTTAGATTTTTGGAAGTCAGAAGGCTCAAGACATATTATCACTTTAAATGTAACCGTCTGACCAAGATCAATAGAAGGTCTGGGCGATATGACCTCAAATCAATATCAGGAACATCAATTGAACATTTTTACCTCGATTCGTTTTTGTTCTTTGCCCTTTTAGTTCACTGACATGGTCTCTACTGTAAATATGCTCAGCTATTAAAGCAGGGATATTTGATGAACTATTTTGTGGTTATTTATCGAATATTTCAAACTGAAATCAAAGCATTGCTTGAAATGAAATCGACACAGTTTAGTTGGAAAGTAGAAATCAACTAATAAATAACTTGCACTCCTTGCAAACAGTTTTTCCCGCACTTTTTACATTTGACTCCTTTTTGTACGGTGTCGTATTCCCTAAAGACAAAATGTGGCCAAAAGACGGACATTGCCTCCACGTCGCGGATTGGACGTGTAGTCATGTGACTCTACCCTGAAAATAATCGACACGGGAAAGATTACGTCGGTTAGAGGTTCTGAACGTCGGTTTCGATGAATTGCCCAGCCCTAATCAATAGCCTCGTTAGAACCACCAGATTGAGCTGGAGTGAACCTAACAATCCTTTTCACAGTGTAAGTGAATTGGAGTCATCTCAGTTTAGCTTTCTATAAAGCACTTGGCTACACCAGCTATGTGGTCTTATTGCATCTGAGCTGAAGAGGGTCCACCTCATGAAAGCAGGCGTTTAATGTTGTACACTTAAACTTAATTTGGATTAATTTAAAGATCTCTGCTTATCATGTGAGAAATGTATTTAATCATTTAACACAAACTCAGCGTGTCACTGGTTATGCATTTTGTTTGTTGATTTAAAGTGAACTCTGTTATCTATTAAGCAAAGGCCACGCTGCTCTATTTGCATTAATCTTTCCTAAACAGATACAAGTAAATGCAGGCAATGTTATCACACAGACAGACTAAAAAAGATTATACTTTGACAAGTTGTTGTTTTGACCATTACTTACAGAAAAATGTAGTGGGATTAAAAGTGATATTTTTTTATAATTAACAAAAGAAACGTTAGAGCATGTCTGTCAATGGGACTTAAATAAATAGATAATAAATGAGAAACATTAAGTCACATAGAAGAAAGCATACATGTGATTTTTCTGCTCGATTATTTTAATAAATAGTTAATGAACTTGTGGCTTAACAGCTGAAGTTGGTTTCAACAGGTAGGACCAGCTGTGAAGGAGGGATGAAACTGTTTCTTTACAAATTTAAATACGGATGCAGCTCATGTCGAGTCTACCCGCTGGCTAAATAAAGACATTCAAAATACATAACCCTTGGGTATTAAATATGCGGCCTGTCTATGATTTAGTTTTAGGGAAGTGAAACCAAACTGAGCCCTCCTGTACCATTAAATGACAGTACATGACAACATGATACCGTTGCCGTGTACCGTTCACCGTTGTTGGATAAATAAAGGTTGGTCTTATCTTAATTTGATTGGTTTTTCATGTTCTGAATCTTAATAATTTGAGAAGTTTAGTATGAGTAATGCTTCAGCCTGTTTTGACTTTTAACATGCTGAAGTTAAATGTTGTTTTGGACAGCTCCTTATTTAATAAACATGCATTTTTATCTTTACCTGGATGTTCTTCTCACAGTCAGTCTGCTGGTGTAAGGCCAGCTCGCTCTCCAGGACAAACTTTTTGCCACATTTGTCGCAGATCTGCATTCGCCTGTGTGTAACGTTCATGTGCTTCTCCAGGTACCAGCGCGTGTTAAACACCCGGGGGCACTTCTCACACGCTAGCAGCTCCTTCTCCTCCGCCTCCGCTCTCCCTCCGGTTGTCGTGACACCGACAGACGATGGGGCTGATCTGGCTGACCTGCGCTTGCTCTTTGGAGGCTCCATGCGCTTCCTCCGACCCCTTGTGGTCATTCCGGCTGAGGCTGTGCTTAGGGAAGTTCGGAGGCTTTTCCTCCGTGGCTGGCTGGGTGCTGCCGTGCTACTAGCAACCCTACAGACCCTCTTTGACCTTGTTCGCCGACTCTCAATCTCATCTTCCTCATCGTCTTCTTCCTCTTCGTCATCAGGGCTCTCCTCATCCTCCTCTTCTTCCTCATCCTCCTCATCATCGTCGCTCCCATCTCTGTCAGAGTCATCTGCTGCTGTTCCTGTTTTGTTGTCTCCCTTGGAAACATGCAGAGTTTGGTTGTTCAGGTTGACCTCGACAATGATCTGCTCACGCTTGAAGTCCCCCTCCTCCCCATCCTTGTCCTCATCCTCACCCTCTTCTTCGGAGTCTTCTTCCGAGTCGTCAGATGTGCCATCGTTTCCGGCCTGGGACCCTTGTGTCCCAACCTCCTGCCCCGGTCCTCCTTCTCTGAAATACTGCTGATGTTGCTGTTGAGTCGCATGTTGAGAGGGCAGCTGACCAATGTTCTGGTCTCCAACAAATGTCTTGGCTGCCATTTTATTGTCCACTAACACAGAGTAGGGCTTACCACCAACCTCCCTCTTATAAAGCTTGCTCGTCTGGTCCAGATCTGGAACAGGGGAGTGACAATAGGACTGCGAAACCGGAACCCTGCGTCCGTCCTCCTGTGACATGCCGCCAAGGCTAGGGATGGAAACCTCTTCTTTGAGGCCCTTGCAAGATTTCAGGAAACACAAGGCCGAGGAAAAGAATCACTGCTGTAGTGCCTCGTTAGACTAGCCTATTCTACAAGGAGGGGCAGGGGGTGCCACACCAATCCCCCACCCTCCTTCCAATGAAAAGACAGGAAGGAGGGGATGAGGTGACAGATAGTCAACCCGATTCAAAAAGAGCATCCATGTCGTCCAAGGTAGGAAATACAGTTGGAAAGACATACAATCTTCTCCAAGTTTTGTTCCATATGCTCATATATCAGACTGGGATAAATTCCTCTGTTAGTATGCGAGACGTAGGCAGCTGCCAGATTCACTTTCTCTGAAGTCCGCTGCCCTGCTTAGTGCCCGTGTCTTCAAATTGCAGAACAGGTAAAGACGAGCCGAACATCAGACACGAAACCGGTGTGAGGAGGACGTCTGTACGTTGCTTGAAGAGCCATTCACAATGCATTACCTATGAAAAAAAGAAACATGGAGAATTAAGATGAGATCAGAAAAAGGCGCTCTTCTGCTGTCTCTAGAGTCTGAACTGAAACTACCGCCGTATTGACGTGTTTGCAACACTGAGCAGCACTTTTGCCCACAAACGTTTCGCTGTGTGTGTAGGCCACAACTGAAACACCTCACTATAAAATATATGACAGCGGTAGTTTGCTTTCTAGGTTGACACAACATAAAACTGAATTCATTTACAACAAGTAATATGTTGAATTATTATGCATACAGAACATGTCAACTATATATTGTAGTAAAAAAAAATGATTGATGCACTTTGTTAAAACAAGAATCCCACAGACTTGAAGCAGAGAACTGATTGAGCAGAGGACTGTCTGTTTTTTTAAACAGTGCACACCATCTTGCACTCACACCTCCCCATTGACTGTTGGAGAGCTTAGTGTAACCACAGCTCAGGAGCGTGTACTGCAATCTAACCACAGGAAACTGTATTTCAGGCTTACAACGCAGCTTCACAGCAGCGTGCAGTTTGAAAGCTGCAATAATTTCATGATATTTGATGCATTTTAAAGATGTAAAAGAGTACAAAAACAAATAAGTATATATTTTAAGGACCTTCTTTTTTTAGCGTTTGTATGTTCCTGACTTTCGAAATTCATCAATGCTGGGTTGTCCCTGGCTGATACTTGGTTGACCTCAAACAACCTTACACCCCACTCACCGTAATGAGAATGCACCAGGGCGGTTTGTTCACGAGAAAACCTCCCTGTGCATGAAACAAACAACACGTTTCCTTTCATAGAGGCAACAAACATCCTACCCTCTGTATCTTCACTTGTTTCTTAAGCTATCTTCTATGCTCTTCTCCCATCTGCAAAGAAAACATAAACCGTCCCAGAGTAGGGGTGTAATGATCTATCGATACCCCGCACACACAATTCACAGTTTTTGCCAAACTGCGTGTCACCCGGAACATTCAAACAAAGCTAGCGGCTAGCAGACAGGTCTATTTGGGGCGGCTGTGCATGTTTCTTTTTATCCAAATATGATCATCATCTTAAAATCATCCTTGTAAAAAGGAGCCAGTTGAGGTGTTTCGGGCGTCTGATAAGGATGCCTCCCGGTCGCCTCCCTTTAGGGGCACGTCCTGTCTCATGTTGAATACAAACTTTCTAACACCGTTGTTTTAATGTTATTCTGCACTCTCTTACTTTGCTACTTTATTAAAAACACTCCTCACTCGTAAAGACCTGTTGTAATAACTGAAAAGAGAAACTTTTAAAAACAAGAGCTGTGCACTTTGGCAACTTTCTGTGATGAACTGATGATGGAGATTTTCAAAGAAGCTCACAAAGACAGGCAAAGATAAAGGAGGGGAGGTGGTTATGTCAGGCAGATCTGGACCTTGATTCTTTTTTTTAAATCAGTGTTTAACAGGAATCAAAACATTTTCAGTATTTTCCATATTAAAAAGAGTTTTGTTAAACAGAAAATATTTTTTCATTGAAATATCAGAAATGTTTCAACAATAAATTACAATCACAAACATTTTGATCAATGCACCCATTATTACAAAAAAAAAAAACAGATTATTCTTGTTTTAACTTTTCCAGAGCAGTATGTTCTTAAGCTCTGGTCGAATTGGTCCTAAAATAATTGCTACAAGCAGATTCTCCTGGTCTACCTGTAACTGCATCTTGCAGGACAGTATAAAAAGCATGCAAGAACAAAAACGGATGTAAATGCAACTAACTTTTAAAGCTACATTAAGAAAGATCTGTGTCCTTTGACTTTTCCGAAGCACAAGTAAAAACCATTTACGTCAAATTTAACAATCCCTGCGTACAGACACACCTGTCTTCCTGTGAATGCTGACTCTGATCCTTTCTGAGAATTAGACAGCAGCTCTGAGAGCATTAAGACCACAGAGAGCACTGCACTGACAGAGCACCCGACTCACATGGCTTTGTAAATGATCTTGTGTCTGGATGACAGAGGAATACAAATGACACGAGAAATCCCTGAACCCAACATGCAATGTGTATTTAATTTAACAAACATTTACATGTTTAAAATAAAAAGGTCAACGTTTAACATAACAGATTTAAATTTTAAGCGTGTCCCATTTTAAAACCATGCAATGTTCTACATTTATTGCTGACACTGTCAAAAATTGCATTTGAGCAAATAAACAAACACACATTGTGGTTATGTATTTTTGAGTAAAACCCTTCCACCCGCTTATCATTTTCAATGAGTCATTTCAGAATTTCACTCACAGTGAAACGACAAAGTCTTTGATGTGGGAAACAAGTAAAGCGCAGTCTTCTCAATATCACTGCTAATTAGACTACAACCTAACCTTGTCACATCGGGAGGTCAAACCTATTGAAATGATGATCACTGCTGACGGTTTTTGAGCTTAGATAGATTTCAGTGTTGAACTTTGCACCCTGATGCAAGAAAAAGAAAAAAAGGATAATACAGTCTCCCTGCCAGCCCCATTTAAGTAATCCAAAGCATTACTAATGCGCTGCAGAACTCACCAAGAAATAAAAGTAATTCAGCTATACCCAATGTATAGGCTTCCTCAATCAAGCTTCAGAGACATGATGAGAAGCTAGAATTCATTCAAGAAAGCGTAAGCTGCCTGTAACAGATGCTTCTACGGCTTGAGACTTGATTGACAAAGAATTGGAGTCAAACTGCAACTGCACAACACACAATTAACCAAGAACTACAACAGTACAGAAGAGGAGACTTTTTTTCTCGAAAAAGCAGACTAGATGTGTCATGTTTACCGCTTATTGTGCAGCAGTGCTCCTCGAATCCATGCTCCCTCTCTAAAGTCCGAACTTTAATGAGCTTTCCCTTTCGCAGCTTGCGGAGGGCCGTGTGAGGGTTCACATTCCTCACTCTGTCCAAACTCATAAGACCTTAAACAGCTCACTGTGTGGTGCACTGCGGGGGTGCTCCATGTCTCTCTAGGTATTTGGTCTTAAAGCTCATAATCAGGTCACAGAGGAGTCCTACCTGGTGATTTGGTTAACTTTAAATCTTTTTAAGGTTTCATAGAAGGGGAGAGATTATCGACTCAGCACTCCCTTCTTCTATACCACGTTCATTTATTGTCTCCACTAAACTGTGAAATAGTTGATAAACTACTGTATCATCGCTACTGGGACACCTGTATCACCTGCATTTTTTAAATATGGAAAGCTCACATAAGAAACCTTAACGTTGTTATATGCTAAACATTATGAAATACGAACAAGATAACAAACTATTTCTGGCAAACAAATGTTACAAACTGCGAAACCCACGTACATGATAATTTGGCTAAAACGACGAGAGGCAGCTTTGTTCAGAATCTAATTTGGGGTTTTTTAATTGCTATGGGTCCAACATTTCAACAAACCTAGTATTAAGCAAATAAGGGGTTAAAACAAAAAGGCAACATTGGACATCGAACAGGAGTAACACTGCAGGCCTAGCCAACTTAGGCTACTCAGCCAGCTAGTCCAACACTCAATAGGTAATAACCTGCACACACACATGACAAGCTAACTTAGCTACATTAGCTCACGTTGCAGCCATTACATATTTTAAGAGCAGTTCAGGTTCCTAAAACTCGTGGAAATTATTTTACACTGCACAAGCTACATCATCCCCGGTTCGTCTTTTTGTTGACATGCATTGGCCAACAATAGGTAGAGGACTTTCACTTTTAAAAAAAAACAGAAAACCGCCCAGATAAGGGGCTAGTTAGCTCACAGATAGCAGCAACGTCAGATGTGTAGCATTAATATGTAACACTTAAATGCACTTTGAAGTAAGAAGTGTGACAGTATATTTGACCCATTTGAAGAGAGATGACATGCACTGTTATCGATGGAACTTTCTTCTAGTGCATGATGAAATGCGCCGTTTTATTAAAAAAAAAACAAAAAAAAAAACAGTGACTGCTGTGCAGACAAACCCACTCAACTCAACACTGTCACAAAGTCAGTGCTAGCTCAGCTCACACTCATTCTCATAGTATCCCCGACTAAGACGGTGACCTAATCGTGATGTCTTAAGCAGCCGTAATGCCTGTCATGCATGTAAATGGATAAAATGTTACACAGCGTTATATTGTTGTCGGGTTTGCTTGCTTACCTTGGTCGAGTGACCTCCCTCTTCGTGCAATCAGAGTTGCACAGATTCAGGGTTGCAGGCGCAGTTCTCTCTCTCTCTCTCTCTCTCTCTTACGTTCGCGGATGTGCATTTAGAAATGTGCAATGTCAACTCGCATTTTTATGCAAAAGAAAAACTGTGGGAGATTCGATGCTGATGTTGCGTTGCCGGGCTGTTGGGATAAAACTGCTCAGCCGGGTCTCCAGCCCCGCTACGTGGCCCAGCCAAGCTCTCGCGCGTACCACTGCCGTCCCGCGCTCATCCTTCAGGCCGCCGTCTGGGCAAGCGCGCGGCTGCGTGTCTGGGTTTTTTTTTTTTTTTTTTTACGTCTCCCCCCTATGACTGTCTCCCCCTATGACTGTCTCCCCCCTATGACTGTATCACCCTCTGACTGTCTCCCCTCAAAACCAACCTGACAGGCTAAAGCGCGCACACGGGCTGAGCTCAAATCCTTGATTGATGAAATATTTATTAGAATACCATGAGGACCAATGTATCATCTTAAAGGAAATGAATGTATCACATTTAAATAAACTTTCGGATTTTTATTGTTTGGGGGTAACGACAAGTGTCATCAAAACATCTTCAACGCTACACGAGTAGTTTATGACTTAAATAGATTTCTTAAATTCAACAATACTTGTCAAATGTTTCTTATTTACAAAACAATTGAATTCATTTTTTTTGTGTTGGTAGCCTAATATCCATTATTGTTCTCATTTCACATTTAAAAGTTACCAATGACCAATTATATCAATTTATTTAAATATTTTGGCAATTATTAAGGAAGTAACAACGAACAATGCAATTGATTGGTTTTCTTTCTCAGAAGGGGATACTTAATGTGATGCTCCCCCAGGTGGTGACTGTAATGATGACACTCAACAAGAAATGATGCACGTTCTCTTCTGAAGCCTTGTAAAACAAGCAGGACCACTGGGAGTTAGAAAGACAATTTTATTATTTAGCCTAGCAATTTCTGAAACAATGGTCTTACACTTGTTCCGAACAAACTAACCACACAGCAACAACCTTAAAGAATGAAGGACCGTCCTCTACTCTCTGACAGGTATATTCCTATCATTTTGGGTGGCAAAATAGTAGAAAGAAGACAATCTTAGCTGGAAAGTGCAAATTCCAGAGATTTAGTCCTTTCACATCAGAACACAAAAATGATTTCAAGTCAAATAAATCCACCATCCCTTATCACTTCTTTCAGTGAATCCAAAGGAGAGCCTTACATTGTTGGATCATGTACGTGGTTACGAGATTGAAGGTAACTTTCAAGGCCCATAATGACAGTGACGGCAATCATTGACAATTAAAAATAGTCCAGGACAGCATACCAATATCTTACAAATCTAGTTTGTTTGCCAATAGCCACTGAAGAAGGGCCTGAAATGTTGACAATGAAGGTTTTTAAGATATCGGCATGCTGCTCTGGAATATTTTTGATCCTTTTTGGTTGAGGAATTCTGCAACCATACAATTGACTTAAGATGAACTTCTTTTTTGATATATGTTTAATAATTGACACTTAATCATCTTATCTTTTAAAGAATTGGCTCTTGATGATAAAATCACCCTTGATTTCATCACATGCAGTGCTGTGAATCTGAAAAAATGAAGCAAAGATACATCTTAAGATATTTTACTGCATTGTCAATTCATTTTAAAACAAAGAACTATATATATGTATAGGTTAACCTCAACTTCTTCACACATGGGTGGTCTTCATAAATGTATCCATTATAGACCACTCACTTTGTCTCCCACCATGCTCCTGTAAGCAGAGCCCAGTCCACAGAAGGTAAGAGAAAGAGTGGAGGGAATGTGTGTGAAGTTGGGAGTCCTTTATTGAATTTTCCAACCACCCCTTCCCTGGCCCTGCAAAGGCTGGTGACAGCAAGAGTGGGCTGGACATGAAGTGAGATGTTATCACTGTGGCAACTGTAGCAATGTGCCCTGTCCTGAAGGCAAGTAAGTGACATTGCGGGCACGAGAGAGCTGGAAAGCGATGTCCTCGGCTGCCTCCAGCTTACGAAGCTCTACCAGACCATCACCAGCCTCCATCAGGGAGTTAGCAATGAGCAAGGCAGCCTGGGAATCTCCCTCTGCTGAGATGATGGCTGCCTGTTTCTGTTGCTCTGCCTAAAAGCATAAAAGAGGATTATTTAAGCTGATGCATTTCCGAACATGCCCAGATGATCTGGATGACCTGTGTGTTAAAAATAAATACCTTTTCAACAACAAAACGGGCCCTCTCAGCCTCCTGCTGGGCCACCTGCTTCATCTCAACAGCCTCTGTGAACTCCTTTCCAAAGGTCAAGTGTGTCTGCAAGAACACAAAAGTAACATTTATTTTTGAATGTTGTCTTCCTGAAAACACAGCACGGGCATTGTTGCCAAGTTAGCCAGGAGCTTCATACCAGTGAAACGTCGTCCAAGATGAGGCCAAAAGTGGAGGCTCTTTCTGTAAGGTCCTCACTGACCTGCTGAGACACCAGTTCTCTCTGGGTAATGAGCTCACCAGCATCAAAACGAGCCTGTGAATAAGGGAAACAGACAAGACAGAACCACACACAGAGACTTGTGAGTCACTTCATCAGCTCATTGTGATCCGTTTGCAACAACTTATCTTGACTTATACTCACCACTACAGCCTTCAAGACCTCTGTGGTGATGGATGGCAGCACCCTCTCATCATAGTCCTCACCAATAGTGGTGAAGATTCGTGGTAGCTGGTTGGTCACCGGCCGAAAGAGGATACGTAATGTGATGTTTACGTTCTGCAGATCTACAGAAGGAAATATTACATTTCAATCTTAGTGCACATATTGGTCTATAAGTCATAAAGTTTTGTTACATGATGATGTAAAATATGTCTGCTTATTTTGGTGGTTGCACCCTGAATGTGTTAATTCAAACAAGTGGCTTTTTAAAAGACACCTGAAGTGTAAGAGCAGCTTTACAGCAATCCAGAAGATAACTGATGTACCTTTGCTGCCTGTAATGACGGGAACGTTGCGTGGACGGGAGCGGCAATCAAAGACGATAGGTTTCTGAACCCAGGGAATAAGAAAGTGGGTCCCTTCTCCAACAACAACATCCTGCACTCCTCTAAACCGGTCGAATATCACAGCCTGGTGCCCTGCATCAACTGTAGCGGGAGGAGAGTTAGTGACATGTCAGAGGAAATTGAAGCATAGCAGCTGTCAATTTTTTTTTTTTTTTTTTTTTTAAATCATCTTCAGTCCTGCAATGATTTTTTTTTTTTTTTTTACCTTAGTCACAAATCCCTGAATTGTTAAACGAGGTTAATTACGATGCTAGAGAGAAACAAGGTGCTGCAAGGAAGTTTTCAGGTTTAACTGACACCATCACAACTCAAATCCAGTAGTTTGAGACGCACCCCAAAAAACCCCCCAAATAAACAAAAGAAACAATACAGTGTAACCATTCAGAATTTTAAGACAAACAATGAAAAATAAATAATTGGATATGTCAACAACTAGCAAATGGCTGCTTTTATTTGACCTTGTAAAAGCATGTAATGAATGTAATGTAATGATTTTGGCTTTATTTTTATTTGTGAAATTCCCCCTTGTGCTTTTTTTTGTATTTGCCTATCTGTGTTCTTTAAGTGACTGTGCACTAAGTTCCCTCAAATATTCATTTTAAATATACTGTCTTATTTAGGATGCAGGTTATGCTGTACACTATCCTGTAACAAACAAATGCAATGATTCAGGGATTATTTTTAATTGTCACTTCAGGCTTATAGAACTGCAGTGTGCATATCAAGAACAACTATTATGAGTGAGGTAAAATCCAGGTGAACTGGCCATGGTTAATCAAAATTATCTTTTCTTTTGAGTTATGTGATGTTAGGTGTACCATACAATAGTACCTACCATTGAAAAGCGCAGAGTTAACAACACCTCCGCCAACAGCGAGGGCCAGACCCAACTTCCCAATAGACTCAAACAGCTTGGCCATGACAGCAATCTACTGACAGTGAGGAGATTGATACAATTAGTACACATAATCGGCATTAATCCAATACGAGTAAACCATTTGAGTGTTGATGGCGGTACTTAGAAAGTCTAAATCCCTTCCACTGTAATAACTGGCATTGGCCTTGGGCTGATAGATGCCAAAGCTAAACTCAATAGCTAGCATTAGCTTTGCAGATAGCTAGCTGTGAATTGAAACAGCTCGCAAGCTAAGTCGTCAAAACCTTGACTTTAAAATCCAATGTGCAAAACACTACAAATAATGGCTTGGACATCGCTTGAAAGTCGCCTTTGCGGCTGACTGTTCGTGTGTTATCTGTACATGCAAAGTGGTTACTCGTGTTTACCCCCTTCAACTCTTTATAATATACCGTAATTTATCCAAATGTAGTACATAAATATCTCCGCTTCTGTTTAACTATGATACAACGCATGTTTGGCAACAAAAATAAGCAATTTCTTTGAGTCATGAATACACAGCATGTTTAACTCACCCCAGTAGTACGCAGATATCTGTGACCTCCACCGGACACGACGTAAGACACATGCAATATCTGCTCTAGAGCGCATGCGCGTTGCACGTAGCGACGTAGTCTCCGATTGGACAAAGGTCCCGTCTCTTCTTCTACGGCTTTGCGTGTAAGGGTTGGCTTTAATGTCAAGATGCCAATTACTGCCAATCATCGTTTTGAGGGGAAGGCTGGACCTAAGATTAGTGAAGAATCAAAAAAAGAACAAATGCTTCTGCCCAAAAGGCATAAATAGGCTACAAGAACGACCGAAAAAAGTGTTAAAATTAGTTAATTTGGTAGTTAAATGGTTCCATCTGGTTGACTAAGTTCAGCCATATGTAGGCCTACACAGAGAAGATGGGTGAAATTAATAGTTTGCTCCTTAAAGATGACAATAGACTGAATCTTGACGTGGAAATACTATTTTCAGAAAAGGTCCTGTATTCAGAAACCATACAAACTTATAAGTACAGAAGCGAGGACTGTGATAATTCGTCAGGGACAAAAAAAATGGTACAATACATTGTCTACATTGATCAGGCCTACCATTGCAAGACAGGCCTGCTGATGCAACAATATGTGATTGTGTGTGAATAAGCTTTACTAATGTTTTATACAGGCTATAGTTAGGCGGCTCAATTCTGCAGGATTTTTTTTACTACTGTAGAAAAACTACAATTGCTTCTTTGGACCTTGTAGGCCTAACCCGCAGGTGAGATAATTGAGGTAGTTTCTAGTCAAGAGCTTGCTTCATTCTTTGCATTGTGATTGGTGTGCTTTGTTATACGTGTATAGACTACCTATGAGACGGCGCTTGGTCGCCCCCTTGCGTGGATCTGATAAATCACACAAATTTGTAGTTTCACTTTCCTCCCTCGGCTTGGAAAGTGTGACGATCTTTGCATGATCGCGACAAAACGCCCAGAAACAATAATAAGGTCGGTAATTATCAAGAATCTTTATTTGATCTAAGATGCTTTGTGACCTGTAGTTTTAACTTCGCACCAAAAGAGGAGATGAATCGATTGTCAGCAGGCAGCTTGTCAGTTTAGATTTGACTGCTTTTTTTTTTTTTTTTCCCCACTTCCTTGTCACTGAGCTCTGCAACCTGGCTTTTTCTCTCACTTCTACGTACGTATAGCCTACTTCAATAGTTTACACCATGGAGTGTTAAATCAACATTTTGCACATTCATCGCAATATGCCTGCAAATTAGGACAGATAGAGAATCGAAGTCATCAACATTGTAACATGGCAATTAGATGAACTAATGTGTGTTGTTGTGTTAGATGTAACATCCAGCTATAAGAAAAAATGTTGTTTTGTCAGTCAGCCAAACTACAGATAGGCCTATTAAACCAGGAGAAAGGCCGGGGGTGGGGGACGTTAACGTCATAATCCGCCACATTTCGATATAGTAAATTTACTATGTCGAAATAATATACAATATTTATATTGTTCTTCACAATTCGTCACAGATCTTCATTTACCTGTATTTTTTTTTATTTTATTTTTTTTTACATAAAAGCTACTATTGTGTTCTTCAATAACACTCAACAAGTAGATCAGTTTGCCTTTAAGACGAAAATGGTCATGTCTTGTCGTAATCTTAACTTCGGTGTTTAAAAAAAAACTGCTGATGAGAGAAAATACTTTCAAATGTTTTGATAATAATTTCGACAAACAATTTAATTTTTTAGGCACCTGAAATTTAGATATTGAGTTATGTTGATGTAATGTCTTAGTAACCCCTACAGGTGGTGTTAAATGATCAAATATGTCTCCCTGCCTATTTGCCAGGGTGGGGTCTCTGAATGGGTGCCTTGAACTTCAAAATTGAAAGCTTGCTGGAGGGGTGCTGTGATTGATCTATATTGCTCTTCACACTACAGTTCTGGCGACAATTGTAACTTTTTAGCTGTGTGATGTAGTCACTGTTTAATTTTTTTTTTTTCCATTCACAGCAGTGGCTGTGTTTCTCCCAGCAGATGGCGGAGCGAGGCAGGACTGTGAGGGTGAGTGGTCTGCCCGCCGACATTGAGGATGGCAGGCTGAAAGATAAGCTATTAATCTACTTCCTGAGAAAAAGGAATGGAGGAGGGGAAATAGAGTCCGTCACCATCGTCAAGGCATTGCACGTCTGTGCCCTTATCACCTTTGAGGACATTGGAGGTCAGTAGAGGCGGTGTGTGTGCCTGTCTTTGCATGTGAAATAAGTGAAGTTTAAAAAAAAGATCTTTATGATTCTAATACAGAGACACGATTAAACAAATTATTAGTGTGTAAGGTTAACACTCAGTAAGGTTAAAACAGTGGTGACAGATGCTTCTTTATCTTTTATTCTACAAGATGTAGCTTCAATAATTTTGAAAAGTAGTGGTAACATTTTCACTGTGTTGAATGTCACCACTGATTTGCATTCAGATGGAATGCTGGCGTGCAAGTCAATGTAGTAGCCAATGGTGAAAGAGCTTAGTCAGGATTTCTCCCAGACGAAGATTGATTTCCCTCTGGTTAACCTTCTTACACAGTGGCACAGAGAGTTATTCAACACAGCCAGCACATTCTGGAAGTGGATGGAAAGAGGCATAAAGTCACTGTAACTGAGCACCAAGAGAGACTGGATCCAGACGAGGTAATATTTATCTAGAATATAGGGGTCGATCGAATATCACCCTAGCTGAATATCTGTGCCGATTTCTGGGAATTTGGCCGATTATCTGCATCAGCGTTTTATTTACAGATCGCTGATGTGATTAATTAATGAATGAGTGCACTACTTTTGCTACACTGCAGGTGTGTCTTTACCTCTGAGTAGACGTCACATGTGTAATATCCAATCAACACTGAAGCCTGGGCGCTACTGACGTGCACAGAGTCGAGAGAACCCTTGAGCAGGAGTAGAGTCTCCAGATGAGCATTTTAAACAATGACATGTGTTGGAGTTTGTATTATTCCAAATGATTCTACATTTTGACAGATTTCTTTTTTTTTTGTTTACTGTAAATACATATCAGGCCCACATATCAGTTATCAGTCTCATGAACTACTAATAAAAGGTAGTGGTATCGGCCCTGAAAAAACAATATTGGTCGACCCCTAATCTAGAATGCTTGGATATATGTCAACAAATACTGAATAAAAATCCAAATCCATTCGAACTTGTTCTCCTGCTTTAATCACAGGTCATCCTGAGTTTATCAGCAACTGTCAACTATAGCCAGCTTCCCGGGGGAATGATTGCATTGACAAGCCTTCTCACGAGCCACCCAGATATCCAGATAAACTACCATGCTACTGAGGAACGGTGCACGTTGCGGGGGGCTTATTCCAAAATCCAAGCTGCCTTGGCACAACTACTCAGCTACCCTGGAGGCCCTCAATCAGCGGGAGCAAAGGACCCAAGTCAACTTGCAACAAGTGACTCCTGCTCAATTCAGATGGCACATCATGAGCCTAATACGCAGGACTCCGAAGATAAAAGCAGGAAACCTTGTGAAAAAAGAAAACAGAGAGAGAACGTTCATCCAGTTGGCCCTTCTAATGAACACAACTTAAGCTCATACAGACACTTGACAGATGCAGGTTACGGCAGGGAAGATACCGTGCAGACAGAGGGTGCAGCTCTGCAGCTTCCTGAGCATCCTACCACACCAGAGGAGGACTTCTCACTCATTGTCGATGCAGACTTGTTCCAATATCTACAGAGAAATTGCCAAAGGGAAAATAAGAAGATCCTCAGTCAGTACAGTGTGGATGTGGTTGATGTGACAAATCAGGGGTTGACAACGCTGTTTTTGCAGATTGCAACAGGAGTGGGGGAAGATGGCCGAGATCAGGAGCGCATGAGTCTGGCAAAAAAGTCAATACTGAGACTTTACCAGGAGAATGAGACCAAGATCCGTCGAGCCCAGCTCCCTAAAAACATCCTGTCCCTAAAGGGTGGACTGGAAGCGGCGATGGAGAACTTAAGTGTCAGACTTCCCAAGCTTCTTCTTAATGAAGATGAGCAAAATATTTACATTGTCGGGAGCAGTAGTGATGTGTCTGAGGCCAAGCAGTTTCTCCTCCTAAACCACAGAGAAGAGAAAGAGGAATTAGCTAGCGTTCTTAGATATCCTTTGGATGATCCAGGTACGACATCTCATGCTGATGTGCAGATCCCCCCCTTCACTTCTTCTGCCACTGTAGAGCCAGTTGAGGATTCAGTGGATCAGCTGCTGAGGTCAGAGGAGGATGAGAGGAGAGACGAAGGAGCCAGAAGGTATAAACTAGCAGCTCGATTTAAAGATTCAGGACTTGCTGCGTTAGGCAATCGGCCAACTGACTTCAGCTTAAAAGGGCTCTCGTCTCCCAGAAAACAAGCACACATTAGGCCGATGTTAGGGCATGATGTCTTATCAGAAGCAGCAGGTATTCCCGTTGGAAGAGCGCAAGTCCAAAACACTGGAGGGGACATCTTGTTCAGGAGTGGAGATGCTTTCACTATAACGGCCTCTGTGAGGAACAAAACATCCTTGGACTCGCATTTAACCGATACTCGACCCAAGAGTTTTACAGCCCCGCTTAGCACTGCTCAGTCTAGTTTGTCAGAAAGTTCTCCACGTCCACCTGCTGGGTCCGGGTCCAACCTAAGGCGAACCAGTAGTTTCTCCGGAATGCCTCAGCAGAAGGCCCAAATTGTAGAACAGAAGAGTCAGGATGACTCCGGCCAGACCAGAGCACGGTCGTCTAGCTTCAGTAACCGAAATGGTAGGGACAAGAAAGAAGTCTATACTGCCGAGATTACAGTTTCCCCTGCGATGTGGCAGCACATAAAAGAAGCCTACAGTAACCGAGTGCACGACCTCACCTCTGATGTTCAGATGAAAGACAGGGACTCAAAGGATAGCACTGATTTGATCGTCACCTTAAGAGGGGCAAACTGGTCCACAGTGAGTTCATGTCAGAAAGGCTTGCAGAAGCTGGTTGATTCGGTAAGTGTGGACTTTACTCTGCAGGAGCTGAAGTTGTCAGAGCTGGGTATTATGGACAGAGCTGATGAGAATCTACAGGCTTGTTGTGCTGAGGTGCGTAGTCAGTTCAAGAAGGTAACCATCCATGTTTTAGATACCAGCTTATTTCTCCTTGGTCCCAAAAGGTTGTGTTCTCAGGTAGGTTCTTCACTGCGGGAGATATTTTCTGGAGTTTTAGCTCCTAATCCTGAACAACATGACTTAAGTAGTGCCTCTGCCTACAACTCCAATCAATATCCGTTTGTACAAATGAATGAGGACAAGGGTGCTAGTCTGCAGGGTAGCAGTAAACCACAAGTAATGGTAGAGAGCCCAACATGTCTAGTTGATGGGGCAGTTATTAGTCAAGAAAGGAGATCAGACCATAGAAGTGACGTCCAAGAGACAGAACTTATGACTGGGTCTGTCACTAAAACCACTGTGAAGAAAGATCCTGTCATTAAGGAGAAATTGAAGCTTGTAGGTACAGCGACAATAGAGGGACAGAGTACAGGAAATGATAGTAGTGTGTGTCGTGTGAATGATGTGGCGACAAAAAGCAGTTCTGATAAAGACAAGAGAGAGAGATCCACAGATTTAACCCGAAGGGACGGTGTACAGCAAAGCCGAACAGAGATCCATGACACCCCGCAGGAATCCAGGTCTGCTGTTGGAGGTCCGTGCAGCTGTGTGTCTGGTGAGAGTGACAAGTTGATGAAGAGAACCAAGTGTGGAGCAACCTTCTGCTCAAAGTGCCTGGACATAGAACATGCACAGTGTAGAGTTTGCGATGAGGCAGAGCAGACACCGCGGGGCAAAATGAAATACTCCAAAATATACATCAGAGTTCCAGGTCACCACAAAGACTCTGCAATCAAGGTCACTTACTTAATTCCTGATGGCGTCCAAGGGGTAAGAGGTTTATTCTGAATATATTTTGTCTGATTTAGCTGATACATGCCTTTCGATGTTGTGCCAATTAAGGTTTTTTTTTTAATTTGATTTGATTTGAAGTAAAAAAATAATCATGGAAAAAACATTGGCTTCTCAAAAAACACTCTGTAAAAGAGTTTATTTTAATTGTCAATCCCAGTGAAATGGTATCATACACTTCCCTGGCTTGTAGATGACTCCTTTACTTGATAGTAAAGTTGTAACTTTAGATACATCAGAGAGGCCGAGTATGATTTGTAAATGGTGAAAAGTAAATATAGGGTTTCAACTTAAACATTCTGCCCACCTTTGTATAGTCTGGTACGAGTACTTTAGGCTAGCTTTTGAGGTTTAATTACTAGATTTTGATTTTAGCTTTTGCATGGTAATATATAGAAAATTCTGAACCACTGTGGTGTTTGCTTTGTTTTAAGGAGGGTCACCCTTCTCCAGGAAAACCCTTTAAAGGAGGGCTGTTTGAAGCTTTCTTCCCTGACTGCGAGGAGACAAGGAGGCTGCTGCCCAGGCTGGAGAAAGCCTTTAGGAGAGGACTCATCTTCACAGTGATTGACAGAGAAACGGGGGCCAAAGTCGAGTGGGACTGCATCCCACACAAGACCTCCCTACAGGGAGGCAAAGCAGGGTAAGTTAGGCCATTGGGAATCATTGGGAATCTACCATTTTCTGCTGACGCTATGCTCAGGGTGGAAGACAAACAATATTATAAATTCATACCGCTGTGTTCTAGCCTGTAAGTTGTATTAATGATTTTGATATTTTACAATCTGTATTATTTTACCACTTCCAGATTAATGAGCAACTAAAAAGACAATGAAGAGTGAAAATCCAGAAAGACATAATCCATATTTCAAGATAAAAAATAACATATTTAACAACAGGCTCGCTACTGTTACATTAAAACGTTATTTTACCTTTTGAGCAGTTTGAATTTGATCAAAGCTGTAGCAGTTCTGTAGTATAAAAAGCCATACTAGTCCATGTGTTGGAAATGAACATTCTTCTCTTTGTTTGTGGCAGGAGTGGTTATCCAGATTCCTCTTACTTGACTCGTCTGTCTAAGATTTTGACCTTCCATGGTATCGAGGAGCCAACCACCACATCTTTAGAATAAAAGCAACCTGAGGAGGATATTTTAATGTGATTTCATGTGTTTACATTTTTTTTTTTAATTACAGCCTTTTAAACCAACTCTCTATGGTGATAAGAACCAGGTTGCATTGCTTTGTTTGACCAATTGTATGACGTCTGATGTACATATTTTCAGATAAAGGTTTTAAACCTGTCATTGTAGTTGTTTCGGAGTTATGCAGGTTTGTTTTGTCTATAAAAAACATACTTTTCTGTGTGTTCAAAGCACTGTTAAGATTCATATTTTTACTGTGCTCTTCAGGGCAAAGGATGACCAAGATTAGGGTAAAAAAATAAATTCTTAGTAGAAGAGCGAAAGAAAGTGAAATAAATTACTTTTTTAATGTCTCTGTTTGTTTTTTTCTTTTTCAGGCTGGGTACAGATATTTAAAAAAAAAAATCACATCTCCCAAAATTTTGTTATGCTTTTTTTATTAGTCCTGGAAAACATGTAAGGCATATGGTAACATTACACACTGAAGCGTTACAAGCTCTAGAGGCCATGTGGACATCATGGCACCACGCAGTAAACCCAGAGTCAAGCACAGAAGCAGCATTAATTCAAAGGGTTTAAAAAACAAAGTGGGGACAAGAAGATTGTTTGCAACCAGGAAAAAAAAAACACAAAGAAGAGGAGAACTAGCTTGGAAATCAACCTGTTGGGTATGCCTTGTTGAACATTTCCAGTTGTGACTGAACTCTAGCAGGAGGCGTGTGGAGGGATGGATGTGAAGAGAGTTTCTGAAGCATTCCCAGAGATAGGTCAAAGTGTATCATGACAATGCTGATGCTGTAGGCGAAGGAAGTCGGGTGCCACAGGGAGGCAGTGGATTGGCTTCAGTTGGCCACTTTATACGACTGGTAGGGCGTTTTCCTCCCTCGCACCACACCACTACATGACTACTTAACAAGTGTGGAAAGAGACGAAAAGCTTCACAGAAACATATGCTATAGTTTCAGGTTGACTAAGCATGCTTTCAACTATTATACATGACAAGCCCATCCAGGTTGTACTCTCAAAGCATCTCTGTGATGTTGCTGCATTGCAAAACATTGAAAAATGAGAACAAAAGCGAACGATAGCTGCAAGTAGATGGTGTTTGGGTTCTCAGTGTGGATGAGTGAACACAGTGGCTCTGTTTTTTGGAAATTAACCCACGGACTCAGAATACTAAAACTTGCATGAAACATGGAAGGTGCGCAGGACAATTGGTGTGACAGCTTGTGCAGTGAAAGCATGACGAGTGGGCTCTAACATGAAGACAACATGCTGTTTGGAATGACCTGAGAAACCATATAAAACAGAAAGAAATTCACCTCATAGCTGAGCAGTGTGTGGCTGTGTGGGACATCAGCTGTACAAGGCATGACAGACAGAAGGGGAGCTATAGGAAACACTAAACTCATTGTCATAGTGCATTCTTCCCACCTAAAACTATGAGTGTTAAGTATCAAATCTAAAACTGAACATGTTCAGCTATTGTGTTTGTTGTTCCTTTTAAACACTGTTTCTCTTGTGTGCATCACTTTGAGTTGCTAAGTACTCTTGCATAAGTGTCTGGAATGACTAGGAAACCATCTACAGATGACATTCACTGCAGCTTTACCATAATGGAAATGATCCAAAGCAGCTAGCCATCTGCCTAAGTGATTGAGCTCATCTCTAAGGCATCTTATAGCTCCAAAGAATCAAGGGGGAATTTTTGTGAGAAAGAGAAAGATCATAATATGTTTTCCACATGTGGATGAGTACATGCAACTTCAAATTCCAGATGTCAAAGTAATGTTTGATTTGAACAAATGAGAATGGAGAAAGAGAGGAGGGTGACATAAGAGGAGTTTTGGCCGGCTGCTGCTGGACTGAGACTGTTTCCCCCGGCCAAGAGACTCTGCAGATGCAGCACAGGAAAAGAGGAACATTTCGAATAATCCTTGAGTGACCTGAGATCAGCTGTATACCAGAAATGTTGCATCTGGGGAAGGCCAGGACTGAGCTGTGACCAGCCAATAAGCTGGGGTTTTTGTACAGCTGCTTTACAGTAACAGCATCACTGCACAGCTGTGTGAACACTTCTGCTCCCTCACCCCGCTGTACAAGCCGTTTGGAGAAAGAAAACTGAAAGAAATTGAAGTCCATAGAGAGTATTAGCATGGATTTCTTTAATTGAAGGAATTTAGCAAATTTGTGTAAATCAATATGTCTTCTGGTGGAGTTTTGCATCATGTCTATTTCAATTCTTCCCTGTGATACTAATACTATGATTGTAAACACTTTTGAGCAATCTACCTGTTGCTGCTGACATGATTTGAAAGCTGGTAAAACACAGTGAAAACGATTGGATTAAAGAGTGAAGTGCCTCGGATTGAGGTTAGCTGCGTGCAAGGAGAGAGAAGCACAGTGCAGGCCTACCATTTAGCAAGACTGCGACCAATCAAAACTGTAAATTGTATTCAACTTTCTTTTTTGTAAACTGCAGCAAAAAGTCCATCAGCACCCATGAGCATTTGGGATATTAATCTGACACACTAGGCTACTTTGTGTTTTCAGTTTTCTTCAAGGTTGATGGAAATGCATCCAAAAACAGAATTTCTTCATATTTTTTATGTACTGTTAATATTCAAAGCATTGACAGAGAAATATACAAACAATTTGGCACACATGGTTCAGATCAACAACAAAAAAAATCACATTTAAAAGGAGTGCAGGTTGGCAGGTCCCCACATAAAGAGCATGAGCTTTGAACTTTAAACCCTTATAACCAAACAAACAAACAAACAGAAATATAAAGGTAAAATCAAAATAATTATTAAGTGAAACATCTTCTTTCTTTTTTTCTTTTCTTTTTTTAACTGAAGCGTTTGTTTCTCACATGGCACTCGGAAACAGAAGCACCGTCCACAGGTTCACAAAGGGAGCCCAGCAGATTAGAACAGAACACTAACCAGAGGCTGACAGGACACAGTCACTCCCCACACCAAGCGTAACAGTCGCACTCCAGCCCGGGCTGCTTCACCCCGCTCCATGTTTTACCTCCAACCATCAAGGATGGATGAATGCTTTGATTTTAGCTGCCACCCAGGAGAAGTTGGCTGAGCAGGGACATGAGGATGTGTGTGTTTCTGTGTGTATGTACGCAAATATGTGAAACCTGTGTCTTCACTGCGCTTCAGCAGATGCAATGGGAGGGCATGATGGGAAAAAGGTTGCAAACCTGGAGCAGAGTCGAAGCCTGAATGGGACTGGAGTGCAACTGCCATGCTCGTAAGTGCATTAAGATCAGCGAGCAGAGTGCAAAATACTAATACGAACTGTCCTCTTAACACAGGCCTCTTTATCAGACAGGAGGAGAGGTGGAGGAAGAAGGGAGGGAGCTGGAGCTACACATTACTGTAGCAGGGTTGTGTGAGAGGAAGTAGGAGCAGGTGCTTTTTAAAACCTGACAGACGACCTGAGGACACACACACATCTTCACACACAATGGCACACCATACACAGCACATGAGGGAGGCCACTCATGCTAACACAACAACTTTTTTTTTTTTCTGGGGGGAGGGGGGGGGGGGGGGAGAGGGGGGAAGGGGGGGTTTTCCCCCCAATTTTTTTTTGTTTTTTACAAAGTCACTAGTCACCATCTGAGTCTGAACTCTGCAGCCGGGCTCACAGACAGGCTGAGGGGCTAGAGGATGGGTGGGGTGGGGGCAGGTAGGTAATGGCAGGCTTAAAGCGAGGTTTCAAAGATGATATCCTCCTATACTTGAAATATTTAGAGTGCACCCAGGGGATTTGTGTTGAAATATTGAGGAATATCTTGAAAAGACATTACACCAGTGAGAATAAAGGTCATACTGGCCATCAGGGGGAGCTGTGCGCTGTTTAACCGACACACATTTTCAATACTGGCATTGAATTTTAGACCTTTTTAAACAAACACTCTTACTAACTCCCCCTCCTAATTTTGACTCCATAAATCCTTTATACGTTTTGCACCTGTTAAAAGACTCGATCTCGAGCAGAAAAGGGAGACGCGGGGAGAGGGAATCAGAGAAGAAGGCCACAGTTCCTCCTCTGACGAGCCTGACGCCTGTTGCTATGCCGACCATAGAGAGAGAAATGGAAACAGGAGGACAAGCAAGAAGGAGGGGAGGCAAAGTATGGATGCCAGCTTGAATTGAATTCTCCTCTCTCTCTCAGGTTGGGGTGATCGACAGGCCCGTGGTCACTGTGAAAGGAGCAGAATGCCATGGAATGCCTCGAGGAGGATCAGGGAGGATGGCGATGGGGGTGGTGGGGGGGGATTTTTCACCTTCTAAACTTGCTCATTTCAGACTCTTCACGGTCTCAGCATGACAGTGCCCCTTTCATCACATCAAGAGAGTGTATGTTTTTGTGTGTGGCTTTTTTGTACAGAAACAAATTCTCTCTTAATTGGCACCGCACACTTCTTGCCAACAGTTGGTCAGCTAGAAAAATCTGTAACTAAGGAGAAGAAAGCTGAGCAATGATTTCAGCCTCCCTATTCAGTGCTGCACAGAAAGGCTCATTATGTGGGAAATTCATATTCAGGCAAGTGCAAAACTGCAGCCAGTGTACTGAAATGTGCTGGGAACGCATGCATTCTGGTGCTGTTTCACCAGAAAGACTAGTGAAGCTAATGCAATATCAATGCCAAACGAAGTTAACCCTGTAGGACTGACACTTATCTGAGCTACCATCATGATCAGAAGCATGATGTAGATAACTCCAGGGGAGGCGGGAGGCATCGGCCAATCACAAGCATCTCTGACTCATCCTTTAGTGACATAACTGAGCTCTGGACGGTAAAAGAGCAACGCGTGGGTGGGTGTGGTTCTTCATTTAGCCCCCACTATTAATGCCTGTCTGTGGGTCCGGCTCAGGGGTGGTGTGGGTTGTTGTGTGGGTGGGAGTGGGAGGTGGACTCAGCACAGTGAGGAAAGGGAGGGGGAAAGAGGACGGGGCAGGTGGAAGTCAAAGCAGAACAATTGAGCACAGTGGGAGTTGAGGTGCAGAGGGGCAAGGTTAGGGCTGGAGTGGGAGCGGGGATTACAGTTGGCAAAGAAGAAAGTAATTTATCCGAGGCCTCGTCCTTACCCACAATCCTCCATGGCGCTCTAGTTCCCAATAGGTATAAATCAATTGAATGTTGCGTCTGATTTTTCTTGAAATGCAGAGGGATGATAAGTCGGAGCTTGTGAGTGTTACAAGTGATCACACATTTTCTTTTATTTGACAAAGGCAAGAAATCAGAAAGGGGTGGGGTGGGGAGAGGAGGGGATTGGGCAGTGCTGGGCCGGAGTAATTACTGCCATTGAGGACTCACGAGGGGAGGCGGTAGGGAAGGTGGAAGAGATGAAAAATCGACTGTGGTGTGATAATATTGTAATCTACCATCCTTGCCTATCCTCCACCCACACCCTCCCATCCCATCCCATCCTTAGCCCCAACCCCCACCCACACCCTCCCATCCCATCCCATTCCATCCTTACCCCCAACCCCCACACCACACCCTTCCTCCCAGAGAACAAACTCCCTGCTGGTTTGCTCGACTCTCCCTACACCCCTCTCACTTCTCCTCCTTCTTGGCCTCCTCTTTCTTCTCTTCCTCCTTCTTGGGTTCCTCCTTCTTGGGCTCCTCTTTCTTCTTGTCGTCCTTCTTCTCCTCCTTCTTGCCATCGTCCTTCTTCTTGTCGTCTTTCTTCTTGTCGTCCTTCTTCTTGTCCTCTTTCTTGTCCTCCTTCTTGGGCTCCTCCTTCTTCTCCTCCTCCGGCATGGGCTCTGTGGTGAGGATCACTTTGCCGATGTTGTTCCTCTCCTGCATCTTTCTCATGGCGTCTCCCACCTTTCAGGCGATAAGAAAGAAGAAAGACAGTTACAGATTTCAAGAAGTATGAGTGAACCATTTAAAGAAAGGCAATGGAGGTTTGAAAAACACCTGTTAATGGGTTAAAATAAAACACTGAGTTTCTCCTTCACCAAAACATATCTGCAGATAACTAACACTCACATTGTGTAACTTTAATCTTCTATTTTGATGACACAGGCTGGGAACACATTTTACAGGCTCTAGAAATACAACTTTAATATGCAGTATATGAGAAAATACATTTTGTTAAGATTAGACTTTGATAATCTATGAGGGGAAATGAAATTGTTGCAGTGGCAACAAGCCCAAAATAAAAAATGGAAGGGATGATAAAGGAACACGACATGCACCGTTAACACATACTCTCATTATTCAAATGTATTATGATTAAATAAAACCTTCTGATTGCTATGAGCTCTTCAGTTAAATCATGGCTCTTAAATGAATTCTGATTTTCTAAAATTAAGTTTAAATAATTTAATTTCACTAAGAAGTGACAGAAAATAACCAAAATGTTGAATCTTTTTTTTTGTGTGTGTGGTTGTGTAATCACTCCTTTCCCGCTGATGACAGAGTCAACTGCAAATGAATGGATCAATAATACACCGCCATCAGAGCTCATTACTGATGGATGGCTTCGGATTGTTTTTAAAATCTGCCCCAAAGCAAAACTTGTACACCCATATGTGCAAAAAAAAAAAAAGAAGAGTGTCCGGTTGTTCTGTTGTAAAGTTTGAGCAGAAAATCCATAGTCTTTGTTCTGTGCAAAAAAGCATTACTAGGTATGAAGTGGTAAGTAGAATAAAACAGCTCTGTGGAGTTTGTGAGCTTAAGAGGTTCAGCTAAACACCAGAGTGTGTTTTAACAAAGATTTGACAGTCGATTTAATTCCCATTACAATAGTGAGGCGGAACAATTACACCATCCCATATCTTTACAAATGTACATATACATGATTATTTAACTATATATTTTAGATAGATTTTGAAAGACATGAACTTTGAGTCTGGGAATAACATTATGAATTTGGGCTGTACAAGTAAAGATTGATCAATTGATTGATGATCGATTGATTGATTGATTGATTGATTGATTGATTGATTGATTGATTGATGGGAAATGACTTGAAACTCTCCGTATGTGTGTGAAAGTATGACTAGTCTTAGAAGTAATAAAAAGATCAAATTCATCCTTTTTCAGGCCAGTCCTCAAGAGGAGACGGAAACAGCTTTTTAAATTTTAGTTTTTTGTGTGGAGATCAAAGCAACAATTTCTGATGCATTCCAGAAAGTCCACAACTCTAAATGCTGTCGCTCAAGTTGAAATTGTTGATCTATAATTGATTGTTAACTTCCCTTGCATGGAGATATCTGTTTATAGAGATAAATGAGTCGTCATCAGATTACTGCCAATGGGAGGATGTCATTATGGTGGAATGTGTTCTGTCTGCTTTTGGTCTCCATACAGACTGTTTTTTGTGCATACACCAAATCTGTATGCAGAATGCAAGATTGGTCAATACTCAGGCTTACAAATAAAATTGAAATCAACACACTTCCCATACTGGAATCGAAACCCCTGCCTACATATTAATTTTTTGTTTTTAGAATAACTGTTTCTTATGTAATAAGAGATTTACTGGTTGTTGATCAGAGAATATCACTTCCCAGAAGAAAAAATAACAATAAACGTGGAACTGATTGCACAACCAAAATTGCCATTTTCAGGGACAGCAAAAAAAAATGTTTGATTTTCATGATGGATCTACCTCAATGACTTCCATCAGCGACATTACAAAGAGAGAGGACTCCATGCCAAACCAACCCCACCCTCTTCTTGACCACTGCGCTCAGTCCACTGTCTGCTCTTGCCTCCATCCCCCCCCCCCCCCCCCCCCCCCCCCCCCCGCACACACTTCTCTTCCCTCTGCGTGCGAGGCAGGCAGATCACCTAACGACCAATGCCACGGCAACAGGGCCATCTCCTAGCAACGTGAAGCCTGGCTAAAACGTGTCTCTGACGGCTCCGACACGCGGGAAAGAGGGAGGGGGGGGGGAGTATGGGAGTTTGAAGTGGAGGCGGGAGGAGGAGGGAGGTGGGGGGTACAAGGGGGAGCAACTGGTGGAGCCTGCCTCGCTGAAAGAATCATCTTCGACATGAATGAAAATCAGAAAGGGAAAGTGACAACTCCACCTACATCCACCCTTCACTCTCTCAACCTCTCTCCCAGTCATCTCGGACTGGAGTGTGTGCTATTTGTGGACGCAGACAAGACCATGATCCTCTTGGGCATCAGAGCAGATGTGAATAATGATGCATGGGAAAACCACAGGATGGAGGGATGATGCTCATTTCCATATATCGATATTATCCCAGCATGTTTATTGATTATGGGAGCAGAAAGTGGAGTTATAATGGAGGAAGGGCTGTGATGGATGGAGTCTGGGCGTGGCATTTTAACTCACATAATCCATCATTAATCTGGTTAATTACCGAAAAACTGCCTTTTGTCTCTGTTCGAAAATACACACTCGATACTTAACACACCCTCAGATCTACCTTCCTCTCTGTTCTTCCATCCATGTCTCTCTTTTTCATACGTCAGGGCCCCTCCCTGAGACAGACACACACACACACACACACACACACCGCCTAACGGATGTCACCATAGCAACAAGCGAGAAAAAGCAAAAAAGATACACTGTGCGGAGGGAGAAGAAGAGAATACAGGCAAGATGGAGAGAGGCTGAGAGGGAGTCAATAACCTAAAGGCAGAAAGAAAAGAGAGAGATATAAAGAGCAGACAGATGGACAGGCAGAGAAAGAGCGTCAGATGGAGGAGAGAGACAGCGGGTATTTCTTTCAGGCCAAAAAAAAAAAAAAAAAACTGACCAGCTCCGACTTTGACAACAGAAGATGTCAGCCTGAGTCTCCCTCTTTCTCTCTATGTTTCTCACACTCTCTCTATTCAGATCTGTTTGCAGTGTTGATTTTGTCAGCAACAAGCTGACTCTGTCTGGCTAAGTGACTGATGCTGGAGGAGACACACAAGAGGGTCTTGTGGACAAACTTTGCCTGATGACTGTCGAGCCACACCCTGCTCCTGCAGATTGTGCTGCACAGACCAAACACACACAAACACAAACACCCACCTGGCTTTCACATGAATACTTGGTGACAGGCTTGTAAGCACATGGCATAAAAATCGATGTAAATCAGGTGTAAATGCACAAATGTCACAGTGAATCATCCGGACACATCCAGACAGAGGAGCACACGGAATCTCTAGGTTACACCAACAACCATGCATTAATGCTCCTCCAATCCACGCACAAAACCTGCTTTACAGAAATACTTATTTCAAGATTTTTTTTTTTTTCGTCATCATACAGATATATAATGATATATGAATAAAATCCTTAAATATAAATCATCATTACATTAAACTGAACTAATATCATTATTAAGGATCATCTTTTGTAACATGGTTTGGGTTAAGACATGATTCTGATTGGCTACAGGGTACCTCCTGAGAATTGGACACATGTGAACTGAGGTGATGTACGAGCTGCGACCAACACTAGAATTACGAACCTAATGGGATGGGAATAACTCCTTCAGATAAATGTTAAACCCTTCATCTTTAATAGAGAAAGTTACGACTATTTGTGACCTTCATACTTTGTAAAATGCACAGAAAAGTAAAATAGTGGAATTATTTTCTTCTTCAACGGGTGACCATATGGCAAGTGAATATAATGGCCATCAAGGGGCCTTTTTTTAGTTATCCGTATAGGAGCAAGTATCCAATATGCAGCAGAGGACAGTTTTGGCCTTCACGTCGTCCATAAAAACTTGATAATGGACACATCAGTTGGGGCTATCGCTCAAATGTTTAGCATTAACAAAATTTGTTTTAAACAGGATGATGTTAAAAACTTTGTTTTCAGGGAAGAATACTGAAGCAATCATTCACAATGTAATAGAAACATGCCAGGTAAAAAGGAGCCTCAGTGAGGCGCATACCTGCTCCATGTGCCAGGTTGAGTCGATATGGGGCTTAACCTTGCCGTCCTTGTACAGATCCAGTATGGTGTTCATGGCCTGGCTGATGAGCTCCATCTCTCCATCCAGGTAGCCCAGATGGAAGCCGCACACAGACTTGTTCCCCTGGATCAGACTGAGCGTGTGGATGGAGAACTGATGGTACCAGTTCTTGGCCACGGCCAGCAGGTTCTTCTTTTGGCCAGCGAGCATGTTAGCTGTACCTTCGGGAGAAGAAGGGTGACAAAAAAACATCAAGGCCCGGAGTTTGAGGTTTACCAGAAAGAGTGTGTATTAAATGATATGTCTTTGGATTTTATGACAGTCAATTGGGGAAAAACATGTTATTTGGAGGCATTATTTTGGGTATCTCTATTTTTCTCATCCCCCCTTTATTGGCAGGAATTGACAAACGTAAAGGCCGGATTCATCTTTTAGCCGCATGTCAAACCAGATGTACTCTCAGCTGCCTCCAATCTTACTCTCTAGTTACAGTTTTCATGTTGTTTCCACTCACTTTCTACATGCATTCACACCCTCACCTACACCTTTCACCCTGAAAAACCTCTTTCTCACTTTAGCCCACACTGTCACTACATCCTCTTTCAATTCCATCCCTCTGTGCTCACACTAGCTCTGTGTGTCTCTCTCTCAGGGGAACCAGGGGACACAAAGCACGCTGTGAGAGAAGAGAGGAACCCGGCCTGCTACATTCAGACACATTCTAGGTTTTCGTGTGGATAAAACGCCCATTGTTCCGCCGCGCATACTTCTGATAAACTGGAAGAGGAGCAGGCAGCACACAGGGACTGGGAGGGAGGGACTAGGCTGGGGGGGGGGGGGGTGGAGAGAGGGGGGAGAGTTCTGAGGGTGCATGGGCGAGGGTGGGGGGCACCATGCTGGGTAGTGGGTTTTTGTACATCATGCAAAGGCAAGGCCCTGTTCTCTATGGATGCCGACCCCGCCCACTCTTGCATTCAGATTGGCATCGCAGCAGAGCGAGCGTAAAGACCTTCCCACGAATGACATGCAGCACACTGAGGACATGGACTTCTGCAGAGAGGTCACACAGCCCACAAAGAAGCTTCATCTTGATGTACTGCTTTAATTTCATTTACCATTACAGTCCCACATTTATGTAGTCAAGAATGACTGGATTTGGAGCTGCCTTTTTGAAACAGTCCAAAATGTCTGATATTTGGAAATAATATTTGAGGGGGCTATTGCAAAACTAATAAGGAGGCTATAACATAAAAAACCTGCCTCTCTTGGTAAAAGTAATAAGATATATCTGATGACACCTGCTGCTCTAAGAATCATAAAGGCAAAAAAACCAAAAATCTTTACACTAACATTGTACATTAACATTAACTCGTAAGATAACCTTTCAGCATCCTATCGTGCTGAGCAATGCTGCCAAAGAGCATGATAAACCATGTTGTTGTTTTTTCGGCATTACATAAGAGGCTCTGGTTTAAATTTGAACAATCTTCTGAAGCTTGGTTGGAGAGGTTCATACAGTCTGGGAGGAGTGAGGTTTTTGTTTTATTTGGCTTTAGCTCATAAAAGTGTTTTTTTAAATCTGGAAATGTCATGTGTAAAACTGCTTCCATCAGTGAATTTGTTCAACATTCTTCCGTATAAGGCATCTTTGCGGCTTAACTCTTGCGTCTCTAACCCGTGGAGGGTTAGGCTCGTTGTAGTTACTTACCATAGGTGATGAGTTTTCCCATAGGCTTCAGCAGGTTGTAGGCCTTATGGGTGTCTGATCCTCCGAGAGGGTCCAGGATTATGTCCATCCCTGAAACAAGAGAGAGAAGAAGGGGAGACTGATTACAGGTCTGGATTCAGATGTAGCAGCCTGCCAAGTCTCCTCAGCAGCCCCCTCTGCATGCCGGAGTTCACTTGGAGTAGCAAATGTAGCCAAGTTGTGCCATGTTTACACGAGGAGGAACCTGTACGTATGCCAAGAGCAGAGAGGAGTGAGGGGTGAGATCCTTCTGGTTTTTTGTTTTCTCATTCTTGTCACTGATAAGACAGGAGGGATAAAATGTCTTCATGTCATTGCTCATTCCTTTCCTGGGTGGAGGGAATAACAAACCGTCGTCGGGACGGATTGCAGTGCATGGAGACCTATCCATGAAGCTTTCTCTGCAGCTTATTAATGTCTGGCCATGCAGGCTCAAACTTAATGATGTTCCTTTGTGCCAGAGGGGACTCCTCAAATTGGGCTACCCCTCCTTGCTCCGTTAAACCCAGCTTCTATTGATTGCAGGAGGCTCACAGCAGGACTCTGCCATGACCGCAGCACAGTTGAATTGACAGAAAGCCAAAGACAAAAGGGGAAAGGTAGTGAGCAGGGCTTCACATTGATCCAAGCTTCTAATTAGATACATTCTGTCCAAAGTGTCAGCTCCGGCTCTAGTCCTATCAGTCTCTGAAATGTCTGTCTATCTCGCTCCATGTCCCAAAGAACAGACAGGCCTATACGATGGAGAGGGGCTATGAAATTAATCTTAAGCTTAAAAAACAGTCTCCATCCTGCTGGAAACACAACAGTAGGCAGAAGAAAAAGAAAAAAAAACAGGACTTTGTTTCAGCAAAAAGCAGCATTTTTGAAAGCCCAGTCACTCACTGTTTGGTGAATTGAGTTTGCCTGATGGGAAAAATGTCTTCCCACATGCTGTCAGTCTAACAAGCATGGCAGCCAACTCTACTGAGAATTCTGTCATGTGAGAGAAAAAAACTAAGTATTAAGATTCATCATCTCACTGTTTGCACTTTTGTTAACACTGATTAACAAAAGCTGGAGTCAGACAGTGTTCCCCATTTTAACACGATGGCCATTTTCCTCTGATGTCTGTCTCAGCTCAACAGCTGTTATGATGTCATCCTGTCATGTTCCAAGTCTTTTGAACACAGTAATACTGATACATTGTTTTAATTTGATGGGTTTCTGACTAGGGATTGTAAAAATCTACAAGAAGATAGAAGAAGAAGACACAGACTTTGTAAAACTACTAATTTGATAACCAGTTAGCTCAGGTTAGCATTCAACCACATTAAAGCTAACATTACTTTTCAGCAAAAGAGATACACAATAGAAAAGGAAAACTATACATTATTCTGAAATGAAAACACACCTTTTGCATGAACTTAACCCTGGAAGTAAAACACACTGGATGTTTCCTATCATATCATGTTTCACCATCAAACTGTAATGCTAGCTTAGGTTGAACAGTTGGTAGCTACTGAGTTATAAGACATGCTGTTCCTTTGATATTTGGTGATTCTTATTTTCCCAGTCTGTTGTCTTTTAAGTTGCTTAACCATAAGGAAGCTGTGAAATGAAAATGATTTATTAGATCATTTGGGAGTGTTGTTAAAGTAAATGATAAGGGTGTGAATATGGTGAATTATCAAGAGCCATGTAGGGAACACATGAATACAATTATGGACTATTTGTCATCACACTTGTCCAGGGTCAGATGAGTTTCTCACCTTTGGGACTGATCTTGCGGACCTCCTCCACATAGTCCTTGGTGCGGTAGTCAATGGGATGCTCGACCCCGCCCTGGCTGATGGTCTCGTGCTTGCTGGCCGATGCCGTGCCAAACACGGTCACATCCTTCACCGTCTTGCACAGCTGAGTTGCAGCGATGCCGACTCCACCTGAAGAAAGACAGCATGGGTTATTATTATACAGACGATGTTTGTGTATTCTTTGGCTAAGTGAGCTTAACCTAATGTTTTTAATACAACACTGTGAAACTGAAGAGAACCATCGCTGAAGGCATCTGAGGTTTCCCATTCTATGCGTATTTTCAGCGGTGGTCAGATTTCGGCAGGTAAATGTGATTTGCATTATTTTTTTTATCCCAAACAAGGCAGTCAATAACAGGCAGTCAGTGTTTGGCTCTAGGGTATGCAAAGACGTGAATTAAACACAATCACATTACCCCAGTTGGCCTTGGGAGAATAGATGCCCACACACAGATCCACAGACACAAAATTCTGGAGAGAGTAACCATTGTAGCTCAAATGACACATCAAATTTTTTGGTGGCCTTACTCAAGACCTGTCTGAAATTCCTCAGGACAAAAAAAAATGCAGCAGAGGAATCTGTTTTGTTGGGAAAATAAACATTCTATCTTAAATTACAAAAACAAAGCTCCTTCTATCTATGCAAGCTGAAAACAAAATTTGGTGGTCCGAAACAAAGTATGGTAAGACTGTGAGTTTCAGTGGATGTTTCACATATCTGTGTTTGTGTCCACGGTATTTGAAAGTGTGTACATAGTTGTGGCAAATGCCTCAGCCAATGTTTGCGCAGGAAGCCACAGCAAGGAGTAATAGGTTACTGATAAGCAGGGGCTTGTTTGATATAGAAGCTGACTTGAGGACTTGAAATGAAAGGTTTCTATAAAGGTCATCTGAGCCTGACCAAGTAAAGAGCACATCTTATCTGCTCCTGGCGAACAAGGAAACAGCTGCATTTACATCAACCTGCAACGACACAGCTGCAGTGAATGAACATGTGTAATTTAAATGTACGATAAAATTGTTTGCATCTAACTTCAAACGTAGTCAGAAAGGCAGTAGTGCAGGGAGGAAGGATCACGAAGGCCTGTGCACACTGGATTAGATTTCTGCAAAGGAACCAAGTCATATTTTTTATCTTGTACATTTCCTATCATATCAAATCAATATGATACTTCCTGTGTGCTTTTAAAAAGAGAAAAATACATTACAACACAAAATGATGCATACCACATCATCTCTCACTGCCACCAATCTCCAAAATTTTTAAGCTCTGAAAACATCTCTGTTTATTGTTGTGTGACAATAAATTTATCGGAAATTTCAAATTGGATTTAGATGGTTTGTTAAACAAAAGATAGAGTATAACTTTTCAACCGGTTAAACAATCAAATTTGTCAGGAAAAACTATGAACTTGGTTTTCACGTCAAATTCAAAATCACAAAAAGTAGATCCAGATGTTCATCATTGGACAGATTTGTACTTCATCTGCCGTTCATTCAAAGTGTCAGGACCAGTAATTGTACAGTTGTTGTGCTTCTTCATGTCTTTATTAGTAGAATATGTTAATATCAGAAATGCTATCTATTTTAATCCTTAGTATGGCTAAATATATAATGCATTAAATGACACTGAGGCACATCCTGAACTTTCATCTTTTTGTCTGTGCTATTGAACCATTTAAAATCACACTTTACTTTAACATCCGGTTTGTCTCTGAGCCAGAACTCTCACATAAAACAGCACTGAGACTGGTTAAAAAAATAACTTTAGAGTAATATTAGGATTAATGTTAGATGGAATGATTTTCTCTGACAAAATATCTGACAAGCATGAGAGTAAAAGAGGTTGTTTTCAGAGCTTTAACTTTCTAACTGAAAGAGTGCTTTGTTGAAGAAAATAGTCCCTTGAAGGAAGAAGAGGAAAACAAATAGAATATAACCCTTTCACATATCTCAATTTTGACTTTTGAAAGCGAGCTCAGGTCTGTGTGAGATAATGAGAGTACTCTGCATAACTTCAATCCATGCCTGCTGACACCGAGGAGAGCACTCATGAGAAAAAAAACAAAACCAAGGCTGCATGTTGCTGCTAGATGTGAGCATTGTTACAGCTTCGTTATAATAGCTCCATCTCTCCTTGTCCTCAGTGAGAAACCAAGTTTGTGTTGCCAAGGAAACCTGGGCCAAATTGCCGGCAATGACTGAGCAAAGGGAGCCATTTTGTTTCATTGACTGCTCTTCCTTGGGGCATAAAAAGATTCACACAGAAGACAGTTTCACGCTGTCGTTGACAGACTGGGTCAGAGCTTCCTCTTTGTAAGGATGTGCCAGTTTTTTTTTTTTTTTTTTCCAGGGGTAATTTTAGGGACAGTTCCAAGGCCAGACATTACATGTAGTTTTTTTTTTATCCCTATTCGAGAGCACCTGTTTAAGAGAGTCAGAATGGAAGATAAGAAAGCTGAGTCAACATTGACTATGCATTGTCTGAGTGTGAGGTTAAGAGCTGCTTTTGCTTAATGGCTCTGCCTCATAGTAGCAGCACTCACATAGAGGTGTGAAATGTGCCCAAGAGGGTGATGCATCCATTAACCCTGTATACTTCCAGCCAGACGCTCACATGATAATATTTAACCAATGCTGCTGTCATAAACATGGACACCCCTTCTGGTCCTGCTGCATAAAGTCAGCAGGCAAAGGGAACAATCCAAACATCTTTTTAATTTTGTTATTGATGTCTTTTTTATGTAAAGGAAAAATGAGCAACTTTCTAATCCTGATTGCTGTATAATCTTATCTGTTGCTCTGTTTTCTGTATTTCCAGTCTAAAAAGTGTACAGCTTCCATTGAGAGAGATTGTACCTGTTTCTTAATTCCACTGAGCACAAACTCCTGATCTCCCATCACATGACTGCTGAGCTCTGCCAACAACCTCTCACACACACACACACACACACACACACACACAAACTCATACCAACACACATCTATACATCCGTACACACACTGTAGATCACAAAGCAAAGTGAAGCTGGCTGCAGCCTTGAGCAGTTCTGAATGGCCGCTGGTATCAGCTAATCTTCACAAATATGCACAGAGATGAGAATATTAACCTCTGGTTGACCCCGTGCTTGGTTTCCTTGGTTTCCTGATGTAAAGTTTCTCCATTTATATATCCTTCTTTAGACCACATCTCTCCTGGTGGGTGTGGAGTGTGATTTAAAACAATCCACTAACACTTACTCATTGCTCAGGGATGAAAAAGTAACTTGAGCAAATTCTATCAGCTAACAACATTTATTCTCCTCAAAATTCTCTGAATTGCTGACACTTAGGAATTGGGATATCTCAAAGATCATCCACCTTTCTGTCTTGTTTTTCACTCTGGAGCAACAGGACACACAGTGGAGTTTTGTCTTCCCTTGAATCCTTCCTTTACTTGGATTTTGGCACAAATTGGACTTGGCTTCCATAACGTGACTGTGAGGAGCGAAGAGGAATTTTCCCCAAAACACAGCGGATTCCAGAGTGACACTGAGGCCGCTGTTATTGCTCCACACCCAGAATTCAACAGCAGGGGTCAGCGAGGACACGGAAATATACTTTTTTTTTTAAAAAGAAATGATAATAAGACAGATAACATGTCTGAGAGAGCTTTCAATCTACTCAAACATCGATATCAAATTGAGAGAAGTGTGTTTCTTCTTTGTTATTAAAATGTCAAATAACAGTTGGAAGACAAGTGGTAACCAACAACGCAAAAGAGATGACTGGTCCCCTGTCTCTAAGCTTTGGGTTGTTTTCTAGTATGATTTCTCCTGAATTTGTTTCCACATTTCCTCAAGGACTTTATGAACCTATCATTAGCCTGTGGTTGCAGCGGCTGACAAAGAATTCAACACAAAAATGGACCCAAGCATCTCTTTTTCACATTCAACATTCAGTGGCTTCATTACAACATAAACAAAAAAAAACAAAAAAAAATGAAACCGTATAAATTGTGTTTTTATTGCAGCTCCACGGCAAAGTTCAGATGTAATTCCTGTAACGTTGACAGGAGCTGTGGTTGCCAGTGTAAACGTGTACTCCTCCTGAGGTATTACTCTGGATTATGTAACCGTGGTGTGTTTTTTTTTTTGGGATGACTGTGTGTGTGTGTGTGTGTGTGTGTGTGTGTGTGTGTGTGTGCACCATGGGCTTTGAGAGCACTTTATGTGCTCTCTCTGATAGAAACTCTGATAGAGAAGCAGAGAGGAAGCCCATTTTTAGTTACTGGGTGAGTGAATTTAAAACAAAACATCCTCTGCTGGTGTGAGAAGCTGGTCCATGTGATTTCCTGAGAAATAATTTTCATGCTGCAAACGAAACACAGCATGCAGAAATACACATTTGCATCAAAACAGCTGCACATGCACAACATTTTTTTTTTAGCATATATGCATTGAAAAAGTATATTTCTTTAATTTCTGGAGGTTCACACATGCACACAAACAGGTGTTTCACATACACCTGCGACTGTTTGTGGTTAGGGTGGGGGTAGGTGCTGGGGTCATTTGTCAACTGCTGCAGCAACAAGGGCACGAGCAAGCAATGTGATTGGTGGGTTAGGATGGAGGTTGCCCTGGTTTCCCTCTCCTATCAGTGCAGTTGATCTGCCGCCGGCGATGCCAGGCATGGGGGAACACAGAGACGGTTCAACCACACAGCCCAGACTCCCGCTCAGTGGTCAGACTGAATTAGCATTCTCTAAAGTAGGGTAAGACCTCCTGAGAAGACAAACCAGGAAGAAGAGAAGACAGGAAACCATTTTATAAAGGCTCCCAAGAACAATGAGTCTATAAAAGGGAGACACGTAACTACACTAAAGCCAGGGCTTAAATAGCTTGGGTTTGTTAACTGATGGAAAAGGAATGAGCACAATAATCAAAGAGGGAATCCAGGGAGAAATAAGACACATACAAATCTATATCTCCTTCCTTATAGCTCACATGTTTCTTGCAATCATTCAACCCAGAAAAAATAGATCACATTTTTTTTGATCTGCAATCAACTGAAAATCCATACCAAGGTGAGGCAATCGATCCAGCTACCTGTTACATCACACCTTTAAAGAGCTTGAGGTAGAGAGATATATAAAGCCAGATATGCACCTTCCCTGTCAGACACAGCTAATGGAGTTGTTCCCAAAGTTAAAGTCCTGCTCATGTTTTTCATGGACAATCGATCTTCAGAGCATTTTTACCACGCGAAAAAAAAAGGACATGAAATTCTGCTACTTGAACAGTCTGTAGGCTGTTCATACCTTTTTGGGAAGGAAGGAGAGTGGATAGGGTCAGAAACACGTAGAGTGGGTGATGACATGTGGTGGGTAGATGGTCACTCTGAAGGCTACAGTCTCTGTACATTGGAATTGCAATACAGCCACTGAGCTAAACAGGCGCCCAATACACACCTCTTGGATTTAAAGTCAGAGGTTCAAGAAACCACAAGAGAAGGGTCATCTGCAGGTCTACTACCAGCCTTCTGTTGGAAACATCCTATCACAAAGCTCAACTTTTTTGTTGTTGCTGAGAGACAAACTTAATGGCTGAACCTTAAAAACAAGATAACACCATGTGCGAGGATTATTTTAGCTCCATAGCAGGGCGGAAAAAGGGAATATTGACAAACTAATTATTGTTGACCTGTCTTGGTGTGCCTTCTGTTAGCCTTGTTTCCTTGAGAAAAAAATCAACCCACTGAATGGGCAGAAGTTAATTACTTTGATGTTAACTTTTTGATCAAATCAAGAGATAAATAAGTTAAGATAAGATAACCTCAAAAAGATCACAATCCAGCCGTAATCTACAATTTGGCTGGACATTTGACATTTGAGAGTCAGAATCATGACGTTTTCCGATCTTCCTGTTGATGTCTCACAACAGTTTTGTCTTCTCAAAGACTTCAACTCTCTTTTTCTGTTCCGATGAAAGACAAAAGTGTAGTCCTCTGATTTCGACCCTGCGGGTAGCTCTTCCTTTCATAAAGAATCTTTGAGGCCTTTTTCTGTTCTTAGTTCAGATTGGCTCTTGTATTTAGCTTTGATTCAGCTTTGATTCATTCACGTTTAAACTAGTCTTATAGAGAATCCTTCTCAACAAATACGGCAAAAAAAAAACATGATTTGAAAAAATAAAACATCAACATAATTCAAGCTTCTTTGAGGAGATTTTAGCTGGTTATAAAACAGACTGAAAATAACACTTCCTCTTTTTTGGCCTTCAGTATTAAAGCAAAACAGACCATCAGAGAGAAGATTGACTATTCCTTTAAACTAACTTTTAGTGCCTGAAGCCGCTGCCAGAGGCTCAGTGTCAGACGAGGTGATACATTTTTGATGTAAACTATGGCTGACGTTTCATCAGAAACCATTATTTCACATCAGCAAAGAGATAAATGATGCACAGGGGTCATCATCGCTACAAGATTATAGTTCCTCAGAGTAGTTTTAAAGTAAATGGCCATAGCTTGAATATATTACTGTAAATCTTCCTGGAGAATCCCCATATCAACATTTATATATCATTAATAGAAACTCACAACCTCTAAAATAACCAGAAGCTAAATTCGATCCACACTTATACAGATTAAACTCTACTCATTCTCATTCTCAGTTTATATGTAGCAGCTGGAAGCCTATCACATCAAATGTTTCCGGATAATCCTCACTGTGTCTTGACGTAACTTCATCCTTTATGCATACACACCGCAAGAAGCAGCTGCAGGAAAAGTGTGTAAGACACTGTAATTGTCTGGCGAGAAAAAGAAACATTTTGTTATCAATCTTATTAAATATCACAGAGGATGTATGCACCTTACAGCGCTGTAAGGGAAAATGCTTTTAGATGCAATTAAACCACAAACTCTATTACTGTAGCACTGGCGCCAAAAGGTCATAAAGTCCTGTCACATGAAGCAACATCTTGAGATGAATTGATGACAAAGGCTCCTGTAGCTCCATATAATTCATACTGTGCATTCCACATCTGCAACACAATGCGTGACACTTGAAACTGGCCTGCGGTCATAGGAGAAATCATCGGGGTGGACGTCATCATTGGAAGCAGCGGAGCTCCATGTGTATGCAGGAATGTGTGGAGTGGGTGTGGTGTTGGGGGGTACTGGCTCGCGTTCATAAACATTCGGACCAGTTCAGGGAGAGGTCAGAGGAAAGGATGTTGGCCCGGAGCACAGAGGAAGACCCACGAGATGCATCCAAATGTCACCAAATGCCCCCCCCCACCCCACCCCCCCACCCACGCCTTCTGCGTAAAACAACGAGAAACGTTCGTACGATCCCCAATGACGAGGAGCGAGGGAGGGATGTGGGGAGGTCAACCCAGAGGGAGCGTAGGTCAACGAGGGCCATGGAGGGGAGGAGAGCGAGGAGAACAAGCAGGACAGAGGAGAACGGAGGATGCAGATGTTCAGCGCGGCGGGGAAGGGAGGCACGATGGGAGGAAATACAACAAGCTATTGTTTGGAGAGAGAGGACAGGACCGGAGCCACGAGCGAGGCAGCTGAGGACTACTCACTTACAAACACACACACACGCACGCACGCACGCACGCACACACACACACACACACACACACACACACACACACACACACGCACAACAAACATTAAGGCATGATTTAAGCTAACACCAGCCAGCCCTTCTGCTCTGGTCACTGTACTTTTGAGGAAATGATGGAGAGCTCTTGATAAGTAATGAGATTTTACCTGCAAAGAGGATACATTTACCCATCATGCCTCTGTAAAAAAGGTCAACTGAGGATGTTAAAGCCCTGAAGCATTTACTAAAGAGATGCTTTCATTAAAAAAATGTAATAATACGTAACATGGCTGCGCAAACACAGAGTCTTATTGCTGCTACAGAGCTGTTGATCTACTATGGCCTTTAATTAAAATTACAGTGCTTTAAATCATGATTTCCAAACAGTTTACCCTGTGACTGTCTGTTGTCTGCACCACTGATACTCCCACTCCTGAGATAAAAGGCTTACTATTTTATCTTCACAAAACATAAATTGATCCGGCAGGAATGCAGTGTTGTGAAGGCACGTCTAACTACCAGCATCTCTGCTGTTCAGCAGGATATATGACTTCTTGTCATAGACTTCATCAAGCCCATCTTCTTGATGAAGTCTTGTGAGACAGCGTGTCCACACATTAATACTGCATGTGGTTATATGAAATGTTAACCGGGGCTGAGGGCGGAGTTGAAGAGGAACAGAGTACTTTAATTACAGTTTCACAATCGAAATACAATAAATGCTCTGTAATCTGGTGTGTTACTTAGAATAGATTTCAACAAAATGATTAGACAGCTCAAGTTCAAAGACAGAATTTTTAGTTTCCGTATGTGTAGTGGTTTTTACACATTATTATGTTACACAATACAGTCAAAAAAGGACTTAAATATGATGACATGAATAAGTCTTTAAGCCAGAAGTTCTATCTGTGACTGGAAATAATCATTTCTAAAGATGGAATAACTTCAGTTCCAAACAAAGCGGGGCAAGATTCCCCACAAGGTGTTTCAGAATAAGAGGAGAGCATTTAAATTCAACTAAATTTTTGCTTTTTCTGGAATTCCATAGTGAAATCACTTAATTACATAAACCAAGCGACAACCTCTGGTGTTGAAACAAACCTGCAGTTCATCGAATGTCCACTGGAGGCTGGGAGCAGAGGCACCAGAAGTCCCATACACACCCATTCAAAAAGAAATCCTGTTTTTACAGCAGATATGAACATGTTTTCAGCCTGATTAAAAAAAAACACAAACAAATATCCATCCACCTTGATTTTATGAAGGAGAAGTGTTATTCACATTAAAGAGCATAGCTGACCCGATTGACATGCGGGCGTGATGTAACGGTTTGTCAGGAGGCTTAAAACCCGCCTCAGCTCCAGCTCTCAGACTGTCGTTTGGTTGACTGAGAGTTACAATCGGGTTACAATTTTGTGAAAGTAACTGGAAGTCATTTAATCAGGAAAATGACCTCTGTCTGCAATTACTTTTATAATGTAAAAAAATATCAGACTTTAGACCAGGCACTGACATACATAATCATAATATCACTATCTCTCTCTCTCTCTCTCTCTGGTCCTGGCAATGTCACAGCAGACACTTTTGATCTCTTTAATAAGCAGAAATCACACACACACACACACACACACACACACACACACACACACACACACACACACACACTTAGCTTGCTAGCACTCAGGGGGAATGTGCACCCCCTCACACTAGAGTAACACCTTTTCCACAAGACACTATGATCATGCTAATATGCTAATGCTAACATAAAAAGCCTTCGGAGCCTCAGCGGAACAGCGATTGATAATAACTTACACATGCAGAGAATGACCGAGTGCAGTGAGGCAGACTGTTGAGCAAAACGTTTTTTTTTTTTTTTTTGTCAGAGCCTCAGTAATGTGCTTTAACAATCCTGATGTCCGGACAGCCGGCAAGCCAAGACTGGCAGCCCGCCGCCAGAAACCAGAGACGCCGCCTAGACCAAACCAGCAGGGGAAATTGTCTCTTACACCACACTTCCCCAGCATTCCTCCTATAGCACACATACTCTGCACGGAAAACAACATGTGTCACGTCAGCTGGATGATATGACGAATACAAACATTTTGGATTCCTCTGCAGACCACCAAACCCACAACTATGAGAATGTTAGCTGCCTTTTATCTCTGGGGAAGCTGCACATTTGAATTCTAATCTTACAACTTGTCCATTTTCTCTTGAATTGTTTGAGTGCTAAGGGATACATCCACCTGGACTAGCGGTTCCCTGGGGCTCTCGGTCATTTTTTTTTGTCTCCCAGAGAGAAAACAGGCTCAGGTTCCATTATGCTCTTACTTCACTTAACACCCACACACTGTCCCAAATGCAGAGGGATTCCATTCTGATTCCCTCAGCACAGAAAGAGTGGGAATGAGAGGAGAAGTGAAAGCTGCACACTGACAGATAGAAATGGCGAGAGAACAATTTATTTTGGCTAATGCACTCCCCATACTATCCAGCTGGCCTGATTGTGAAAACACAACAAAAATTAAATGCATCACACCCTGAAACAGTTGCTTTTACTCACTAAATCTGCAGCTTTCTCCCATGCACTCACACTGACCCCTGACCACACAGTGCAGGTGGCAGGTGCTGCACAGTGGAAGCGCAGTCCTAGCGGGTTTGTAAAACTAAGCCATTTCTCATACTAATGAACCGTGGGACCTTCTGCAGTCATAATTCACAGAGAAGAGAAATGCATACACAGGAGGTGCAGAGCAAGAGGAATTATTCTACTGTAAACATTCAAGGGCGTTTGCCTCCATGCCAAAAAAAGAAAACAAGCTTTGAATCTTCGCTCATGCATAAAATGTTTTAAAAGGTAGATCTGCTCAAAGGTACTAAATTAATTTGCAATGTTAGCACGATCCAGTGGTGGAATGACATGAAACTGATTAAAAGTGTTTTTCAGCTGCAGGATTATGACATAAATCTTAATTTGAGCCTGACAGTTTGTATAAATACTACGGCGAATGGAGTAAAATAATGTGTCTCTTAGTTTGTAAATGAATTATTAATCAACTTATAATGAATTCAACCATGATTGAAATTAATGAGATTTATTGAAGCATGTTGCACCCATTCCCGGCTGAAGACTTTCATAAAACAGAAGGGACAATCGATCTTGCTGTTCATGCATGTAAGCTGTGTGTGTGCCTGTATTTGTGTCTTCACCTGCAGCAGCGTGAACCAGGACACTCTGGTTGGGCCGTAGGTTGCCGAAGTCAAACAGCATCATGTAGGCGGTGATGTAGTTCACGGGCAGGGCGGCTGCCTCCTCGAAGCTCATGCCCTCTGGGATGAGGAAGGTGTGGCTCGCAGGCACCACGGCCACCTCCTGCCATAGCCCGAAGCGGTTCAGCACCATCACCTTATCACCCACCTGACACAGAAGATACAAAAAGGCACACGGTGAGAAGGAGGTACAAAAGAAAAAAATAGCACCTGAAAACAATCACCTGTACCCAAGTGAAAACGTATCAACTTGCTGATTGGTAAATCGATTAAAAGACTAAAAATTATGTCTAAATATTGAGTCAATTTTACAACCTCAACACCTCCAGCTGCCTTCCAGAGTGCTTGAACAACTAACTAACACACTAATATGCAGGATATGGAACATGTATTGGAACATGAAATCTTTTTCTGCCTTAATTAAGAGTGCGTTAATGTTGATACTGGATCATGGTGATATATATCCCATAGCACCGTGAGTCATGGCATTTGTGGTGGTTTAATCATACTTTGCATTTTTAAAATATGACTTTTCTCCGCCTGAAGTTCATTCATATCATTGCATGTACAGTAAGCTCCTCCAGCTCCCCATCACCATCACGTCTTTGCAGTCTCAGTGGCTTATTCATTTCTTTAGCCAGAGAAGAAGTTATCAGACATCACCTCAACCAACAAAACTGAACATGCAAGGATAAATACAACAACTATTGTGCTAAATTAAAAGATAATATGGTTAATGAAATCAACTTCTTGAGCATTAAAAGGACCCACTGGCAGCTCTGCACCCCAGGAGGTTTAACTGCTAGATCCTGAGGTGATCTGGAGCTTCCTGCCATCTGCAGCTCAACGGTTTCTTGGCGCCGTGGGAATGATGCGAGCCGTGCAGCAGGCGTAGTAAGTTTGTGGTTTATTGTTCGCGTACAACTATGGAAGACATGCAAACATGCAGCCAACCCAACCTGGAAGAGTTTAATTTGTGAGAAAACAAGGAGGTTGACAACCCACTGCAGAGTAAGAGAAGACACTGTGTTGCCTTCTCAGAGGATGTTTCTGACAGAGCTAACGGTTAGGAAGCCACAGACGTCATTCTACGTGCTCGCCACAATCTCCACCATGTCATTCTCTGCTTCCAGTCTGTCCTTATCAAAGCAGGATCCTTCGATTCACAACTGTTTCTGTCAAAAAGGCCCAGCCATGATCTAAACTTACCCCTGGCTCCCCCACCAACCAATCAGCGGAGCCCGCTCGAGGTACACGGGAAACAGAGACGGCAGCAGCATTATAACTCTCTTCCTGTTTTCTTCCTCCCCCTTATCCTCCCCTCTCGACGCAGCGCTCCCTTCCCGCCATGTTTCCATTCTTCTCACTTTTTCTCTTCCCCTCTTTCTCTTTCACTTCCCGTCGCCTTTCCCTCTGACAACTTTAGAACATCTTCCTTCCCCTTCTCCAGCCTCCCGTCTCATCCTGTCTGGGCCTTTCCTCCCTGTTTCTTCACCCTTTGCTGTCTCGTTCTGTCTTCGCGGTCCTCCTTTCTTTTTCCATGCGAGGAGTGTCCCACATCCCCTCTACTTCCTCATCATCAGCGAGACAGGACAATGGAGCCCATCTTCTCCCCTGGCCTCCCTGCGCTCATCAGGGACCCTGCCAGATTCTTCCCCATGGCTGAGCATAAGACAAGCGCTCTCCTCCTGGGAACAAACCCGCTCCACCCGGGCCTCTCTAATGGTCTGGAGGGAGCCATGCGCCTCGCTGTCTATCCACTCCAATTAGAGAGATCTCCCTCTATCTCTTTCTCTTTTCATAGCCGCATCTTTCTGTCTGAGGCCTAGTCATTTGGTCTATTTTCAAACTTTCACTTTTCAACCATGGGCTACTTCTCTTTCCTCTCCTTTGTTCGCCATACTCATGCTTGCTTTCTTCCTTTCTTTTAATCTTCAAACTCATCATCCTCGCTGCTGTAATTGGGACTACAGAGTGGCACAAATCAATAGATGGGGGAGTTCAGGCCTTTACAGGAAATACACACAAATATGACTCACACCTTCAAACGCATCTACAGCTATTCTTCTGCACCCACGTAGAAGCATGTGAGCTACTGACAGTCACAGAATCTGGGTAGAAAAACATCCAAGGCCGAGTGAGCGAGCGAGCCTTGTGACAGTTCTGTTACAACATCTTTGCAGTGTGACACTCATACACACAGACACACACACACACACACACACACACACACACACAGACACACACACACACACACACATCTTGCATTTCCTCTCGCAGCTTTCATGCCACTGCTGAAAATGTAGTCACATTTGGGGTCAAGAGTGCGGGGGGGGGGGGGGGGGGAGGACTGAACAATGACACTTCCAGTCAGCTGTATATGAATGGACTTAATCAGATGGTGATTCAATTTGGGGTATGTGGGCCTCTTAGTCAGCTGCTCCATGGTTTTGAGATTTGATGATCTCAGCAAAAAAAATGATCAGAGGCAAATAAAGGACCAAGAAAATTTCTGATACAATGTTCCTGAGTTGGGCTGAGGGAGAGATGAAGGTTAGATGTTATCACCCACATAGGCTGCATGACTCCTGTGAATGTGATGAAAAGGAAACATAATATCTGCCTGGTGTCAGCGTAGGTGTTATGGTGCTTTAACACGTTTTGGTATGATTGTCGGATAAAGGCCACGCCCTGCTTTCACACAGGCCGCATGCTGCTTTCTGCACTTGACTGCACCTGATTATGCAAATTAGAACATCACGCTACCAAAACACCATTATTACTGTACTCATTTTGCAGTTGAAGTGATATAAGAAGCCCTAGTGCAACTCTAAATTTTCAATCTTGGACATTTTCTAAATTTGACAACAAACACATTGTCTGTTTTTAAGTCTGCAGTTTACAGTAAACTTTACTGATGGTGATATTAAGGGAGGGGCAGAATGAAAGAGGCATCCACTGACAGTAGAATGGAGAGAGATTATCCAAAAGGAGGAAAGATAGATAGAGGACAGGAAGGAGGGATGGAGGAAATACCAGACTGACAATGTGGGCCAGAGGGAGGTAATTGAGAACATATGGGTCAGATCCTACCAAAATTAAAAAAAGAAAAAAAAAGCAGTCCTTGAGATAAAAAGTGCTGATGTTGAGTGTGACTGGAGCTTCCTTGTGATATTTTAAATCTTCCCTTGCTTACTCACTGTTACACTTCTCCCCTGTTTTCCCTCTGAGGTCATGCGGGGTGAGGACACTGTAGTATTACTTCATTCAAATCTATTGCCCCCTTGAGGGATGCTGGTCTTGCAGCAGCTATTGAAATACAATGCAAGGCATGCAGTGGATAAGAAATATATGAAAAGAATGAAAAACAATAGAAAACAGGGGGGCTTTAGGGAAACACATGATCAATCTATTTTCAATTAAGAAGAAGAATATCCAATGTTTAGTGAGGTTCAAACAGCGGCAAGATAAAAAAAATAAGCCAAACATTACTTAGCCTCTCGTGTTTATGTTGCATTGTTTAATCAAATGTCATAAATGTGTTTGTAGCTTTATGTACACTGTTATGGAAATGAACTATCAGACACACCCCTTATTGCATGCCTTTGTGTGCCTGTGTGTGTGTGTGTGTGTGTGTGTTGGTGGACAGACAGAGCTGCAGTGAGTGATGAGCCTCCAAAAAAATGATGTGCCTTTAGGGTCAGCACATTCGCTCCGTGCCAAAACATCTCAATCCATTAACAAGATTGGCTCTTAATTCTATAAGCAAAAGGACTGCAAGGGGATGAGGGGGCGTGCGGCCTTGGTGACAAGGTGTGTTTGTGCATATGTGTCTGACCTTTAAATTCAATCTACATTACTGACAATGTGGAAAGAAGCTGTAAAGTCATTTCGAAACACAACCTCCTGTGCTGTGTGGCTGTGACTGGCTGACCTATCATCGATCAGCGTCTCATTACTCTGCATTTATTCCCCATCCATATGGATTTGTGCCTGACAGACATATGTGCCACTCCCAGCCAGATGTACTGACTCTGCCGCTGCATCCCACATATGATCAGCGTGGTGTTAAGCACACATATTAACAAGCTGATGTGAGAAAATGTGGTGCTATTACAACAAACAGTGAGTCACCACTGACTGATGTGTAACATTTTGCCTTTGATGTTTAATTGCCTTACAAAAGGCGTTAACGTGGTAATGCCACAGGGCCAGGAGGCAGACATATAGACTGTGACTCATCATGCATTGAAAGAAAGAAAGTGACAATAATTCTCTTCACCACTTCACACACTGTGGCTGAACATTAAAGAAAGTTTTTTTTTTTTTTTTGATGGTTGTTGGATTAAATTAACTTTAATTTGGATTTATTGATGGCTGTATATCTTCTAAACACAACCGAAGCTCTGTGTTGACAAAAAGGGCGAGTGATGATCTGTTTCTCACATCATGCTGTCTGATGCTGCCTCGCCCTTTCAGCTCGGTGAGTCTGTGCGCCACCGGTAACAAAAGGCGTCGGGGACTCTGGTCTCCGCCACCAGAGTCAAGTCAGACACACTAAGAACTGTGGCACCAAGATTCTGTCTTTAAAATGAAATCGCTTCTAAATACTTTTTTTTTGCAGTGAGAGCATCGAAAGTAGCGATTGTAAAAAATCAAACTGATAGCCTTCTTTTTTTTGTCGTTAAGTAGGCCTATTATTCATCCTTTTTTTTACAGTAGCATTTAGATGCATGGAGGCCACATACATTTTTTACAGTGCATGAATGCTTTGTTAGCATAAAAAAAAAATGATAGGCTCAAACATCCCTCTTTTATTGCTGTGTATGTATGTATGTTGAATGTATCCATCTCCATTAAAAACAAAGTGAACTCTCGGGTTCGATTTTAAAGCTTTAAATTTGAAGGCGGAACAATCTGATATCCGGTTTTATTTTTCGCTGACTTGATGCAGCTCTCAGCGCCTTGGCACACATCGAAGCGCAGAGCAGCGTAGGTGCAGCAAGAGTGGAAAGCATCCAGAGGATCTGCACGTGACAGTTCAGACTTTAGATTTAAAACACGCACCGTGAATGCATCTTCATCTCTGAAACTCTTTTTTTTTTTTTTTTTACAGCGTACTTGAAGTTGCTCAGCCTAAGTGCGCACAGACAGCGCCGTTCGACAACAGGGGAGACAAGAGGGGCGACGCCTGCTGCTGCTGCTGCTGCTGCTGCTGCTTTCATTGTGCTCAACTCTCGTCATTTATACATTTTTGCTACTTTCTGAGAGATAAAAAAAGCCTTGAATTCAATAAGAGGCTTTATTTATTTGAACTTTGAGAAAACAAGTGCTGCCTCCTTACGCACGAATGTATGAATGGATGAACGCCCATGGCAGCTCAAATGTATTATTTTTATTTAATGTAAAACTCATTTTTGAAATAACCAGATCCAATAGCTTGTTAGAATTTAATCCATTAAGTGTTTAAACTGTCTTATAAGGCATCACCAGCATTCTCTGAGCAGTGAGCACAGCCTGACACGCCCATATCCAGATGTAGCACTTCAGCACCCAAAAAGCAAGCGAAACACAATTTGATCACTTAAACCATGAAACACACAGTGAAATGTAACTTTGAGTTTAAGAAGAAAGACGTGAGCCATGGTGTGCTTACTTTTCTGTCCGTCACTTCTTCTCCCACAGCCTCCACGAGCCCGGAGCACTCCATCCCTAGGGTGACCGGCGGGGATGGCATCCGGTCGTACAGCCCCTGTCGAGCCATCAGGTCCGCGAAGTTGAGCCCACATGCCTTGACCCGCACCAGGACCTCACCCGCCTTGAGCGTGGGCTTCCCCTTCTTCACCTGTAGCTTGACTTTATCATATCCTCCATGGCCGGTGAGCACCAGGGCGCGGTACGTGAAGGTCTCCTCCTCGGGGACCTTCTCGGTGGCTGCCGCTGGGGTGGCATCTGCCTCGGCTGCGGCAGCGGGCGCTGACTCGGTTTTAGGCGGCTCGGCTTTTGGCTCCTCGGCGGGTTTGGTCTCCTGCTTCTGGTCCACAGCGTTTTGCTGCTGGGCAGGTGCGTCCTCTCCAGACATTGTGCAGGGAGCTGAGAGACAGAGATGAGTCTAGAAAATGACTTGTGAGGCTTTTTTTAGAATCAACTTGTTGTGCTTCTTGTCGTCGTGCACTGGCTTTGCCCTTTGTCTGTTTCTTTTGCAAATTAAAGAAAAGGAGAGTCAGAGCTTCTTTTCAGCAGTTTTGCATGGAGACTCAAACCCCGACAGAGTGGACTGCTCAGTGGCCAGTGGCTGTCAACGCCGTGCTCTGACAGAGTGTGAGTGGGACGAGACGCAGGCTGGCTGGAAAACCCGGAGAGCTGATGAAGCTCATGGATGGGCGTTTGTGATTGGCTGGCTTTGGGTTGGGTAGGGCTATGAGGTTAAGCATATGATGCATCAAGTAAGGGTGATTTGCAAAAATGCACGGTATTTGTAAAATGTAGCCTATATGCATTTGAAGCAATCTGAAGAAATCTGCTGATTTCTGCCTGTCTGCACAGAAATATTCAAGTTAAAATTAGGTTATATCACAAGACTAAAAAGTAGTAAACACATAAACACAAGAAGGCAAATTATTTAAGGATTATTCAGACAGAAAGACACGTCAAGCCATAAAAAGTACAATGAATTTGTATTTTTGGGCTGTCTGATTACAAAGCACTCCTAGAGTCCTTGAGATGCTTTGAATCAGCAGACTCAATCAATTAAGTGTCATTTATCTCACTAAGTAAAGTACTGGCTGATTTGTGGCTGTTTACTGTTTCCAGCCCGGTTTATGGTGCATGCTGGCACACAAGGAGCTGGAGGAAACGTCTGTTTAGGCTGCCTAGTCCACTGTAGGATTTGCAGGAACTTTGGGCTTGCGTGCTGCTCATTGTTGTAATTTCCCTTGCACAGGCGACTCCGAAAAATACGAGTTTGTGTTAAGGTCACGCATGCTTTTGATTAAACGATTACAACCTGCTTTGTGTTATTTAGCCTAAGGGAGCTGGAGCCACAGGGCGGGATGGCCTCTCCATCAAGAGCAACAGTGACAGGGCCACTAGGAAAAATCCCAGCAGGTCATTCAATTAAAGATATGGGTGTGTTAAACCTTTTTTGATGATAGTCCAGATATAACAAAAAAAGAAACCAGGTCCACATTTTCCAGCTGAGAGGGCAGCCCCAGTCCATTCAGAGAGATGAGACCGCAGGAGGAGAAGTGAGACACCTTGTGGCTGTTAAGTGCCACTCAGCACTCCTGAGGCCAAAGTCGGCATTGATCAATATCCCACAGATGCTTAAGAATATAGCATGTAGACATTTATTGATCTCCCCTTTGAGGGAAGTAAATGTTACATAGCAGGTTGTCTGATCTCCTGTTCAATCTAAACACACTTCAGCATGCTGTGGGTGAATCTTCTCCTCATTAGCTGTGGGTGGGCCTGTATGATAATGCAGCATTCAGGAAAATTACCTGGACTGCAGGACGGAGTTTGAGAAAAAAAATGATTACAAGCTTTACATGTTTCAATAAAGAGACTTTCAGTACATGCTCCAGCAGAAACACACGGTTGAAAAAAAGTATCCATCACAGGAAATGGCAGCAGTTCAAAGGAACACAGCAGAAGAGAGACATACTGCCACGGACACCTGGTGCAGATTGGAAACCTCGTCTATTGTCTAAGTAGGTTAGTGGATGCATAATGTTGCTCAGTGGTGTGACTTGGCCTGGATAAAGTACTGTGTCACCATTCTGCCAGGCTGAGTCTGCAGGGAGTCTGAACAATCTCTGATGATGAACGTCTCTACAAACACACAAGTGTTTCACTTCCACTTAAACTAGGACTTTTTTAAAAATTAAGAAACAGGTTTTAAAGAGAAATCTCATGCATGCTGTCAGCAGGAATTTAACCATAAATGACTTACAGTAAGTTAAAGTAACAATACCACCATGTAAGACTACTGTAACAAGTAAAGGCACGGCTGTGTTAAAAAATAATATTTATTTATTTCTGAAAAGAATTACAAGTAAAGGTCAAAGTATCAGTCACATTATAATGTTGTCTTTCTTCTGAACTTTTTGATAGCTTTAGGAATAATAACACGTCATATTCAGGGAGTGTTTGTATATTTTGGGCTTAATAATCTCCAATATTATCATTGACACATTTGCTATAATTGTTGTGTGCTTACCTTTATCTTAATTGACACCTACCTCACCCATCTGTTAGTTTTGCTTTATGGACCTGTTGGGCGGGCAAACATCCTAAAAGGTAAACATTTGGCAACTTGAACACTGGTACATTTCTACATTAATCTTACAGCCTTCTGACAAAAGTTGAACCCTGAAGGTGATCTGCATTCGAGCTCTAGATTGCAGTGAAGGTTGCCATGTGTATATAAATCACACATGCTATGTTATTTGCAGATGTTAAATTAAAATGCTGAGTTTTAAAGAGCTTTTGTTCATTTTACTGGATAGTCTTTGGTTGGGTTCAATTCTTTTTGGCTAGTTCACAGAAACTCAGAGCTAGCTCCCTCCCAATTCCAGACTTGCCAATTAATATATGCTAAATGTTTCTGTCTCACATTTTTTCATGTATCCCCCTGCTGAGGGATCTTGCCCTGACTTGGCTGTTTTCTGTTTGGTTCATTCATTAATTTAAACATGTTATGACAAATTTCTACACTTTGATGAGAACAAACTTGTGACCTTTTGTGTCTGTAACTCTTGTAGTACACTGCCACCTGCTGTTCAATTAGAGGTACTTTAAAGGGGTCAGTTCATGTTATTCACACACAAACAGACACACACAGGCACAAATTTACAGCTTGCTAGAACTCAGGTGTGCACCCCTCCCACACTAGTAACAACAAGGATTTTTCTCAGTTTTAGAAAATAAATAAATAAATTTATCAACTTTGAAAAACTGACTGCTGTCCTGGAACAATTTACAAATCCTGCAAAGTGATTGACTCTCGTTGGTCATTGGGAATTTTGTTGGCAGTGAATTACAAATTACATCAACAACAAAATCAGTTCTCATTAACACTGAAGACATACTTACTTGTAACTTCTCTTCCTAACCAGTCTATGAAGTTACTGTCCAGATTTTGGAAATTAAGAGGTCAATTTTGGAGTTGCAAAATAAATAGGACTATAGTAGTGGTTTATTTTGGAGAGTGAACACAGAAGTTCCCTTTTCAAAAATGATTGCTATTCTTTGCTATTTTAGTAGGGCAGTGAAAGTATTAATGCATCAGTATAAAAACAACAGACCACAGTATGTGAGGCTTCAGGACTGTGAGTCTGACATGGTGGTCTGCAGTACAGGGGCCCCGCAGGGGACAGTTCTCTCCCCTTTTCTCTTCACCCTGTACACCTCGGACTTCTGTTACAACTCTGGGAGCTGCCACCTGCAGAAGTTCTCCGATGACACAGCCATCGTGGGGTGTGTGTCTAAGGGGAGCGAACAGGAGTACAGGCAGGTCATCATGGACTTTGTCGACTGGAGTGAGCTCAACCACCTTCAGCTCAACGCCAGCAAGACAAAGGAGATGGTGATTGACTTCCCCAGACTGCACCGGTGAACATCCAGGGCTTGGACATCGAGAGGGTGGAGACGTACCTGGGTGTTCACCTCAACAATAAACTGGACTGGTCACACAACACCGACGTCCTGTACAAGAAGAAGGGCCAATGTCGACTACACCTGCTGAGACGACTGAGGTCCTTTGGAGTGTGCAGGACTCTGCTACGGACTTTTTATGACACTGTGGTGGCATCTGCACTTTTCTATGCAGTGGTCTGCTGGGGAGGAGGGAGCACAGAGAGTGACAGGAAGAGACTGAACAGACTGGTCAGGAGGGCCAGTTCTGTCTTGGACTGTCCTCTGGACTCTGTAGAGGAGGTGGGTGAGAGGAGGACGTTAGTGAAGCTGACATCCATCATGGACAACCCCTCTCACCCCCTGCATGACACTGTGGGGGGCCCTGAGCAGCTCCTTCAGCAGCAGACTGAGACACCCACCCTGCAAGACAGAGCGCTACCGCAGGTCGTTCATCCCATCTGCAGTCAGACTGTTTAATCAGACTCTTGAACAGCATCACCACCTCATGCTACACACTGTGCGTGTTTTTTTTAAGAACAAAACCCTTTCCTGTGTAGTTACTGTGTAATTTTACATTATTGTATTTTTTTATTTAACTGATGTAATTATATTCCCGTCCCCTGTTTTCTGGAGCTGCTGTAATGCACAAATTTCCCCCACGGGGGATCAATAAAGTTTATCTTTATCTTTATCTTTAAGTTAACAATGCTTCACTTTAAGGGGCAATTTTTCTACAATTCAACACTAAAAGTAACCTACACTGATACTCCTGTACAATCTGTTTATACTTTTCTATGGCATAACATTTTAAAGGTGCACTATGGAGTTTTGGTAGAGAAATCTGAAAGTTGGAGAAACTGAAAGATTATGTGATATATGTTCATAACTCAATACACAAATTTTCCTCAGGAAAATTTGGTCCCTTTTGGCCCCCTATTTTTTCTTTGAGTATAAAGTTTGTGTATTTAGTTCAGAAAATATAACATAGACCTTTTTCAATTATCAAACTTTCAGATTTCAGTACCAAATCTACATAGTGCATCTTTAATGCAAGACTTCTTTTCTAAAAAGAGATCTTTTTAGGTAGACACAGCAGCTGATCACTTCTTGCGCCACCAAAAAGAGAGACAATCCAAACAGCAATCACTACAGACACTAAAATAACGTTGATAAAAGGAAGCCCTTTTTATGTCGTTTGGTAAATATTTAAATGATTTAATCGATGGTCTTTTGCCACTATAATAAAATATTGAACAGTTTTAAATGTAAGAGCATTTTTGTCCAGAAGGGGGCAGTGTCTGTCTGCAGGGGTGAAAACGTGACTCAACAGTGGCGCACATGGTACCGCGTCATTTAATGATCTCTTTCACAAAACTAATAACTACTGAACTGAGCACCTCCGGGGAATATCATCGAAATGTAAGGCAATTTGGCCAATAAAGATCACCCATTCACCCCTAGGTGCGTAATTTGATGGACTGTTTTATATGTGTACGCTGTATTTATTCTATTTCCATTAAGAGGTCAGGCTGGCAATAAATCTAGACGAGTAATGTGCTGAGAATTTATGCTGATCTCTCTGGTAGGTCTATAGTGAGAAGTTATCAAGGACAATAAAACACCAAGATTGGCAAATAAATATTAGGCGAGAAAGACATTTAGAATTTATTCCATTGCATTTGCATTATTATAACCTAT